>NC_058083.1:258975250-259285929 GCF_014858855.1 Bufo gargarizans
TTTCAGTTGTAAAATTTTGCAAAAAAAAAATGACATCCATATATACATTTTTCGCTAAATTTATTGTTCTACATGTCTTTGATTACAAAGAAATGTTTGGGTAAAAGAAAAATGGTTTGGGTAAAAGTTATAGCGTTTACAAACTATGGTACAAAATGTGAATTTCCACTTTTTAAAACAGCTCTGACTTTCTGAGCACCTGTCATGTTTCCTGAGGTTCTACAATGCCCAGACAGTACAAACACCCCACAAATGACCCCATTTCGGAAAGTAGACACCCTAAGGTATTCACTGATGGGCATAGTGAGTTCATAGAACTTTTTATTTTTTGTCTCAAGTTAGCGGAAAATGATTTATTTTTTATTTTATATTTTTCTTACAAAGTCTCATATTCCACTAACTTGTGACAAAAAATAAAAAATTCTAGGAACTCGCCATGCCCTCACGGAATACCCTGAGGTGTCTTCTTTCCAATATGGGGTCACTTGTGGGGTAGTTATACTGCCCTGGCATTCTATTGGCCCAGATGCGTGAGAAGAAGTTTGCAATCAAAATCTGTAAAAAATGACCGGTGAAATCCGAAAGGTGCACTTTGGAATGTGTGCCCCTTTGCCCACCTAGGCTGCAAAAAAGTGTCACACATCTGGTATTGCCGTACTCGGGAGAAGTTGGGGAATGTGTTTTGGGGTGTCATTTTACATATACCCATGCTGGGTGAGAGAAATATCTTGGCAAAAGACAACTTTTCCCTTTTTTTTTTTTTATACAAAGTTGGCATTTGACCAAGATATTTATCTCACCCAGCATGGGTATATGTAAAATTACACCCCAAAACACATTGCCCAACTTCTTCTGAGTACAGAGATACCACATGTGTGACACTTTTTTTCAGCCTAGATGCGCAAAGGGGCCCAAATTCCTTTTAGGAGGGCATTTTTAGACATTTGGATCCCAGACTTCTTCTCACGCTTTAGGGCCCCTAAAAAGCCAGGGCAGTATAAATACCCCACATGTGACCCCATTTTGGAAATAAGACACCCCAAGGTATTCAATGAGGGGCATGGTCAGTTCATAGAAATTCTTTTTTTTGGGCACAAGTTAGCGGAAATTGATTATTATTTTATTTATTTATTTATTTTTTTCTCACACAGTCTCCCTTTCCGCTAACTTGGGACAAAAATTTCAATCTTTCATGGACTCAATATGCCCCTCACGGAATACCTTGGGGTGTCTTCTTTCCGAAATGGGGTCACATGTGGGGTATTTATATTGCCCTGGCATTTTAGGGGCCCTAAAGCGTGAGAAGAAGTCTGGAATATAAATGTCTAAAAAAAAATTACGCATTTGGATTCCGTGAGGGGTATGGTGAGTTCATGTAAGATTTTATTTTTGACACAAGTTAGTGGAATATGAGACTTTGTAAGAAAAAAATAAAATAATTATTTCCGCTAACTTGGGCCAAAAAAATGTCTGAATGGAGCCTTACAGGGGGGGTGATCAATGACAGGGGGGTGATCACCCATATAGACTCCCTGATCACCCCCCTGTCATTGATCACCCCCCCTGTAAGGCTCCATACAGACGTCCGTATGCGTTTTGCGGATCCGATCCATGTATCCGTGGATCCGTAAAAATCATACGGACGTCTGAATGGAGCCTTACAGGGGGGTGATCAATGACAGGGGGGTGATCAGGGTGTCTATATGGGTGATCACCCCCCTGTAAGGCTCCATTCAGACGTCCGTATGCGTTTTGCGGATCCGATCCGTGGATCCGTAAAAATCATACTGACCTCTGAATGGATCCTTACAGGGGGGTGATCAATGGCTTAAAGGGCTTCTGTCATCCCACTAAAGTCATTTATTATTTTTTATTTTTTTTGGGGGCAACTTAAATTCCTTATAATGCGATATATCAATATATAATGCTCTAACTCCTTTTGGTTGGGCAGTTTCTCCAAAAAACTGACTTTTATAATATGTAATTGAGCTCTCTACTAGCAAGTAGGGTGGCTACTTGCTGGTAGCAGCCACATCCTCCTTCATAAAGACGCCCTCTCCTCATGTTGATTGACAAGGCCAGCGAACGCGCTCGTTCTCTGGCTGGCCCTGTCCCGTTCAGAATCTGGCGCCTGCGCCGTACCGGTCTTCAGTCGGGATGACAGAGGCCCTTTAAGCCAGCCAGGCCCAGACTAGAGAACAGACAGTGTGTGGCGTGGCCCTACCCTAACCTACCGATACCGAACAGACTGGACTGAGCCTGACCTAGTGGTGACGGTGTGTAGCAGGTTAACTTAATAATAAGGTACAACTTACAAGTAGTGACTAGTGACTGAGTGGACTGACTAAGTCTCTTTCTATTCTAACTAGAGAGATTAGATCTGACTCTGACTGAGTCTGAGAGGAGAGCTGGCTGGCGGCTGCCCCTGAATCTTTCTGATTTAAAAGTTAAAGGGGTTCGACACTTTAATTTAACTGATAAGCTATACTCTGAATAGATCAGCTTCTGATCGGCGGGGGTCAGACACCCGGGACCCCCGCCGATCAGCTGCTTGAGAAGGCACTGGCGCTCCAGTAGCGCTGGGGCCTTCTCACTGTAAACCGCCGGCCCAGTTATGTCACGAGTTACGACTAGTATCAACTAGAGTGGGCGCGGCTAAGCTCCATTTAAGTGAACAGAGCTTAGCCGCGCTCAGGCTAGTTGATACTAGTCGTGACGCCAGTAAGTGGGCCGACGGTAAACAGTGAGAAGGCCCCAGCGCTACTGGAGCGCTAGTGCCTTCTCAAGCAGCTGATCGGCGGGGGTCCCGGGTGTCTGACCCCCGCCGATCAGAAGCTGATCTATTCAGAGTATAGCTTATCAGTTAAATTAAAGTGTCAAACCCCTTTTAAAGTTACTGTCAGTACAGCCTGGATGATTACAGTGTTTACTACTTTACCGTTTAGAGAAATCATGTTCAAATGTGAGCGGTGGGAGGGTGATCTGTGGATGTCATGAGTCATTACACTGTTATAGGGGGGAGGGATCTGTGGATGATACTCTTATAGTGTTATAGGGAGGGGGATCGGGGGTCTTTGGATGTCATGACACTGTTACGGGGCGGAGAATCTGTAGATGACAATGTTATGGGGAGGGGGATCTGTAGATGACACAGTTATGGGGGGGGGGATCTGTGCCACTCTGTGGATGACACTGTTAGGCTCCATTCAGACGTCCGTAACAGCGGCAATGTGCAGGTCCACATATTTTTTGGGGGGAACCGAATTGCGGACCCAGAAGTGCGGGTCCGCATTTCCGTATCCGGAAGCACGTCGTGTTGCCCTATAGAAATTAATGGGTCCGCAATTCCGTTACGCAAATTTTGGATGTGTGAATGGGGCCTTATAGGGAGGGGGATCCCGATATGACACTGATATGGGGTGGATTTGTGGATGACACATAGCATAAGATGCTATAAACGATATGTGTCATCCACAGATCCCCAGGCAGCTAGGACATGTTGAAATCTGAGTGATTGGGGTTTTTCTTCCCTATTGCGGTTTTAGGTATTGGGTAAAATATCACAGCATTTCTAAGCGTACTTGTGAAAATGTATTGTTGTTATAGCTGGCCCCCAGTGTGCCCCCCCCCCCCAAATTTGAAAGCTAGAGACGCCACTGCTTTTTAGCCAGTAGGCAGTACCAGTACAGTAAAGTTGGTATATACCCTCCTCTCGCCTCCTAGAACTCATATTTTCTTTTTGAAAAATTGATATCTCTTTTCATTATTTTTATCTTTTTTTTTTTTTTTTTTTTTCCTCCCCCTTCCCCAAGCTCTGGAACGCAATGACAGCAATAGTGAATAATGTCTGAGTGACACTGACATACATAGCTGTGGGTTAACGCATGGTTAATGGTGTTAACATACAGTGTGTTTAAAAACACACTGCGTTGGCACATGTCTTTTCATATTCCCAAGCTTCCAAAAATTATCCTTTACTGGGGCAGATGGTGTTTAAACATATATGGTGTTCTGGGATAAAAAATAAAAATAAAAAGTGACTTCTTAGGGAATCAAGCATCCAAAACTGATTCCTTGACAGGGTCGTAATGCCTGCCCATACGATACGTACAAGTGTTGATTGTTAAAAGAAAAAAATGACTCGTTGTGAACAAGCCTAAAACTGGGCATTAGTGATGTCCCGAATAGTTCGCCAGCGAATAGTCCCCGGCGAACATAGCTTGTTCGCGTGCGGCGATGTTCGGCCTGCCCCCTATACATCATCATTGAGTAAACTTTGACCCTCTACCTCACAGTCAGCAGACACATTCCAGCCAATCAGCAGCAGACCCTCCCTCCCAGACCCTCCCACCTCCAGGACAGCATCCATTTTAGATTCATTCGGAATCTGCATTCACAGAGAGAGGAGGGAGAGTGTAGCTGCTGCTGATTCAATAGGGAAAGCGTTAGCTAGGGCATTGTTCTGTGTCCACAGACTCATCTGCTGTAAGGACAGCATCCAGACAGCACCCCAAAAAGCCCTTTTCAGGGCTGGTACATCAGTCTGCTTTTTTTTTTCTTTCATATATATATATATTGCAGTTGCCTGGCTGCCCGTGTGTGAGAGGCTGCAGGCTCAGTCATAGACAGCACTGTGTGCACAGTGCACACCATTCATACAGGGTGTGACAGAAAATACCTTGCAAAAATTCTATTTAATATTTTTCTGTGATCTAATCACATTTGCAAGCCCCTGTGTGTCAGGCCCACACAGACTGTACTGTGCCCACTGCCCACCACTTATATAGAGTGGCACAGTACCTTGCACGCATAGTAACACTTATCTAATAAAAAATGACAGGCAGAGGCAGGCCACGCCGCAGGGGCCGTCGTGTTCGTGGTGCTGTGATTTCCACTGGCCCTGGAATAATGCCCAGTGTTCAGAGGCCACGTACCCTGAACCCAAAAAATTCGGAGAAAATAGTTGACTGGCTTACACAGGACACCCAATCTTCAACAGCTTCCGCTAAGAACCTTGACGCACCATCCTCCTCCAGCTCAGCTTTGGTCACCACTCTCCCGCCCGCCGCCACTACCACCACAGCAGCTTCACTTGATCCCTCAGAGGAGTTATTTACACATCAGTTGGATGAAATTAGTGTTGTGCGACCATTATTGCCAGGGGATGTAGATGACAGGGATATGTCTCAGTCAGGCAGCATTACACACATGGATGTACAGTATGATGATGATGTTGTACCCGCTGTTGCTTCCTTTGCTGTGGTGTAAGATACAAGTGAAGTGGTGATGACGATGTGTCCGTGGATGCCAAGTGGGTGCCTGCTCGAAGAGAAGAAGAGGGGAAAGTTCAGAAGGGGAGACAGAGAGAAGGAGGAGATGAGTTGGAAGCAGGGGGAGGTCGTCGCAAGGAACTAGTGGCACAGTCAGACAGCATGTATCGGCACCCGGGGTCAGCCAGACAGCACGCCAATCAACGCATGCTGTTGCCACCACCAGAATGCCGTCATTGCAAAGCTCAGCAGTGTGGCATTTTTTGTTTTGTTTATTTGCCTCTGACAACAGCGATGCCATTTGCAACCTGTGCCAAAAGAAACTGAGTCGTGGGAAATCCAACACTCACCTAGGTACAACTGCTTTGCGAAGGCACATGATCGCACATCACAAACACCTATGGGATCAACACATGATGATGAGTAGAAGCAGCACACAAGCTCAAAGCCACCATCCTCCTCCTGGTCCAGCATCTTCAGCCATGTCAACCATTGCTGTCCTCCTTGCCCCTCTCAACCACCCGCCACTCTGCCTCTCCCCTTGAGCAGTTCCATCTCATCTGCCCACAGTCAGGTGTCTGTAAAGGAAATGTTTGAGCGTAAGAAGCCAATGTCACCCCCTTGCCCGGCGTCTGACAGCTGGCTTGACGGAACTCTTAGCCTGCCAGCTTTTACCATACCAGCTGGTGGAGTCTGAGGCCTTCAAAAAATTTGTCGCTATTGGGACACCACAGTGGAAGGTACCCGGACAAATTATTTTTTTCTAATAAGGCAATCCCAAACCTCTACTCGGTGATTGAAAAGGAAGTCATGGCATCTCTGGCATACAGTGTTGGGGCAAGGGTCTATCTGACCACTGATACCTGGTCTGCAAAGCACGGTCAGGGCAGGTATATCACCGACAATGCGCATTGGGTCAACCTGCTGACGGCTGCCAAGCATGGAATGCGTGGCTCTGCAGCGGAGTTGGTGACACCGCCACGACTTGCAGGCAGGCCTACTGCCACCTCCTCTACTCCTACTCCATCCTCTTCTATGACCTCCTAGGCTGAGTCCTCTTCTGCTGCGGCGTCTGGCTGCACATCAACTGAACCCCCCCTAGCACCCCAGGGGCTATTCCACATCCCGGATACGACAGTGTCACGCTGTCTTGGGGTTGAATTGCCTGAAAGCAGAGAGCCACACCGGACCAGCACTCCTGTCCGCCCTGAATGCACAGGTGAATCAGTGGCTGACCCCGCACCAACTGGAGATCAGCAAAGTGGTGTGTGACAATGGAAGCAATTTGTTGGCGGCATTGAATTTGGGCAAGTTGTCACATGTGCCGTGCATGGCACATGTGTTGAATCTCATCGTACAACGCTTTGTGTCTAAGTACCCAGGCTTACAGGACGTCTTCATGCAGGCCATTAAGGTGTGTGGCCATTTCAGGCGTTCCTACACGGCCATGGCGCACTTTTCAGACATTCAGTGCCGAAACAACATGCCAGTGAGGCGCTTGACTTGCGACAGCCCCACACGTTGGAATTCAACCCTCCTAATGTTCGACTGCCTGCTCCAACAACAAAAAGCCGTCAACGAGTATTTGTATGACCGGGGTGCTAGGACAGCCTCTGCAGAGCTGGGAATTTTTTTGCCACGTTACTGGACGCTCATGCGCAATGCCTGTAGGCTCATGCGTCCTTTTGAGGAGGTGACAAACCTAGTCAGTCGCACCGAAGGCACCATCAGCGACCTCATCCCATTTGTTTTCTTCCTGGAGCGTGCCCTGCAAAAAGTGCTGGATCAGGCTGTAGATGAGCGTGAAGAGGAAGAGTTGTGGTCACCATCACCACCAGAAACAGCCTTGTCATCATCGCTTGCCGGACCTGCGGCAACGCTGCAAGAGGAGTATGAGGAGGAGTCGTCAGAGGAGGAATGTGGCTTTGAGGATAAGGAAGACCAACCACAGCAGGCATCCCGGGGTGCTCGTTGTTGTCACCTATCTGGGACCCGTGGTCTTGTACGTGGCTGGGGGGAAGAACAGACCGTCAATGACATCAGTGAGGAGGAGGAACGGGAAATGAGTAGCTCGGCATCCAACCTTGTGCAAATGGGGTCTTTCATGCTGTCATGTCTGTTAAGGGGCCCTCGTATAAAAAGGATAAAGGAGAATGACCTGTACTGGGTGGCCACGCTACTAGACCCCCGGTATAAGCAGAAAGTGGCGGAAATGTTACCAAATTACCGGAAGTCAGAAAGGATGCAGCAGTTCAAAACCAAACAAAAAAATATGCTTTACACAGCTTATAAGGGGGATGTCACAGCACAACGGGAATCTAACTGGGGAAGATGTGTACATGCCTAATTTTTCTGGCCTCTGGTGCTGCACTGCGGCTGCAAAAACAAAACAAAAAAAAGGCACATACAAGCGTCAATTCCCCTTTTGTGATCGTTACCTTGTTGTGGTGAAGGGGCTTGCGTATCACAATGAAGCGATCATCACCTCTGAGTGTGTTGGCAATGTTGCCACACCCCAGATGATAAGGCCGTTGCTTCATTATGATCAGACCAAAAGCGATCGGGACGGCTGGATGTTTTTTCATAGAAAAAACGTAAATCTTTTTTTATTTTATCTTTTTTTAAATGGTATGGGTGGTTTTTTAATATATAAAATAAAAAAAATCATAGTCTCTTAATAGTTTATTAGAAATAATGCAGACAATTTAAAAAATCCACAACAATTCCAATACAAATCAAGTACAAAGCTCAGAACTAAATTATTCCAGGATGTCGTAATGGTTTGTTAATTCGACAATGGTTAATCAATTTGACACACGTCCCCGGATATGGGACGTAACAGGGATTAAGCTGATAGGAATGGGACTAGTTAAGACACCACTCATATAGGGTGTCACAGTACATTGCTCCGTGCACGCGCAGTGCCCCAACTTGGGAGTAGATACCCGGCCTAAATTATTTTTTTTTTTCACAAAAGGCAATGGCACCCTGCTATGGGACGTAACAGGGATTAAACTGATGAGAATAGTACTACAGAAAATAGCACTCATATTGGGTGGGACAGTAAATTGCACGGCGCAGACGCAGTGACCGTGGCGTGGCTTCAAACAAAGGGGAGGGAGCCAGCAATCTTTTAACCATCTCCCCGTTCGAAAAATCTATTTGACACTCCTTCAAGATAAATTAAGGACCTTTCATCTGGCAAAAAATTGTGAACTAAGTGCCATGATTTGTACAGCGGCGCCCAGGGATCTCACTGCACTTACTATTATCCCTGGGCGCCTCTCCGTTCTCTTGCTATGCCCTCCGGTATGTTCGGTCACTCTGTTATAGTAGGAGACTGCCCTTGTTCTCCTGGGCATCTCCTTCTCCTAGGCTGTAGCGCTGACCAATCGCAGCCAGATGAAAGGTCCTCTTTAAACAAATCACAGAAAAAAAGATAGAAAACATTCTGCATGATACGATAGTAAATATGTGGATTTGCATGGCTACATTTATAAAGTTACGAGTAAGAGATGCAAGCATAACATATGAACTAAGCCCTCACTCTTATGATAAGATCTGAGACTCTTAGGCAATACATTTTGATCAAAACACATCTGTGCCCACCTACCCAGCGCCAAGGTGGTCTCAGTTCAGACAGGTCCTACACTAAACCTACCTATGATTATAGTGGTACAAATAGGTATGTGTGCTCTCCCTCTCATTGGTTGCTGATGCACATAGAGGTAACTAGGTGCACCACACTATATGTGCAGGGTCTGCTCTCCTGAACATAAATGCATAACGGTATAGGTAGATTTAGCATAGGACCTGCCTGAACTGAGACCACCTTGGCGCTGGGTAGGTGGGCACAGATATGTTTTGATCAAAATGTATTGGCTAAGAGTCTCAGATTTTATCATTAGAGTGAGGGCTTAGTCCATATGTCTTGCTTGCATCTATTACTATAGTACATTATTTTCTGTGACTTTGTCTAAAACTAATCTTAATAAGATTCCACTTTTTGTGTGCCATTTGAAAAATAACAAGGATTGGACCAAACCCAGTTTGGTCCTAAGTGGTTCACTCATCCTTATGCTGCAGTATCTTTCACTGAGTGATCATGCCAGTGGTTTATTGTTTTATTATTAATAATAATAATAAAAATATTTATATAGTGCCACCATATTCCACAGCCTTTACAATATAGAGGGTACATCTACAAACTAAAGTAGATATATTATTCCGTAATTCCATTATATCATTGAAACACTAAGAGTGTGGGCCCTGCTCACTACAGTTTACAGTCAATTTTTGAAGAGCAAGTACAATCCTCCAGTATTCCTTAATATCACTAACCTTTTTTCTCCAGGCCCTGCCGCATAAAAGAAAATGTTCTGGAATGTTTGAGTAGTATGACAACAAGCTCAAGTTGATGACTTGACATTTCCTAGATGTCAATTCGATAGAGCATCTGTGGGATGTGCTGAAAAGACAAGTCCAATCCATGGGTACTATACCTAGTAAGGTACAAGACTTAAAGAATATCTGCTAACATCTTGGTGCCAGATATCACACAACACCTTGGGAGGTCTTGAGGAGTCAGAAACCTTTTGATAGGCAGCAGGTTGTAATGGTGGTCTAAATATGTACAAGTCATAGACTAAGTAAAAAATGTTTTGGCTGTTAGAATGACGGAAGGTAAAAATAAAATTAAGACACTTCCCTAAGAAAAAAACTGGACTCGCCCTTTGGCCTCCTGCACATGAACGTGTGCGCCCCGCGGCCGTGCTGCGGGCCGCAATGCACGAACACCCACTGTGGGGCAGCCGCAGTGGATCGAGGACCCATTTGCTTTAATGCGTCCGAGATCCGCCCAGTCCGCAAAAAGATAGGATGTTCTATCTTTTTGCGGAACGGAAGTACGGGACGAAACCCGACTGAAACACTCCGTAGTGCTTCCGTAGGGTTCCATTCCAAGCTTCCGCTCCACACCATTCCGCATCTCCGGATTTGTAAACCCATTGAAGTGAATGGGTCCGCATCCGTGGTGCAGAATGCAATACGGCAACGGGCAGCACACGTTCGTGTGCAGGAGGCCTTACATGGGAGGCAATAAAATAGGTCCTCTAAGAGTAGAATAATCCAATGAATGAACAATATACCTTACAGCTTACAGGAATTAAAAATTCTACTGCCAGCATCTTAGTGCCAGATACCACATGGCACTTGCTGAGGTCTAAGGTTGTTTTAATGATGGTCTAAATATGTTCAACTCATACACAACTTTGTTGGCTGGTAGAATGAAGTAAGCTAAAAATGAAACCAAACGCTGTTACTTTAGACTAAAATACGAGTTATCCTTACATTTGATTCAATAAAATAGGCCCTCTAAAAGTAAAATAATCCAAATACAAACTATTATAGAGATAGGGGGTCATTTATCAAGTCTGCTCTGCCTGTTTAGCGAAGTAAAAAAGCCACAAATGATGGCCATGTGCGACTTTTGGTGGTCAAATCTTGAGACATGATCCTCCACTTTTACTAGTGGAGTGAAAAGTAGGTCAGGATTTGAGATTATAACACTTAAATCTCATTTATGATGTACAACATTTTTCAAAGTTGCAAAAACTTTACTTTTACTGTATTTTTACAGACACAGGCACATACTAATTTGCAGTTTAGCCAAATATTTTACATTGCGTCATTTCATAAATTTGACGCATACCTCACGAAGCAAACACAGACTTAAAACGGGCACCAAAACGACTGCAAATGATAAATTCTTCCTATAATATACTGTTGTCAAATGCCATGCACCTCTAAATACCTATACCTAGTTACCTGTTGAGTATAAAACATCCCATAACATGATAAATCCTATTTTTCCATCAATTAGCAATTTGTTTTATTATTCCATTTAGAAATCAATCACTGGATACTGCAAACGGGAAAATATTTTGGAGTAACTGGAAGTTTTCAGTTTTTTTATAGTTTCTCTTGAAAACATTTTATCTGTAAGTCTTGAAAAATGATGGTTTTCCTATGCTTGTCTAATGCTGGTTTAAAATGAATAAAAATAGGCTTTAGCAAAAGGTAGAGTATTATTTTATGACATAATTAATGAGATACACAACATTTAAGATTAATGACTATGTTAAATCTTCTGAGACAACTATTTATATTTCGCAGCTAGAAATGGTAGTTTTTGTGTCCTAGTTCTTTAGTTAACCATGATTCATGTTTACTGCATTAGAGTTATTTTTAATAATGCAGTATAGATTAATCTCTGAAGACATATGCATACCTAAATAGTGCCTACTTCATATATAAGTTATGTATTTATTTATGGAGCTCCAATTTTGTCAAAACTTTACTTTACCCCATAAAATGTGCATCCAGTAGTTAGGATTTATTATGCATTTTTGCAATAATGTTTTATTCCTCTCTATTTGGAGGTAAAACTAGAGTTTTACTAGATTATATATTTTTTCAATATCTATTACCTTTAAAATATACAACTAAATTAAAAGGTAAGGTACCATTTAGCTACTTTCCATCTATATAGTAGAACTGAGACACAAAGATCAAACTGCATGAGAAAAATATAATAAAATTTGCTCAAATTAAATTTGCTCATATTACATTTTCCTGACACCTACTGTACATGTAGTGCAAAATCAAAAGGGAGTGGGCTCTAGAGTTGAGTGATCATATTAATAAAAAAAAAAAAAAAGAGAAAAGGTTAATAAAAAGTTTATAAAACATTCAAAGACCCAAAATGTGAATTAAAAAAAATATTTTTACCATTTAGAACATACAAGTCAAATAATAAAAAAGTAACATACTGTAACTGGTAAGAGGCTCTGCTCCCGCTTCCATAACAATGACTTTTAATGTAATGTCAGACCCTGTGAATCAAGCATTAGGTGAGCATTCTCAGCTTCGAGGACAACCTATTGCAGTTGCAGATCCCCCTTTTTTTTTCTGGTCAATAAAGTTGTGTGAAGGCTTGTGTTTTTTTTTTTTTTTTAATCACTTTTTTCAGTGGGCTTTAAAGTCACCTAAAAAAGTGATAAAAAAAAAACAAGCCTTCACACAACTCTATTAACCAAAAAAATTTAAAGAAAAAAGGGATCTACACCTGCGATGGGGAGTCCTCAAAGCTGAGAATGCTCACCTAATGCT
The DNA here is from genome assembly GCF_014858855.1 of Bufo gargarizans. Lineage (NCBI taxonomy): Eukaryota > Metazoa > Chordata > Amphibia > Anura > Bufonidae > Bufo > Bufo gargarizans. Next base: position 258,987,691 of record NC_058083.1, read on the forward strand.
TGATTGACAGGGTCGGACATCACATGAACAGTCATTTTTATGCAAGCGGAAGCAGAGATATGCACTTGCACTGCTCCTCACAGCAGCACAGGCACAAGATTGACAGTGACGGCCAAAATGTCTGCACCTGTCGAGCAGTGGGTGAGAGCATCCTCAGCTTCGGCGACACAATCCTGTTTAATGAGACAAATAGATTCTTACAAATAGATTCACTCATCTCTCACTTTTAACAGATTTCGTATTGTTGTAATTATACTAACCAAAAGAATAAATTTAACTTGTCATGTATATGACAGAATGAGCACTGCAAAACTAAAACACAGAAAACAATGACAGAACTCTAATTTGTCCATTCCTTCCCACAAAAAAAGGTTAAAAAGTTTTTTAATACAGTATATAGTAATATTAAAAAAAAGTCCACAAAAAATAAACTCTCATATTGCTAAGTTGCCCCCAAAAAATGTCTATTGTAAAGCAGGAAGTTGAAGATGAAAATAAAAAAGTTAAAAACTGACTGTCCATGTATGGGGGTAAATAATAAATTCAGCTTTCTTTATAAAAAAAATACTTTTTCCTGCGACTGTATATAAAAAGGTACAGTATTAAAATTATGTGAACCCTTTAGAATGATATGGATTTCTGCACAAATTGGTCATAAAATGTGATCTGATCTTCATCTAAGTCACAACAATAGACAATCAGTCTGCTTAAACTAATAACACGCAAATAATCAAATGTTACCGTGTTTTTATTGAACACGCCATGTAAACATTCACAGTGCAGGTGGAAAAAGAATGTGAACGCTTGGACCTCCTTTGGCAGCAATGACTTCAACCAAATGTTTCCTGTAGTTGCAGATCAGATGTGCACAACATTCAGGAGTAATTCTTGACCATTCCTCTTTACAGAACTCTTTCAGTTCAGCAACATTCTTGAGATGGCTGGTGTGAATCGGTTTCTTGAGTTTCAGCTGGTGGACAGATGGCCTTAAGTTCTTCTGCAAAATGTCTTGATAAACTTGAGAATTCATTTTTCTTTCGATGATAGCAATCCATCCAGGCCCTGACGCAGCAAAGCAGCCCCAAACCATGATACCCCCACCACCATACTTCACAGTTGGGATGAGGTTTTGATGTTGGTGTGCTGTGCCTCTTTTTCTCCACACATAGTGTTGTGTGTTTCTTCCAAACAACTCAACTTTGGTTTCATCTGTCCACAGAACATTTTGCCAGTACTGCTATGGAACATCCAGGTGCTCTTGTGCAAACTGTAAACGTGCAGCAATGTTTTTTTTGGACAGCAGTGGCTTCCTCTGTGGTATCCTCCCATGAAATCCATTCTTGTTTAGTGTTTTACACATCTTTACAGAACGGCCACTCCTAGGGAGAGTTGCAGCAGTGCTGAACTTTCTCCATTTATAGACAATTTGTCTTACCGTGGACTGATGCACAGCAAGGCTTTTCGAGATACTTTTATAACCCTTTCCAGCTTTAGGCAAGTCAACCATTCTTAATTGTAGGTCTTCTGAGAGCTCTTTTGTGCGAGGCATCATTCACATGAGGCAATGCTTCTTGTGAAAAGCAAACCCAGAACTAGTGTGTGTGTGTGTGTGTTTTTTTTTTTTTTTTTTTTTTTTTTTAATAGGGCAGGGCATCTGTAACCAACACCTCCAATCTCATCTCATTGATTGGAGTCCAGTTGCTGACACCTCACTCCATTTAGCTCTTGGAGATGTCATTAGTCTAGGGGTTCACATAGTTTTTCCACCTGCACTGTGAATGTTTACATGGTGTGTTCAATAAAAACATGGTAACATTTAATTCTGTGTGTGTTATTAGTTTAAGCAGACTGTGATTGTCTATTGTTGTGACTTAGATAAAGATCAGATCACATTTTATGACCAATTTGTGCAGAAATCCATATCATTTCAAAGGGTTCACATACTTTTTATTGCAACTGTACAATATAGAGTGTTATTGGTATACAGTTTGTTTGGTTATTCTATTTGGAACTGTGTGGTTCAACTATTTATTTAAAGAGTTGTCTTATGGAGACTTTATCCTCTACACAGGATAGGGGATAAGTGATTGGCGGAGGTCTGACTGCTGGTGCCCACACCAGTATTGAGAATAGGGGCCCATGCACCTCATTTGAATAGATTGGCAAAAGCTCAGAAATACTTGGCTATCTCTGTCTTCACTTAAGATGCCTGTGTGTAACAAGTCAGATAGGGCAGTAATAGTTAGGGTACATGTACATAAACAGGGAGTTGAGTATTGTCAAGAGGCAAGCTGGAAGCCTCTGTATGTTGACAGACTCTTTTTAGTAATGCTGTTAGAGCTTTGGTAAGAAGACTTTTTACAGCCTGTTCCTAGAACAAAGAATCATCTTTCTTTAAGTAGTATATTACAAACACATTCCTTTTGATACACATTATTAAAAATATACTGAAACAGGTAAGCTGCATTTACTATACATGAGCCAATAATCGTCCAGATTATCGGAATGATCATTAGTGATGGACAAACATCGGCCGGGACGGTTGACTTTAATGGCGGGCGAACCTGAAAAACGTCCATGTCATATTTGCAGCCCCCAAATACTTACTAGAAGTGCAGTAACATACCAGAGGGGGATCATTGGCGAAAATTCACACAAAAAATATGTATTTTAATCAGGGGCCATTTATATACATCTTAAAGGGAAACTCTCAAAAATGTGCCCTGCTGTAGCCTAGAAAAGTTGTATTTTAGGCCACAGGAGGTCAGGCTCCAAAAATTAGGCATTTACCTGACAGAAAATAACTTGTGATTATGTGGCTGGAGGTAGATTAGGCGGTCACTGGATAAAAATTTTACTGTAGGATACTGGAGTAGAGCCCCCAAAATTAGGCATTTACCTGACAGAAAAGGCCTTTTTTGTTGCTGTATATACATGACACAAGGACCATTCTTTGTCCTGTGTGGTGGCAGATATGTGTGGGCTGGCATGAGGAAATTCAATTACACGTGGTCACCATAGGTGTTGAATTCCTCCGAGATCTATGCCTCATTAATTTTTAGCTAGGTGAGTGCACTTATCGGTCATGATCACCTCCTGCTGAACTGAATGTTCATTCGGACAGGACACTCGACGAGGGGCAACCCAAGAGTTCCATGGCAAATTGTGCCTGTTCTGGCCACAGGTTAAGCCTGCACACCTAGTAGTCCAGGGGTTCCTCGCTTCTCAGATCATCCACATCGGTCGTTAACCCGATCTAGTCGGATACCTGTAGGTCTAGGCATTCCCTGAGGCTGGATCCGGAGGGTGGCTGTCGATGGGTTGGTTGCAAGAATGATCTCATATGCAAAGTGACCAACACCTCTTCAAACCACCCTCTTCCAGCATGCGCTGTAGAATTGGTACCCACACCTGTTTCACTGTGGGTGGAAATTCCTCTGCCAGCACCTGCAACAGCAGAATGCAGCATATCTCGTAGCAAGGCCTGGAAATGATTCCAGCCCTCTGTGATGCTGGTAACATGTCCACCATTTTGTGTTTGTACAGGGGGTCTAAGTACATTGCCACCCAGTACTGGTCCTTGCCCTTTATGATTTTCATACGGGGGTCCCTCTTCAAACACTGGAGCATGAAGGCCTCAATTTGTACTAAATTGGAAGCGGTGGAGCACCCTTGATCCTGCTCATTGTTTAGGAGAATGTCGTCCTCGGTCTCCTCCCCCCAGCCACGGACAACACCAGGGATCACCGAAAAGTTTAAAGTCCCCCACAAAGCCTTCTCTTTCTTATCCTTCTCCTCTTCCCCCATCCACCATCCTCCTCCGACTTCTCATCATAATCCTGCTGACTTGTCTCAGATTGAGTAGACCCCCCTGGGAATTCATTCAACATTGCAACTTCCTCATCTTCCAGCTCCTGCTCCTCCACGGCTTGATCAATAACACGATGCAATGCACGCTTCTGAAGGAAGGCGTAAGGTACAATGTCACTGATGGCGCCCTGACTGCGACTGACCAGTTTGGTGATCTCATCAAATGGCGGCAGAAGTCTGCATGCGTCGCGCATGAGCAGCCACTGGTGCAGTGAAAAGAAACCATGCTCCCTAGAACCTGTCCTGCTGCAGAGGTCATACAGGTAGTCATTAACGGCACGTTGCTGCTGGAGCAGCCCATTAAGCATATACAAGGTGGAGTTCCAGCGCGCTGGGCAGTCATAAATCCAACGTATGACGGGCAAGTGGTGTCGCCGCTGAATGTCAGCAAGGCGAGCCAGGGCCGTGTAAGATCTTCTAAAATGGCCAGAGATTTTCCTGGCCTGCCACAAAATGTCCTGGACCCGGGGTATTTGGCAACAAATCGCTGCATGACTAATTTCAGGACGTGTGCCATGCATTTTGCCCTGTTTCAGCACACTCAGCAGATTGGCACCGTTGTCGCACACCACTTTACCAACTGTCAAATTGAGTGGGTTTAGCCACTGATCGGCTTGTGACCGCAGAGCTGAAAGCAGTGTAGGACCAGTGTGGCTCTTGGCTTCCAGGCACAACAGCTGCAGCACAGTATGGCAACGTCTCCCCTGGGTCGTCGAATAGGTTCTGGGGATCTTGGGGGGCACAGCGGAAGAGGCAGTAGCAGTGGAAAAGGAGGAGTCAGCCAAGCAGGAGATTGAGGACGAGTAGGAGGAGGAGAAGAGGCATGCCTGCATGTAATCGTTGGCGGTAACACCAAATCCACACGGGAGCCACGGGTTACATGCTTGACGGCCATCAGAAATTTCACCCAGTGGGCAGTAAAAGTTAATTACCTTCCCTTCCCGTGTTTGCTAGATCACGTGTCTGTGGTCAGATGTATCTTGGCACCGACACTGTGTGCCAGAGATATATTTACTTTCCACTAAACGTGGCCATATAGCTCTGGGATGCTCTTCTGGGAGAAATATTTCCTTCCGGGGACCTTCCATTGCAGTGTGCCAATGGCCAAGTTTTCTAAAGGCCTCCGAGTCCACCAGTATATATGGCAGTAGTTGGCGGGCTATTAGTTCCAACAAGCCAGAGGTCAGCCGTTGGGCAAGAGGGTTATCCGACGTCATAATTTTTTTTACGCTCGAACATTTGGGCCACGGAACCCTGCCTTGTGCCAGATGAACGCGAAGATGGCATGGTGGAAGGTAGAGTGGAGGACAAATGGGAGGAAAGAGGAGAAAGAGAGGAGGCAGGACGTAGAGCGCTGGGAGTGTGGCCTCAATCAGTATTTAGTAGAAGCAGGTATATCAAACCCTTTAATCAGTATTTTGTGGAAGCAGGTATCTAGCAGGCCTCAATCAATATTTGGTAGAAACGGGTATATCAAACCCCATAATCAGTATTTTGTGGAAGCAGGTATCTCGCAGGCCTCAATCAATATTTGGTGGAAACAGGTATATCGAACCCCTTAATCTGTATTTTGTGGAAGCAGGTATATCGCAGGACTCAATCAATATTTGGTGGAAGCAAGTATATTAAACCCCTTAATCAGTATTTTGTGGAAGCAGGTATATTAAACCCCTCAATCAAAATTTGGTAGAAACAGATATATAAAACCCCTTAATCAGTATTTTGTGGAAGCAGCTATATTTAAAAACCCCTTAATCAGTATTTTGTGGAAGCAGGAATATTGCAGGCCTCAATTAATATTTGGTGGAAACAGGTATATCGCAGCCCTTAATCAGTATTTTGTGGAAGCAGGTATATCGCAGTCCTCAATCAAGAGTTAGTGGAAGCAGGTATATTGAACCCCCTAATCAGTATTTTGTGGAAGCAGGTATATCACACCCCTAAATTATTAATTTTTGCCACAACAGTTATATCACACCACCCTGTTTATTTGGTACAACAGGTATATCGCACCCCTTAGTCAGTATTTTGTGGAATAATGCATATCACACCCCTCAATCATATTTTTAGGGAAAACAGGTATATCACATCCTTTGCAAATAGTTGTTCCAATACCACTTGTCCCTCTATATAGCCGCGGTATCTCAGCAATACCGCACACAACTGCTACACAATGGGGTGTTGCTTTTTGTGTTCACTATATCTTGCGTGGCATCCCACGTGATAAAGCTGGTGAAGACTCCTGTATCAATAGTTTAAAGTGTATAATAATGTATAATATACTTATCTTGGTAACTGGAGTTGGATTAGCCCAGATCAGCTGTACAGGGTACTCTGTTCAAATGGCAGCTGTGTAAGATGCGGCGGAAAAGTTGTGCGCTGCAGAATGTAAGCTATGCTTGTTCAGCAGCTCGAGCAGCTGTCTCGAGCTTCTGCTGAGAATTACAAGGTATAGGCCACGTGCATTCAGCGTCCCACGTGTCTCAGATCCTTTTGGGTGCAGCAATATTAATGATATAGTTGTCACCTCTTCCTGAATCCTGTGGGTATAATTTCAGAAGCTTGTGCCTTATTTAGTTTTTTTGTGAAGCGCTCCACATTTCTTCAAAGATACAGTTAGAGATTGTATCCATAGTTGACGCCCATATTCTTCATAGTGTCCATAAGTCCAATTTATGCAAGACATGATTTTAGTACTTTAATTAGGTACATGATCATTTTCTATATATTTATACCATCGATAATTATTACATATGGTCATATTTATTCATTTTGCTCCATTTTCATGAGTTCCTATGACGCTATAATTAATTTTTATTCTATATCTCAATCATGTACCTGTTAAATCATGGCTTCTTCATATGCAAATGGTTTCATTCTCAGGATACATATATTAAATAGATCTCTGAAAACTCCCTTTTATCAGTTTAATGGCAGGCTATATTTTAAATTTGAATCATGATTTATAATCACTATACCCATTTATTATTCTCTTCGCAAGACGTTTATTTGCCTTTTGGTTTTAATATTAGATAGTCATATTGTAGTTATCAGTTAGGGAATGTGCCCTATATCATGTACAATATTAATAAGGGTTCATTTTGTTTGTATATAATAATGTATGTTTTCCTTCTGTCATACTAGGTAATTTGATTTCCTTTTGTGGGCACATTCCTATGGTAAGTATTTATTGCTTATAACTAGTTGGTATAGATGTTCTTGCTGTAATGGTGCAGAACCCCAAGCAACCAGACAGAGGTTAAACAATAGTGGATTTATTAAATAAACGGCAGTACAGTCCAAACCAGTAAGCATATACAGGTAACCAACTCGAATAATAATCTGTGCAGGGAAACACCAAGGGGACAGCTAGTGACCAGGCCAAAGTTCTTATGCGCATTATTAGTCTATGTAACGTGGTACCTAGGGATGAGACGTCAGGATTTCTAGGGTCTGATCCAAGGTCATACACAAGACAAACTGTTCAGCAAAGATAAGGTATCCAGAGGCAGTCTCTAGAGATAAATCGAGGAAGGCAGGCGTCATGCACAGATAAGTCTGGGAGAATATGAACTGCAACATACACCCGAGTTGTCAAAACAACAGTGGGCACTGACCAGCCAGGGAGATCATCTTTTAAGTACCTGCTAGCCAATCACAAAATGCCATGTGTCTTTTCCTCATAAGTCATATAATGATCCTAATCCATGACACTTGTGCGTCCTAGGCTGGTCCTTAACCCATGCATGCCCTCTAATCTTCTAGAATTTATGTACAGGTATTTTCCCCATCAGCGACTGGCGTAGCAAATAAGATGCACGTACAGTACAGACCAAAAGTTTGGACACACCTCATTCAAAGAGTTTTCTTTATTTTCATGACTATGAAATTTGTAGATTCACACTGAAGGCATCACAACTATGAATTAACACATGTGGAATTGTATACATAACAAAAAAGTGTGAAACAACTGAAAATATGTCATATTCTAGGTTCTTCAAAGTAGCCACCTTTTGCTTTGATTACTGCTTTGCACACTCTTGGCATTCTCTTGATGAGCTTCAAGAGGTAGTCACCTGAAATGGTTTTCACTTCACAGGTGTGCCCTGTCAGGTTTAATAAGTGGGATTTCATGCCTTATAAATGGGGTTGGGACCATCAGTTGCGTTGTGGAGAAGTCAGGTGGATACACAGCTGATAGTCCTACTGAATAGACTGTTAGAATTTGTATTATGGCAAGAAAAAAGCGGCTAAGTAAAGAAAAACTAGTGGCCATCATTATTTTAAGAAATGAAGGTCAGTCAATCCGAAAAATTGGGAAAACTTTGAAAGTGTCCCCAAGTGCAGTCACAAAAACCATCAAGCGCTATAAAGAAACTGGCTCACATGCGGACCGCCCCAGGAAAAGAAGACCAAGAGTCACCTCTTCTGCGGAGGATAAGTTCATCCGAGTCACCAGCCTCAGAAATCGCAGGTTAACAGTAGCTCAGATTAGAGACCAGGTCAATGCCACACAGAGTTCTAGCAGCAGACACATCTCTAGAACAACTGTTAAGAGGAGACTGTGTGAATCAGGCCTTCATGGTAGAATATCGCTAGGAAACCACTGCTAAGGACAGGCAACAAGCAGAAGAGACATGTTTAGGCTAAAGAACACAAGGAATGGACATTAGACCATTGGAAATCTGTGCTGTGGTCTGATGAGTCCAAATTTGAGATCTTTGGTTACAACCACCGTGTCTTTGTGCGATGCAGAAAAGGTGAACGGATGGACTCTACATGCCTGGTTCCCACCGTGAAGCATGGAGGAGGAGGGGGTGCTTTTCTGGTGACACTGTTGGGATTTATTCAAAATTGAAGGCATACTGAACCAGCATGGCTACCATAGCATCTTGCAGCTGCATACTATTCCATCCAGTTTGCGTTTAGTTGGACCATCATTTATTTTTCAACAGGACAATGACCCCAAACACACCTCCAGGCTGTGTAAGGGCTATTTTACCATGAAGGAGAGTGCTGGGGTGTTGCGTCAGATGACCTGGCCTCCACAGTAACCGGATCTGAACCCAATCGAGATGGTTTGGGGTGAGCTGGACCGCAGAGTGAAGGCAAAAGGGCCAACAAGTGCTAAGCATCTCTGGGAACTCCTCCTAGACTGTTGGAAGACCATTTCAGGTGACTACCTCTTGAAGCTCATCAAGAGAATGCCAAGAGTGTGCAAAGCAGTAATCAAAGCAAAATGTGGCTACTTTGAAGAACCTAGAATATGACATATTTTCAGTTGTTTCACACTTTTTTGTCATGTATATAATTCATAGTTTTGATGCCTTCAGTGTGAATCTACAATCTTCATACAGGGAGTGCAGAATTATTAGGCAAATGAGTATTTTGACCACATCATCCTCTTTATGCATGTTGTCTTACTCCAAGCTGTATAGCCTCGAAAGCCTACTACCAATTAAGCATATTAGATGATGTGCATCTCTGTAATGAGAAGGGGTGTGGTCTAATGACATCCACACCCTATATCAGGTGTGCATAATTATTAGGCAACTTCCTTTCCTTTGGCAAAATGGGTCAAAAGAAGGACTTGACAGGCTCAGAAAAGTCAAAAATAGTGAGATATCTTGCAGAGGGATGCAGCACTCTTAAAATTGCAAAGCTTCTGAAGCGTGATCATCGAACAATCAAGCGTTTCATTCAAAATAGTCAACAGGGTCGCAAGAAGCGTGTGGAAAAACCAAGGCGCAAAATAACTGCCCATGAACTGAGAAAAGTCAAGCGTGCAGCTGCCAAGATGCCACTTGCCACCAGTTTGGCCATATTTCAGAGCTGCAACATCACTGGAGTGCCCAAAAGCACAAGGTGTGCAGTACTCAGAGACATGGCCAAGGTAAGAAAGGCTGAAAGATGACCACCACTGAACAAGACACACAAGCTGAAAAGTCAATACTGGGCCAAGAAATATCTCAAGACTGATTTTTCTAAGGTTTTATGGACTGATGAAATGAGAGTGAGTCTTGATGGGCCAGATGGATGGGCCCGTGGCTGGATTGGTAAAGGGCAGAGAGCTCCAGTCCGACTCAGACGCCAGCAAGGTGTAGGTGGAGTACTGGTTTGGGCTGGTATCATCAAAGATGAGCTTGTGGGGCCTTTTCGGGTTGAGGATGGAGTTAAGCTCAACTCCCAGTCCTACTGCCAGTTTCTGGAAGACACCTTCTTCAAGCAGTGGTACAGGAAGAAGTCTGCATCCTTCAAGAAAAACGTGATTTTCATGCAGGACAATGCTCCATCACACGCGTCCAAGTACTCGCGTCCAAGTGCTGGCAAGAAAGGGTATACAAGAAGAAAATCTAATGACATGGCCTCCTTATTCACCTGATCTGAACCCCATTGAGAACCTGTGGTCCATCATCAAATTTGAGATTTACAAGGAGGGAAAACAGTACACCTCTCTGAACAGTGTCTGGGAGGCTGTGGTTGCTGCTGCACGCAATGTTGATGGTGAACAGATCAAAACACTGACAGAATCCATGGATGGCAGGCTTTTGAGTGTCCTTGCAAAGAAAGGTGGCTATATTGGTCACTGATTTGTTTTTGTTTTGTTTTTGAATGTCAGAAATGTATATTTGTGAATGATGAGATGTTATATTGGTTTCACTGGTAAAAAGAAATAATTGAAATGGGTATATATTTGTTTTTTGTTAAGTTGCCTAATAATTATGCACAGTAATAGTCACCTGCACACACAGATATCCCCCTAAAATAGCTAAAACTAAAAACAAACTAAAAACTACTTCCAAAAATATTCAGCTTTGATATTAATGAGTTTTTTTGGGTTCATTGAGAACATGGTTGTTGTTCAATAATAAAATCAATCCTCAAAAATACAAATTGCCTAATAATTCTGCACTCCCTGTAGTCATGAAAATAAAGAAAACTCTTTGAATGGGAAGGTGTGTCCAAACTTTTGGTCTGTACTGTACGTTCGGCCACGTATCCTTTTGTGAACCTCTTCTTGAGCTTGCATGTGAACGCTCGAGCGGCCCAGCATGAATACACGATTGTGTTGGCGCGGACGCCATAACTGAACCCGAAGGTGATACCGACATGCCGCCACCAGTCTGGTCAATCTGCCTCCGAGACCCTGGCGGTCTTCCTCTCCGCCGACGATGCGGACGCCGACCACATAGATAGGATCCTTTTGCAATTAACGGTGTGGTTTTCGTTTTTTTTTGTGGACCGTACCATTGGAAATGACTATGAACGAGTTTGTCTCTCAGATTTTTCCCTCTCCTATATGTTACTGTAGGATAATCAGTAATTATGCCCCTCAAATCCTCATCCATCTTTAACCTTCCTGGCAGTCTAATTCCTGTAGTATTTTTGTACCCAAAGCGATACATTCTTCCGGAGCTGCAGCCGGAAGTTTGCACTGTGCTCAGAAATGCGGACAGCACACTGTGTGCTGTTCGCATCCATTCCTGCCCTGTTCTAATTAAGCCTTGGTAATCCCGAGTGTGGTTCGGGGTTACCGCTTCTTGCAGTGTAAATTAACCCCGAGCCACACACGGATAACCGCTAGGGAGGTTAAAATATGCCAGTGCCAATATAACGTACAATATGTCTGTGAAGGTTCTCATTTATCCAGGTCATGGTATATCTGTAAAGAATAAATCAAGGCAACTGGACTTACTGTAGATTTCTTGAAAACGTTTCACTCGTTCTTCCAACAAGCTTTCTCAATTCTGAGAAATTCTGAGAATTGAGAAAGCTCGCTGGAAGAACGAGTGAAACGTTTTCAAGAAATCTACAGTAAGTCCAGTTGCCTTGATTTATTCTTTACAGATACAAAGTACAATAGTTTCTGTGGTGGGTTTTTCTTGATTCTGTAAGAGTTCACTTCTTTCTTTTACTTTAGGTTTTCGGTATGCTTGATGTACAGGGTGGGCCATTTATATGGATACACCTTAATACAATGGGAATGGTTGGTGATATTAACTTCCTGTTTGTGGCACATTAGTATATGTGAGGGGAGGAAACTTTTCAAGATGGGTGGGGACCATGGTGGCCATTTTGAAGTCGGCCATTTTGAATCCAACTTTTGTTTTTTCAATAGGAAGAGGGGTCATGTGACACATCAAACTTATTGGGAATTTCACAAGAAAAACAATGGTATGCTTGGTTTTAACGTAACTTTATTCTTTCATGAGTTATTTACAAGTTTCTGACCACTTATAAAATGTGTTCAATGTGCTTCCCATTGTGTTGGATTGTCAATGCAACCCTCTTCTCCCACTCTTCACACACTGATAGCAACACCGCAGGAGAAATGCTAGCACAGGCTTCCAGTATCTGTAGTTTCAGGTGCTGCACATCTCGTATCTTCACAGCATTAACAATTGCCTTCAGATGACCCCAAAGATAAAAGTCTAAGGGGGTCAGATCGGGAGACCTTGGAGGGCCATTCAACTGGCCCACGATGACCTGACACCCATAATGTGGTGGTGCACCATCTAGCTGGAAAAACTCAGGGAACGAGCCAGTTTCAGTGCATAAAGAGGGAAACACATCATCATGTAGCAATTTCGCATATCCAGTGGCCCTGGGGTTTCCATTGATGAAGAATGGCCCCTCTATCTTTGTACCCCATATACCACACCATACCATCAATTTTTTTTGTTCCAACAGTCTTGGAAGGATCTATCCAATGTGGGTTAGTGTCAGACCAATAGCGGTGGTTTTGTTTGTTAACTTCACCATTCACATAAAAGTTTGCCTCATCACTGAACAAAATCTTCTGCGTAAACTGAGGGTCCTGTTCCAATTTTTGTTTTGCCCATTCTGCAAATTCAGTGCGCTGATCTGGGTCATCCTCGTTGAGATGCTGCAGTAGCTGGAGTTTGTAAGGGTGCCATTTGTGAGTAGCTGATATCCGCCGAAGGGATGTTCAACTAATGCCACTCTCCAGTGACATGTGGCGAGTGCTACGCTGTGGGTTCTTGCTGAATGAAGCTAGGACAGCCACTGATGTTTCTTCATTAGTGATAGATTTCATGCATCCACATTTTGGCAAATCCAACACTGAACCAGTTTCACAAAACTTAGCAAGCAGTTTGCTAACTGTAGCATGGGAGATGGGTGGTCTCGTAGGCTGTCTTGCATTGAAATCTGCTGCAATGACTCGGTTACTGTGTTCACCAGACATCAACACAATTTCCATCCGCTCCACACGTGTTAACCTCAGCAACATGTCAATGGCTGTAAACAACGAGACACTTGTAAATAACTCATGAAAGAATTAAGTTACGTTAAAAGCAAGCACACCATTGTTTTTCTTGTGAAATTCCCAATAAGTTTGATGTGTCACATGACCCTCTTCCTATTGAAAAAACAAAAGTTGGATTTAAAATGGCCGACTTCAAAATGGCCGCCATGGTCCCCACCCATCTTGAAAAGTTTCCCCCCCTCACATATACTAATGTGCCACACACAGGAAGTTATGGCCCACCCTGTAGTACCTTTTTAGGATACCTACATTTTATAAATCTATTGTACAGCATTTTGCTTTCATATTCAAATGGTTCTTCATTTGAACAGTTCCTTCTTGCTCTAAGGTACTGGCCAGTTGTAATTCCTTTCTTAAGGGACTGTGTGTGAGTTATAGCTAGTAACAAATAGTAATAGTAACAAACTATTGGTAGACGTTGATTTTCTGTATACTTCTGGCAATTATACTCCCATCTTCTTGTAAAGTGAGAGTGACATCCCAAAAATTCAGTTTCCTTTCCTCTATTTCATCTGTGAATTTTAATCCTATTGAATTCTCATTCAGAATTTTCACAAATCCTTGAAACTCCTCTACTATTGCCTTCCCCAAAAAATCTAAGTTTTGTCTATGTAATTTGGTTTGTGAAATTATTATGTTCTTCTTTGAATACAATCCTTGCCTCCCACAACCCCAAAAAATTTTTTGCTAAATTTGGTGCACAATTTTTTTACCCATAGCGGTGCCAGTAATCTGTAAATGATATTGTCCATCAAAGATAAAATAATTGTGTGTGAGTAAAAATTTTAATAGTGTACAAACAAATTTGTTGTGATCTTTAAATTGTGTACCTCTTGTGCTTAAATACTAATTGATAGCTTCAAGTTGATGTTGGATGCTGGTATATAGTGCTTCCATGTCTAAACAAGTTTTTAACGGTCCTTTTCCCTAATAATAATCTTGATCTAGGAGGAGGTCCATATGGATTAGGAGGTTGAGGAGGCGGTGGATGTGGCGGTGTAGGTGGAAGATGGTGGAGGAGCAGGTAGGCTACACTGCTTTTTAGTTTTACATTTATTTAAATTTATTTAATTTGGGTACACCCCAAAACATTGGGAAATATAACCTGTGATAACCCCCTCCGGTCACAAACATACTGCCCCACCATGTCGCACGTCCCTGTAATATTCACGATCCAATTTGGATATCTGCTCTATCAACTTTCGATGTTCTTTTATGAGCCTACCATGTTGATCATGGTTATCGGCGAAACAGGGTTCCACGCTGGAGAGGGAGCATGAGAAGGGGAGACCTCATCCAAGGGAGGTCAATGGCTGGATTCCAGAACCGCCTGGACCTTTTCGGGGTCCATACGAAAACCAAAGTCAGAAAGCAGATATCCCAAAAACGGAAGCTCCTGCACAGAAAACACAAATTTCTCCAATTTGGCATATAATTTATTCTCCCGAAGGATCGTCAAAACCTGTCTCACATGATCCTGATGGGTCTTCAAATCAGGAGAGTAAATTAAAATGTCATCCAAGTAAACCACCATGAACCACCCCAACAGATGATGGAAAATGTCATTGACGAATCGCTGAAATACTGCTGGCGTGTTCGTCAACCCAAAAGGCATAACCTGATTCTCAAAATAACCCTGGTGCGTATTGAAGGCCGTTTTCCACTCATCCCCTTCCTTGAGTTTGATCAGATTGTAGGCCCCTCTCAAATCCATCTTAGAGAACACCTTAGCTCTAACAATCTGATCAAAAAGGTCGGAGATCAAAGGAAGGGGATACGGATCCCGGACCGTAATGCGGTTCAATTCCCGGAAATCCAAACAAGGTCTCAGTGATCCATCCTTTTTGTTTACAAAGAATAAACCTACTGTCACCGGAGACTTAGATGGCCTAATATGACCTTTTGCCAAACTCTCGGCGATATACTTCCGCATGACCTCTGTTTCGGGTTGAGAAAGATTGTAAAGCCGAGACTTTGGCAACTTAGCCCCTGGGATGAGATTAACTGGACAATCATAGTCACGATGAGGGGGCAATTCCTGAGCCCCACCCTCCAAAAAGACATCCACAAAATTTGAGAGATACTGAGGTAGAGCCGTAGTGGACACACCAGAGATAGATGTGCCAAGACAATTTTCCCAAAAAATTCACTCCAACCAATGATTTGTCTTGCTTGCCAATCTATAATCGGGTTACGTTTTGTCAACCATGGTAATCCTAAGACTATAATAGCGGGCAAATCCTTCATGACAAAACAAGACATAATCTCAACATGTGAATCACCCACCCGTAACTGAATACCATGAGCAATATGAGTGAGACTCCTTTGAGAAAGAGGGGAAGAATAAATAGCAAAAACCAGAATCTCTCTTTCTAAAGTGCAATAAGGCTTACCCCAGCACCACAGTCAAGGAATACTTCAACAAAAAAAATTCTAGAGTCTAGCCCCACCATAGCTGGAAGGAGAAAATGAGTATTACAGGGTGCTTGCATACCTGCTTGCTCCACCACTCCATTCACGCTACCAAGAGTCAGGAAAGTGTTTTTTTATTTTTCTCATCAACATGCGGTTTAACAAATGGACAAGCAAAAATAAAATTACCACTTTTCCCACAGTAGTAACAGTATCAGTAACAGTAGTAATAGTGTATGCAATTTCCTAAAGTCTCTACTACCAGAACGGAAAGATACCGGACCCAGCTGCATGGGTTCCTCCCCTACCCCAGAGTTACCTGTAACATCACCCTGGGAAACAGTTGAGACAAAACCACTCACAGAAGGGATCCCTTGCGCGGAGGGAGCCTTACACCTCTCTCTAATACGTCTATCTAACCGTACTGCCAAAGACATAGCATTCTCCAAAGAATCTGGGTACTCATGAAAAGCGAGGGCATCTTTCAATCTCTCAAATAACCCCTGACAAAACTGACTACGTAACGCGGGGTCATTCCACTCTGACTCGGTAGCCCATCTCCTAAACTCAACGCAGTAAGCCTCTGCAGTATGTTCATTTAGATTCCACCATCGAGACCCGATCTGGGTCATCATAAATTAATCCCAGGGCCTTGAAAAATTCTTCCACCGACCGGAGGGCCCGAGAACCGGGCAGCAGAGAAAAGGCCCAGGATTGCGCGTCCCCTTTAAGCAGATAAATGATTATACCAACCCTTTGACTTTCATCACCTGACGACAATGGACGCAGCCAAAAGTACAACTTGCATGACTCTCTAAAGCGGATAAAGTCATCCGTACCCCCTGCAAATCTATCCGGAAGAGCGACTTTAGGCTCCCCACAAATTTGACCTGCACCTGATGCCATTCTGATACTGTGTGACCGAACTACGCAGATCCGCAAACCTCTAGGGATAATCCCTGCATGCGGTCAACTAGCGCATCAATTGACGCCATCACAAAACCGCTGAGCAATGGCAGTCAACTATTGGCGGGTTATAATGTCACGTCGGACAGGATATCAGATACACAGATAAATAAACCAACAAGTATCTAGGCGAGAAGCTGGGGATAAGATCACCTCCTAGCAAATGCCTAACAGCTCTCCCTATACTGCTATGCCCACATTCAGACCCTTAAGGTGGGAAAAATGTGTCCTCGTGCCTGGGCTGAAAATACCCTAGAATCCCTGAGATGGTGAAAGGGGAATTGGGGCAGCCTGTTCCCTCAGAACCTGGAGGGGACAGACGTAACTCAAACAGCCTAGACAGCAAACAACAAGAAATCAGAAACCAACTTATCTTCTCTGAGCAGGAACAGCAAATCCTTCCTTCCTTCCTTGCTTCCAAAGCCAGACAGAAGCTATAACCCGCACGGAACACTGGGAGTGAGAGTAATTTAAACCAACGACCCCACCCAGTGCACCTGAAGGGAGGCGGATCTAGCACAATTCCAAAACAAAACACGTGCTGCTAATCTGGCAGACCTCCGCACATAGTCAGAGCAGGGCATGACAGCAACCGAATCTACTATCGCCTGTACTTGTTCTGGCCTCACCATTCGTAGAGCCGCATTAGGCCCCACCAAATACTGCTGAAGGTTCTGTCTCTAAATCACACCCGAGGAAGGTGTTTCACTTGTAGGTTTAGCTGGCACAGATCGACCACATCCTCTCTCTACATCAGGAGCTCACCAGCAGCATTACAACCGAGGCCATGTCCCTTATTTCTCCTCATATTTCTCAAATTTAGGATCTTGTCCAACATGGGTGTTTTTTTTAATAACAGAATAGAACAACAGTATCTATCGCGTGTATCTCACAATGACAGATGCAACAAAGGCTGCAAAATTATGTTTTTTGCCCTAAATAGGTGTTTTTTTTTATAGCAGAATAGAACAACAGTATCTAAAGGGTGTATCTCACAATGACATATGCAGCGAAGGCTGCAAAATTAAGATTATTGCCCTAAATAGGTGTGATTTTTTTAATACCACAGCAGTATCTAAAGCGTGTATCTCACATGTACAGATGCAGACAAGGCAGCAAATTTAGATTTTTGCCCTAAATGGGTGTTTTTTTAATACCAGAATAGCACGGCAGTATGTAAAGGGTGTATCTCACAATGACAGATGCAGCAATTGCTGAACAATTATTTTTTTTTGCCCTAAATGGGTGTTTTTTTAATAGCCGAATAGAACAACAGTATCTAAAGCACAGCAGTATCTAAAGCGTGTATCTGACACGTACAGATGCAGACAAGCCCACAAATTACGATTTTTACCCTAAATGTGTGTTGTTTTTTTTAATACCAGAATATGACAGCAGAATATAACGCTTGAATTTCACACGTACAGATGCAGACAAGGCCACAAATTAAGTATTTTGCCCAAAATGGGTGTTTTTTTAAAACCCAGAATATTATAGCTGTATTTCTAGCTTAACCACCTCCGGACCGCCTAACGCAGATTCGCGTTCCGGAGGTGGCAGGCTGGCGCACAGTCACGCATATATGCGTCATCTCGCGAGACGCGAGATTTCCTGTGAACGCAGGCGCGCGCGCTCACAGGAACGGAAGGTAAGCGAGTGGATCTCCAGCATGCCAGCGGCGATCGTTCGCTGGCAGGCTGGAGATCCGAATTTTTTAATCCCCTAACAGGTATATTAGACGCTGTTTTCATAACAGCATCTAATATACCTCCTACCTGGTCCTCTGGTGGTCCCTTTTGTTAGGATCGACCACCAGAGGACTCAGGTAGGTCAGTACAGTCGCACCAAACACCACACTACACTACACTACACTACACCCCCCCCGTCCCTTTTTAACCCCTTATAAACCCCTGATCACCCATGATCACCCCATATAAACTCCCTGATCACCCCCCTGTCATTGATCACCGCCCTGTCATTGATCACCCCCCTGTCAGGCTCCGTTCAGACGTCCGTATGATTTTTACGGATCCACGGATACATGGATCGGATCCGCAAAACGCATACGGACGTCTAAATGGAGCCTTACAGGGGGGTGATCAATGACAGGCGGGTGATCACCCATATACACTCCCTGATCACCCCCTGTCATTGATCACCCCCCTGTAAGGCTCCATTCAGACGTCCGCATGATTTTTACGGATCCATGGATACATGGATCGGATCCGCAAAACACATGCGGACGTCTGAATGGAGCCTTACAGGGGGGTGATCACCCATATACACTCCCTGATCACCCCCTGTCATTGATCACCCCCCTGTCATTGATCACCCCCCTGTAAGGCTCCATTCAGACGTCCGCATGATTTTTAAGGATCCATGGATACATGGATCGGATCCGCAAAACGCATACGGACGTCTAAATGGAGCCTTACAGGGGGGTGATCAATGACAGGCGGGTGATCACCCATATACACTCCCTGATCACCCCCTGTCATTGATCACCCCCCTGTCATTGATCACCCCCCTGTAAGGCTCCATTCAGACGTCCGCATGATTTTTACGGATCCATGGATACATGGATCGGATCCGCAAAACACATGCGGTCGTCTGAATGGAGCCTTACAGGGGGGTGATCACCCATATACACTCCCTGATCACCCCCTGTCATTGATCACCCCCTGTCATTGATAACCCCCCTGTAAGGCTCCATTCAGACGTCCGCATGTGTTTTGTGGATCCGATCCATGTATCCATGGATCCATAAAAAATCATGCGGATGTCTGAATGGAGCCTTACAGGGGGGGTGATCAGTGACAGGGGGGTGATCACCCTGATCACCCCTTGTCATTGATAACCCCCCTGTAAGGCTCCATTCAGACGTCCGCATGTGTTTTGTGGATCCGATCCATGTATCCATGGATCCATAAAAAATCATGCGGATGTCTGAATGGAGCCTTACAGGGGGGGTGATCAGTGACAGGGGGGTGATCACCCTGATCACCCCCTGTCATTGATAACCCCCCTGTAAGGCTCCATTCAGACGTCCGCATGTGTTTTGTGGATCCGATCCATGTATCCATGGATCCGTAAAAAATCATGCGGATGTCTGAATGGAGCCTTACAGGGGGGGTGATCAGTGACAGGGGCGTGATCACCCTGATCACCCTGATCACCCCCTGTCATTGATAACCCCCCTGTAAGGCTCCATTCAGACGTCCGCATGTGTTTTGTGGATCCGATCCATGTATCCATGGATCCATAAAAAATCATGCGGATGTCTGAATGGAGCCTTACAGGGGGGGTGATCAGTGACAGAGGGGTGATCACCCTGATCACCCTGATCACCCCCTGTCATTGATAACCCTCCTGTAAGGCTCCATTCAGACGTCCGCATGTGTTTTGCGGATCCGATCCATGGATCCGTAAAAATTATACGGACGTCTGAATGGAGCCTTACCAGGGGGGTGATCAATGACAGGGGGGTGATCCGGGAGTCTATATGGGTGATTACCCCCCTGTCATTGATCACCCCCCTGTCATTGATCACCCCCCCTGTCATTGATCACCCCCCCTGTAAGGCTCCATTCAGACATTTTTTTTGGCACAAGTTAGCGGAATTTTTTTTTTTGTTTTTGTTTTTTCTTACTAAGTCTCATATTCTACTAACTTGTGTCAAAAAATAAAATCTCCCATGAACTCACCATACCCCTCACGGAATCCAAATGCGTAAACATTTTTAGACATTTATATTCCAGACTTCTTCTCACGCTTTAGGGCCCCTAAAAAGCCAGGGCAGTATAAATACCCCACATGTGACCCCATTTCGGAAAGAAGACACCCCAAGGTATTCGCTGAGGGGCATATTGAGTCCATGAAAGATTGAAATTTTTGTCCTAAGTTAGCGGAAAGTGAGACTTTGTGAGAAAAAAACCAAAAAAAAATCAATTTCCGCTAACTTATGCAAAAAATAAAAAATTTCTATGAACTCGCCAGGCCCCTCATTGAATACCTTGGGGTGTCTTCTTTCCAAAGTGGGGTCACATGTGGGGTATTTATACTGCCCTGGCTTTTTAGGGGCCCGAAAGTGTGAGAAGAAGTCTGGGATCCAAATGTCTAAAAATGCCCTCCTAAAAGGAATTTGGGCCCCTTTGCGCATCTAGGCTGCAAAAAAGTGTCACACATCTGGTATCGCCGTACTCAGAAGAAGTTGGGGAATGTGTTTTGGGGTGTCATTTTACATATACCCATGCTGGGTGAGAGAAATATCTTGGTCAAATGCCAACTTTGTATAAAAAAATAGGAAAAGTTGTCTTTTGCCAAGATATTTCTCTCACCCAGCATGGTTATATGTAAAATGGCACCCCAAAACACATTCCCCAACTTCTCCTGAGTACGGCGATACCAGATGTGTTACACTTTTTTGCTGCCAAGGTGGGCAAAGGGGCACATATTCCAAAGTGCACCTTTCAGATTTTGCAGGCCATTTTTTACAGATTTTGATTGCAAAGTACTTCTCACACATTTGGGCCCCTAAATTGCCAGGGCAGTATAACTACGCCACAAGTGACCCCATTTTGGAAAGAAGACACCCCAAGGTATTCCGTGAGGGGCACGGCGAGTTCCTAGAATTTTTTATTTTTTGTTGCAAGTTAGTGGAATATGAGACTTTGTAAGGAAAAAAGAGAAAAAAAAAATCATCATTTTCCGCTAACTTGTGACAAAAAATAAAAAATTCTAGGAACTCGCCATGCCCCTCACGGAATGACACCCCAAAACACATTCCCCAACTTCTCCTGAGTACGGCGATACCAGATGTGTAACACTTTTTTGCTGCCAAGGTGGGCAAAGGGGCACATATTCCAAAGTGCACCTTTTGGATTTCACCGGTCATTTTTTACACATTTTGATTGCAAAGTTCTTCTCACACATTTGGGCCCCTAAATTGCCAGGGCAGTATAACTACGCCACAAGTGACCCCATTTTGGAAAGAAGACACCCCAAGGTATTCCGTGAGGGGCATGGCGAGTTCCTAGAATTTTTTTATTTTTTGTCGCAAGTTAGTGGAATATGAGACTTTGCAAGAAAAAATAAAAAAATAAAAATCATCATCATTTTCCGCTAACTTGTGACAAAAAATAAAAAGTTCTATGAACTCACTATGCCCATCAGCGAATACCTTAGGGTGTCTACTTTCCGAAATGGGGTCATTTGTGGGGGTTTTCTACTGTTTGGGCATTGTAGAACCTCAGGAATCATGACAGGTGCTCAGAAAGTCAGAGCTGTTTCAAAAAGCGGAAATTCACATTTTTGTACCATAGTTTGTAAATGCTATAACTTTTACCCAAACCATTTTTTTTTTGCCCAAACATTTTTTTTTTATCAAAGACATGTAGAACAATAAATTTGGCAAAAAATTTATATATGGATGTCGTTTTTTTTGCAAAATTTTACAGCTGAAAGTGAAAAATGTCATTTTTTTGCAAAAAATCTTTACATTTTGATTAATAACAAAAAAAAAGTAAAAATGTCAGCAGCAATAAAATACCACCAAATGAAAGCTCCATTAGTGAGAAGAAAAGGAGGTAAAATTCATTTGGGTGGTAAGTTGCATGACCGAGCGATAAACGGTGAAAAGAGTGTAGTGCCGAAGTGTAAAAAGTGCTCTGGTCATGAAGGGGGTTTCACCTAGCGGGGCTGAAGTGGTTAAATTGCACACCGACTAATCCGACAGAGGCCCCAGATGGAGGGAATTGCCCAAAAAGTGTGTTTTTTCAAAGCCAGAAAATTATTGAAGTATTTCAAGCTTGTTTTTAACAATCACAGAAGCAGCAAAGACTGCAAGATTAAGTACCCTGCCCAAAATGGGTGTTTTTTGAATAACAGAATATGAGAGCAGTATATAACGCTTGAATTTCACACATACAGATGCAGCAAGGGCTGTAAAATTTAGTATTTTGCCCAAAAAGGGTGCTTTTTAAAACCCAGAAAATTATAGCTATATTTCTAGCTTAAATTGCACACTGACTAATGCGGCAGAGGCCCCAGATGGAGGGTATTGCCATAAATTGGTGTTTTATCAAAGCCAGGAAATTATTTAAGTATTTCAAGCTTGTTTTAACAATAACAGATGCAGCAAAGACTGCAATATTAAGTAATCTGCCCATTATGGGTGTGTTTTTTTGTTTTTTTTTGTAACAGAATATGACAGCAGTATATAACGCTTGAATTTCACACCTACAGATGCAGCAATGGCTGTAAAATTGAGTATTTTGGGTGTTTTTTTTAAAACCCAGAGAATTATAGCTGTATTTCTAGCTTAAATTTCACACTGACTAATGCTGCATAGGCCCCAGATGTAGGATATTGCCAAAAATGGGTGTTTTTTTTTTAAACCCAGATTATTATTGCAGTATTTCAAGCTTGGATTTCAATGTCACAAAAGCACATATGCAGTGCTGGTGCACTGAGCTTGCATAAAATGGCCACCGCCGCCCACCTAACAGACGGATAAAAGTTGTTTTTCTCTGTCACTGGGCTCAGGACAGGGTAAAACGATTGTGCACTGCACCCACACAACTAAATCTATGTAAATCGCTCAGTTCAATTGCAGATCTGATTAAAGTTTCTTTCCTATTCTCTCCCTCACAGCAGCAGCATCCTGTCCCTACACTAAGCACCGCAGAGTGACGTGCAGCGCTACGTGACTCCAGCATATTTAGAGGCTGGGTCACATGCTGCACTGGCCAATCACAGCCATGCCATTAGTAGGCATGGATGTGATGGCTTCTAAGGGCACAGAGTTAAACGCTTGTTGATTGGCTGCTTGCAGCCTTTCAAAAAGCGCCAAGAAATCGCCGAACATCGAACCCAAACTTTTACTGAAATATTCAGGTTCGGGTCCGGGGTCCAAAAATCCTAAAGTTCGGTACAAACCCGAACTTTACAGTTCGGGTTCGCTCAACCCTAGTAGTAATATACTGTATAAAGAAACAAAATATTTACACCTAAATTAATGACATTTTGACCAAAGCACATATGAATGAAAAGGCGAGAACATCTATACCAACTTGTTATAAGCAATAAATACTTACCATAGGAATGCGACCACAAAAGGAAATAAAATTACCTAGTATGACAGAAGATTGTATTATTAAATACAAACAAAATGATCCCTTATTAACTTTGTACATGATATAGGGCAGATTTCCTATTTGATAACTACAATAAGACTATCTAATATTAAAACCAAAAGGCAAATAAACGTCTTGCAAAGAGAAAAATTAATGGATATAGTGATCATAAATCATGATTCAAATTTAAAATATATATAAATAATCAATGGTATAAATATATAGAAAATGATCATGTACCTAATTAAAGTATAGAAACTAAAATCATGTGTTATCTAATACTAATAGTAGTGCTAATGCCATGATAATGAATCAATAAAAAATTTATAAAAACATGTAAATTATTCTTGTAGTGATCATGACTAAACAAAATAATCTAAATTATAGGGTTAAATCATGGACAATAAGAGAAGAGTTATAATCAAATAAGGTATATAGATAATCCAACTGTTATGATATTTAACCTGTAAATATAAAGTGAAAATCATAGGCTTAAGGCTCCATTCACACGTCTGCAATTCCGTTCCAAATTTTGCGGAACGGAATTGCAGACCCATTCATTTCTATGGGGCCGCACAATGTATGGGCCGGATCCGGAAATGCAGACCCACACTTCCGGGTCCGCAATTCCGATCCCGAAAAAAATAGAACATGTCCTATTCTTGTCCAATTGTGGACAAGAATAGGTATTTTCTAATAAGTGCCGGCAATGTGCGGTCCGCAAAATGCAGAACGCACCTTGCCAGTGTCCGTGTTTTTGCAAAACACACCATGTCTGCAAAACACACACGGACATGTGAATGGACCCTGATAATGAAAACTAGGTAAATATGATGACAAGTAAAGCAATTGATCCTGAAGTCTAAGTTGTTGCGCAAGTGCAGAAGAATCTGTCAACATAAGATGAACAAAAAGTACTGTGACATGCGCAGTAAGGCTACATGCACGCAACCGCATGTGTTTTGCGGATCCGCAAAAAATAATGGATGACATCCGTATCCATTGGAAAGATGCCTAAAACAGGGCTACGGAACGGACATACTGATGCGGACAGCACACTGTGTGCATTTTTTGCGGATCCATTGAAATTAATGGGTCCGCATCCTATCCACAAAAGAAACTGAACGGAAACAAAATAAGTTTGTGAGCATGAGGCCTAAGGAGTAGTTTTAAGAACAGTGTTTAAGTCTATGCGCAAGCACAGAAGAGATCTGCCGACACTAAACGAGTGTAAGTATACTGACATGCACGAGATGGAGACAAGCAGTGCGAGATATGAAAAGATACTCGTCATCGAGCGAAACAGGAAGAACCTCCAGTAGGCTTCCATATACCTTTTAGATGGCTTGTAAAAATAAATAACATTGGCTGCTAGCCATGACGTCAGTCTTAGTAGTTGATAAAAAGCTCCTGCCACGCACACACATTGAACACTGCCCGTTCCCCTGGAGACGCCAGGGTACCTGGCGAAACATGTCGGGGGGCAGTGCATGAGGTGATTTTAATACAGAGGTGAAACCTATCAAGTGCAGGTACCTAATAAAGTGACTACACAGGCGCAGCTAGGCAACAGTGATGAGCTGCAGGGGCAATGTTCGAATTTGCGATATTTTCACAAATATTTGGGCAAATATTCGTCATATATTCGCAAATTCGAGAATTCGTGATCTCCAGTCATTATTTTCTTGATTGTGAAAATCGGCAATCAGAAAATTTGTGATAAAATTAGCGATCAACACTAGAGTTGAGCGAACACCTGGATGTTCGGGTTCGAGAAGTTCGGCCGAACATCCCGGAAATGTTCGGGTTCGGGATCCGAACCCGATCCGAACTTCGTCCCGAACCCGAACCCCATTGAAGTCAATGGGGACCCGAACTTTTCGGCACTAAAAAGGCTGTAAAACAGCCCAGGAAAGAGCTAGAGGGCTGCAAAAGGCAGCAACATGTAGGTAAATCCCCTGCAAACAAATGTGGATAGGGAAATGAATTAAAATAAAAATTAAATAAATAAAAATTAACCAAAATCAATTGGAGAGAGGTTCCATAGCAGAGAATCTGGCTTCCCGTCACCCACCACTGGAACAGTCCATTCTCAGATATTTAGGCCCCGGCACCCAGGCAGAGGAGAGAGGTCCCGTAACAGAGAATCTGTCTTCATGTCAGCAGAGAATTAGTCTGCATGTCATAGCAGAGAATGAGGCTTCACGTCAGCCACCACTGCAACAGTCCATTGGCATATATTTAGGCCCAGCACACACACAGGCAGAGGAGAGAGGTCCCGTAACAGACAATCTGGCTTCATGTCAGCAGAGAATCAGTCTGCATGTCATAGCAGAGAATCAGGCTTCACGTCAGCCACCACTGCAACAGTCCATTGGCATATATTTAGGCCCAGCACACACACAGGCAGAGGAGAGAGGTCCCGTAACAGAGAATCTGGCTTCATGTCAGCAGAGAATCAGTCTGCATGTCATAGCAGAGAATGAGGCTTCACGTCACCCACCACTGCAACAGTCCATTGGCATATATTTAGGCCTAGCACACAGGCAGAGCAGAGAGGTCCCGTAACAGACAATCTGGCTTCATGTCAGCAGAGAATCAGTCTGCATGTCATAGCAGAGAATGAGGCTTCACGTCAGCCACCACTGCAACAGTCCATTGGCATATATTTAGGCCTAGCACACAGGCAGAGCAGAGAGGTCCCGTAACAGACAATCTGGCTTCATGTCAGCAGAGAATCAGTCTGCATGTCATAGCAGAGAATCAGGCTTCACGTCAGCCACCACTGCAACAGTCCATTGTCATAAATTTAGGCCCAGCACCCAGGCAGAGGAGAGAGGTCCCGTAACAGACAATCTGGCTTCATGTCAGCAGAGAATTAGTCTGCATGTCATAGCAGAGAATCAGGCTTCATGTCAGCCACCACTGCAACAGTCCATTGGCATATATTTAGGCCCAGCACCCAGGCAGAGGAGGGAGGTCCCGTAACAGAGAATCTGTCTTCATGTCAGCAGAGAATCAGTCTGCATGTCATAGCAGAGAATGAGGCTTCACGTCACCCACCACTGCAACAGTCCATTGGCATATATTTAGGCCTAGCACACAGGCAGAGCAGAGAGGTCCCGTAACAGACAATCTGGCTTCATGTCAGCAGAGAATCAGTCTGCATGTCATAGCAGAGAATGAGGCTTCACGTCACCCACCACTGCAACAGTCCATTGGCATATATTTAGGCCTAGCACACAGGCAGAGCAGAGAGGTCCCGTAACAGACAATCTGGCTTCATGTCAGCAGAGAATCAGTCTGCATGTCATAGCAGAGAATGAGGCTTCACGTCAGCCACCACTGCAACAGTCCATTGGCATATATTTAGGCCCAGCACCCAGGCAGAGGAGGGAGGTCCCGTAACAGAGAATCTGTCTTCATGTCAGCAGAGAATCAGTCTGCCTGTCATAGCAGAGAATGAGGCTTCACGTCACCCACCACTGCAACAGTCCATTGTCATATATTTAGGCCCAGCACCCAGGCAGAGCAGAGAGGTCCCGTAACAGACAATCTGGCTTCATGTCAGCAGAGAATCAGTCTGCATGTCATAGCAGAGAATCAGGCTTCATGTCAGCCACCACTGCAACAGTCCATTGGCATATATTTAGGCCCAGCACCCAGGCAGAGGAGGGAGGTCCCGTAACAGAGAATCTGTCTTCATGTCAGCAGAGAATCAGTCTGCATGTCATAGCAGAGAATGAGGCTTCACGTCAGCCACCACTGCAACAGTCCATTGGCATATATTTAGGCCTAGCACACAGGCAGAGGAGAGGTTCATTCAACTTTGGGTAGCCTCGCAATATAATGGTAAAATGAAAATAAAAATAGGATTGAATGAGGAAGTGCCCTGGAGTCCAATAATATATGGTTATGGGGAGGTAGTTAATGTCTAATCTGGACAAGGGACGGACAGGTCCTGTGGGATCCATGCCTGGTTCATTTTTATGAACGTCAGCTTGTCCACATTGGCTGTAGACAGGCGGCTGCGTTTGTCTGTAATGACGCCCCCTGCCGTGCTGAATACACGTTCAGACAAAACGCTGGCTGCCGGGCAGGCCAGCACCTCCAAGGCATAAAAGGCTAGCTCTGGCCACGTGGACAATTTAGAGACCCAGAAGTTGAATGGGGCCGAACCATCAGTCAGTACGTGGAGGGGTGTGCACACGTACTGTTCCACCATGTTAGTGAAATGTTGCCTCCTGCTAACACGTTGCGTATCAGGTGGTGGTGCAGTTAGCTGTGGCGTGTTGACAAAAGTTTTCCACATCTCTGCCATGCTAACCCTGCCCTCAGAGGAGCTGGCCGTGACACAGCTGCCTTGGCGACCTCTTGCTCCTCCTCTGCCTTGGCCTTGGGCTTCCACTTGTTCCCCTGTGACATTTGGGAATGCTCTCAGTAGCGCGTCTACCAACGTGCGCTTGTACTCGCGCATCTTCCTATCACGCTCCAGTGCAGGAAGTAAGGTGGGCACATTGTCTTTGTAGCGTGGATCCAGCAGGGTGGCAACCCAGTAGTCCGCACAGGTTAAAATGTGGGCAACTCTGCTGTCGTTGCGCAGGCACTGCAGCATGTAGTCGCTCATGTGTGCCAGGCTGCCCAGGGGTAAGGACAAGCTGTCCTCTGTGGGAGGCGTATCGTCATCGTCCTGCCTTTCCCCCCAGCCACGCACCAGTGATGGACCCGAGCTGCGTTGGGTGCCACCCCGCTGTGACCATGCTTCATCCTCATCCTCCTCCACCTCCTCCTCATCCTCGTCCTCCTCGTCCTCCAGTAGTGGGCCCTGGCTGGCCACATTTGTACCTGGCCTCTGCTGTTGCCAAAAACCTCCCTCTGAGTCACTTCGAAGAGACTGGCCTGAAAGTGCTAAAAATGACCCCTCTTCCTCCTCCTCCTCCTCCTCCTCCTGGGCCACCTCCTCTTCCATCATCGCCCTAAGTGTTTTCTCAAGGAGACATAGAAGTGGTATTGTAACGCTGATAACGGTGTCATCGCCACTGGCCATGTTGGTGGAGTACTCGAAACAGCGCAACAGGGCACACAGGTCTCGCATGGAGGCCCAGTCATTGGTGGTGAAGTGGTGCTGTTCTGTAGTGCGACTGACCCGTGCGTGCTGCAGCTGAAACTCCACTATGGCCTGCTGCTGCTCGCACAGTCTGTCCAGCATGTGCAAGGTGGAGTTCCACCTGGTGGGCACGTCGCATATGAGGCGGTGAGCGGGAAGGCCGAAGTTACGCTGTAGCGCAGACAGGCGAGCAGCAGCAGGATGTGAACGCCGGAAGCGCGAACAGACGGCCCGCACTTTATGCAGCAGCTCTGACATGTCGGGGTAGTTGTGAATGAACTTCTGCACCACCAAATTCAGCACATGCGCCAAGCAAGGGATGTGCGTCAAATTGGCTAGTCCCAGAGCTGCAACGAGATTTCGCCCATTATCACACACCACCAGGCCGGGCTTGAGGCTCACCGGCAGCAACCACTCGTCGGTCTGTTGTTCAATACCCCGCCACAACTCCTGTGCGGTGTGGGGCCTGTCCCCCAAACATATGAGTTTCAGAATGGCCTGCTGACGTTTACCCCGGGCTGTGCTGAAGTTGGTGGTGAAGGTGTGTGGCTGACTGGATGAGCAGGTGGAAGAAGAGGAGGAGGAAGCCGAGAAGGAGGAGGTGGCAACAGGAGGCAAAGAATGTTGCCCTGCGATCCTTGGCGGCGGAAGGACGTGCGCCAAACAGCTCTCCGCCTGGGGCCCAGCTGCCACTACATTTACCCAGTGTGCAGTTAGGGAGATATAGCGTCCCTGGCCGTGCTTACTGGTCCACGTATCTGTGGTTAGGTGGACCTTGCCACAGATGGCGTTGCGCAGTGCACACTTGATTTTATCGGATACTTGGTTGTGCAGGGAAGGCACGGCTCTCTTGGAGAAGTAGTGCCGGCTGGGAACAACATACTGTGGGACAGCAAGCGACATGAGCTGTTTGAAGCTGTCTGTGTCCACCAGCCTAAATGACAGCATTTCATAGGCCAGTAGTTTAGAAATGCTGGCATTCAGGGCCAGGGATCGAGGGTGGCTAGGTGGGAATTTACGCTTTCTATCAAATGTTTGTGAGATGGAGAGCTGAACGCTGGCGTGTGACATGGTTGAGACGCTTGGTGACGGAGGTGGTGGTGGTGGTGTTGGTGGTACATCCCCTGTTTGCTGGGCGGCAGGTGCCAACGTTCCTCCAGAGGCGGAGGAAGAGGCCGAGGCGGCAGCAGCAGAATAGGCCGAGGCGGCAGCAGCAGAAGAGGTAGCAGGGGGAGCCTGAGTGACTTCCTTGGTTTTAAGGTGTTTACTCCACTGCAGTTCATGCTTTGCATGCAGGTGCCTGGTCATGCAGGTTGTGCTCAGGTTCAGAACGTTAATGCCTCGCTTCAGGCTCTGATGGCACAGCGTGCAAACCACTCGGGTCTTGTCGTCAGCACATTGTTTGAAGAAGTGCCATGCCAGGGAACTCCTTGAAGCTGCCTTTGGGGTGCTCGGTCCCAGATGGCGGCGGTCAGTAGCAGGCGGAGTCTCTTGGCGGCGGGTGTTCTGCTTTTGCCCACTGCTCCCTCTTTTGCTACGCTGTTGGCTCGGTCTCACCACTGCCTCTTCCTCCGAACTGTGAAAGTCAGTGGCACGACCTTCATTCCATGTGGGGTCTAGGACCTCATCGTCCCCTGCATCGTCTTCCACCCAGTCTTGATCCCTGACCTCCTGTTCAGTCTGCACACTGCAGAAAGACGCAGCAGTTGGCACCTGTGTTTCGTCATCATCAGAGACATGCTGAGGTGGTATTCCCATGTCCTCATCATCAGGAAACATAAGTGGTTGTGCGTCAGTGCATTCTATGTCTTTCACCGCTGGGGAAGGGCTAGGTGGATGCCCTTGGGAAACCCTGCCAGCGGAGTCTTCAAACAGCATAAGAGACTGCTGCATAACTTGAGGCTGAGACAGTTTCCCTGGTATGCATGGGGGTGATGTGACAGACTGATGGGGTTGGTTTTCAGGCGCCATCTGTGCGCTTTCTGCAGAAGACTGGGTGGGAGATAATGTGAACGTGCTGGATCCACTGTCGGCCACCCAATTGACTAATGCCTGTACCTGCTCAGGCCTTACCATCCTTAGAACGGCATTGGGCCCCACCATATATCGCTGTAAATTCTGGCGGCTACTGGGACCTGAGGTAGTTGGTACACTAGGACGTGTGGATGTGGCAGAACGGCCACGTCCTCTCCCAGCACCAGAGGGTCCACTAACACCACCACGACCATGTCCACGTCCGCGTCCCTTACTAGATGTTTTTCTCATTGTTATGGTTCACCACAACAACAAATATATTATTTGGCCCAATGTATTGTATTCAAATTCAGCGGGATATAAATTTGAGGCCTAGTATTTAGGCGCTGGGTGACCGGTATGGATTTAGTGACAGAATTAGACTTGGAAATGCACAGAAGCGTGTGTGTGAAGTTATTCTGAATGACCCTATGTGCACCTTCAATATGATCTACCCTTTTAGGGATAGATTTCAAATAGCTCTGATATAGCAGAAACGACTAAATTATGAAATTGCTAAATTGGGAATTGTATTTCAACCCAGAACAAAAAATGTGCTTTGACGGACACTAAATAACTTTCCCAGCCACAACAGGACAGCGGTAACGAGAGATTTAGCGGGATATAAATTTGAGGCCTAGTATTTAGGCGCTGTGTGACAGGTATGGGTTTAGTGACAGAATTAGATTTGGAAATGCACAGTAGCGGGTGTGTGAAGTTATTCTGAATGACCCTATGTGCACCTTGAATATTATATACCCTTTTAGGGATAGATTTCAAATAGCTCTGATATAGCAGAAACCACTAAATTATGAAATTGCTAAATTGGGAATTGTATTTCAACCCAGAACAAGAAATGTGCTTGAACGGACACTAAATAACTCGCCCAGCTACAGCACTAGGGACAGATTTAGCGGAATATAAATTTGAGGCCTAGTATTTAGGCGCTGGGTGACAGGTATGGGTTTAGTGCCAGAATTAGACTTGGAAATACACAGTAGCGGGTGTGTGTGAAGTTATTCTGAATGACCCAATGTGCACCTTGAATATTATATACCCTTTTAGGGATAGATTTCAAATAGCTCTGATATAGCAGAAACCACTAAATTATGAAATTGCTAAATTGGGAATTGTATTTCAACCCAGAACAAGAAATGTGCTTGAACGGACACTAAATAACTCGCCCAGCTACAGCACTAAGGACAGATTTAGCGGGATATAAATTTGAGGCCTAGTATTTAGGCGCTGGGTGACAGGTATGGGTTTAGTGCCAGAATTAGACTTGGAAATACACAGTAGCGGGTGTGTGTGAAGTTATTCTGAATGACCCAATGTGCACCTTGAATATTATATACCCTTTTAGGGATAGATTTCAAATAGCTCTGATATAGCAGAAACCACTAAATTATGAAATTGCTAAATTGGGAATTGTATTTCAACCCAAAACAAGAAATGTGCTTGAACGGACACTAAATAACTCGCCCAGCTACAGCACTAGGGACAGATTTAGCTGGATATAAATTTGAGGCCTAGTATTTAGGCGCTGGGTGACAGGTATGGGTTTAGTGCCAGAATTAGACTTGGAAATACACAGTAGCGGGTGTGTGTGAAGTTATTCTGAATGACCCAATGTGCACCTTGAATATTATATACCCTTTTAGGGATAGATTTCAAATAGCTCTGATATAGCAGAAACCACTAAATTATGAAATTGCTAAATTGGGAATTGTATTTCAACCCAGAACAAGAAATGTGCTTGAACGGACACTAAATAACTCGCCCAGCTACAGCACTAGGGACAGATTTAGCGGGATATAAATTTGAGGCCTAGTATTTAGGCGCTGGGTGACAGGTATGGGTTTAGTGCCAGAATTAGACTTGGAAATACACAGTAGCGGGTGTGTGTGAAGTTATTCTGAATGACCCAATGTGCACCTTGAATATTATATACCCTTTTAGGGATAGATTTCAAATAGCTCTGATATAGCAGAAACCACTAAATTATGAAATTGCTAAATTGGGAATTGTATTTCAACCCAGAACAAGAAATGTGCTTGAACGGACACTAAATAACTCGCCCAGCTACAGCACTAAGGACAGATTTAGCGGGATATAAATTTGAGGCCTAGTATTTAGGCGCTGGGTGACAGGTATGGGTTTAGTGCCAGAATTAGACTTGGAAATACACAGTAGCGGGTGTGTGTGAAGTTATTCTGAATGACCCAATGTGCACCTTGAATATTATATACCCTTTTAGGGATAGATTTCAAATAGCTCTGATATAGCAGAAACCACTAAATTATGAAATTGCTAAATTGGGAATTGTATTTCAACCCAGAACAAGAAATGTGCTTGAACGGACACTAAATAACTCGCCCAGCTACAGCACTAGGGACAGATTTAGCGGGATATAAATTTGAGGCCTAGTATTTAGGCGCTGGGTGACAGGTATGGGTTTAGTGCCAGAATTAGACTTGGAAATACACAGTAGCGGGTGTGTGTGAAGTTATTCTGAATGACCCAATGTGCACCTTGAATATTATATACCCTTTTAGGGATAGATTTCAAATAGCTCTGATATAGCAGAAACCACTAAATTATGAAATTGCTAAATTGGGAATTGTATTTCAACCCAGAACAAGAAATGTGCTTGAACGGACACTAAATAACTCGCCCAGCTACAGCACTAAGGACAGATTTAGCGGGATATAAATTTGAGGCCTAGTATTTAGGCGCTGGGTGACAGGTATGGGTTTAGTGCCAGAATTAGACTTGGAAATACACAGTAGCGGGTGTGTGTGAAGTTATTCTGAATGACCCAATGTGCACCTTGAATATTATATACCCTTTTAGGGATAGATTTCAAATAGCTCTGATATAGCAGAAACCACTAAATTATGAAATTGCTAAATTGGGAATTGTATTTCAACCCAGAACAAGAAATGTGCTTGAACGGACACTAAATAACTCGCCCAGCTACAGCACTAGGGACAGATTTAGCTGGATATAAATTTGAGGCCTAGTATTTAGGCGCTGGGTGACAGGTATGGGTTTAGTGCCAGAATTAGACTTGGAAATACACAGTAGCGGGTGTGTGTGAAGTTATTCTGAATGACCCAATGTGCACCTTGAATATTATATACCCTTTTAGGGATAGATTTCAAATAGCTCTGATATAGCAGAAACCACTAAATTATGAAATTGCTAAATTGGGAATTGTATTTCAACCCAGAACAAGAAATGTGCTTGAACGGACACTAAATAACTCGCCCAGCTACAGCACTAAGGACAGATTTAGCGGGATATAAATTTGAGGCCTAGTATTTAGGCGCTGGGTGACCGGTATGGATTTAGTGACAGAATTAGACTGGGATATGGCCAAAAAATAAACAGACTATTGCTGGTTAAATGCACTTGGTGTGACAGCTTCACCCTGATGTAGGCTTTAGCCAAAAAACAACCACACCATTGAGGGTTAAATGCACTTGGTGACAGGCGCAGCTTTCCCCTGATTTAGTATATGGCCAAAAAATGAACAGACTATTGCTGGTTAAATGCACTTGGTGTGACAGCTTCACCCTGATGTAGGCTTTAGCCAAAAAACAACCACACCATTGAGGGTTAAATGCACTTGGTGACAGGCGCAGCTTGCCCCTGATTTTGTATATGGCCAAAAAATGAACAGACTATTGCTGGTTAAATGCACTTGGTGTGACAGCTTCACCCTGATGTAGGCTTTAGCCAAAAAACAACCACACCATTGAGGGTTAAATGCACTTGGTCGCAGCTTGTGCTGGCGCACCACAAGACACAAAATGGCCGCCGATCACCCCAGAAAAATGTGACTGACAAACGGTCTGGGCAGCCTAAAAACAGTGAGCAATTGAGGATCAGCAGCTCAATGATCCACAGCTGCAGATCGATCAGTTAATCAAGTCCTTTGGAGGAGTTAATCTGCCTAATCTCGCCCTACTGTCGCAGCCGCAACCTCTCCCTACGCTAATCAGAGCAGAGTGACGGGCGGCGCTATGTGACTCCAGCTTAAATAGAGGCTGGGTCACATGGTGCTCTGGCCAATCACAGCCATGCCAATAGTAGGCATGGCTGTGATGGCCTCTTGGGGCAAGTAGTATGACGCTTGTTGATTGGCTGCTTTGCAGCCTTTCAAAAAGCGTCAAGAAAGCGTCACAAAAGCGCGAAGAAAGCGACGAACACCGAACCCGAACCCGGACTTTTACGAAAATGTCCGGGTTCGGGTCCGTGTCACGGACACCCCAAAATTCGGTACGAACCCGAACTATACAGTTCGAGTTCGCTCATCCCTAATCAACACTACTCCGATAGGCAACTTTCCTATTGGTTACTAGGGATGTTGCTAAGTGCCGTTATTTGCGATAAATTCACAATAAATTTGCGATTAGAATATTTCTGAATATAAATATATATATAGCACTACATTCAAATTATTTGCGAATTCTCAAAGTGGAGATATTCGCGATTAAAATTTGTGATTCGAATATTCGCTCTCTACACTACTAGGCAATGGTCTGGAGCCAGCGCACGGCTGCCAGCCTATGAGGTCTTACATCCTAAGCACCAGAAATTCATAGATAGGAGATCACCTTGCGAATTTTAACCATTTATGGTCAAGCTAGGCTAT
The DNA here is from genome assembly GCF_014858855.1 of Bufo gargarizans. Classification (NCBI taxonomy): domain Eukaryota; kingdom Metazoa; phylum Chordata; class Amphibia; order Anura; family Bufonidae; genus Bufo; species Bufo gargarizans. Next base: position 259,023,141 of record NC_058083.1, read on the forward strand.
TACAGGAATAGATTATTAGAGGAATAATAAAAGCTAAGTTTTAGGCTACTTTCACACTAGCGTTCGATCGGATCCGTTCTGAACGGATCCGATCATAATAATGCAGACGGAGGCTCCGTTCAGAACGGATCCGTCTGCATTATATTGGCAAAAAAAAAGCTAAGTGTGAAATTAGCCTGAGCGGATCCGTCCAGACTTTTACATAGAAAGTCAATGGGGGACGGATCCGCTTGAAGATTGAGCCATATTGTGGCATCTTCAAACAGATCCGTCCCCATTGACTTACATTGTAAGTCTGGACGGATCCGCACGCCTCCGCACGGCCAGGCGGACACCCGAACGCTGCAAGCAGCGTTCAGGTGTCCGCCTGCTGTGCGGAGCGGAGGCTGAACACCGCCAGACTGATGCAGTCTAAGCGGATCCGCATCCATTCAGACTGCATCAGGGCTGGACGGAAGCGTTCGGGTCCGCTCGTGAGACCCTTCAAACGGAGCTCACGAGCGGACAGCTGAACGCTAGTGTGAAACTAGCCTTAGAGGTATAAGAATAACACATGGCAAGATGATGCAATTAGTAGTCTATGACTAAATGTAAATATTAAACATGTGTATCACACCCGTTGCAATTAGTTGTTCCTAATAGCGTTTGTCCCTCTATATAGCTGCAGAACCACATACAACTGCTGCACAATACAAATGCACTATAATATACTTTCTATGTTAGAAAGTATATTATAAGTATATCACACCCCTTAGTATGTCACACCTATCGATAGCACACCTATACCAGTCCTTAAAATGTGTGTGATCCGTGGCCGTATTGCGGCCCAAAAATTGCGGGCCGCAATACACTGCCACAGTTCCGTGTGCATTCCGCATCACAGATGCGGACCCATTCACTTCAATGGGTCTGCAAATCCGGAATTGCGGAATGGCCACAGGGAACGGGACCCCTCGGAAGCACTACGAAGTGTTTCTGTGGGATTGCTTCCCATACTTCCGTTCCGCAAAAAGATAGAACGTGTCCTATCTTTTGGCGGAACGGGCGGATCACGGACCCATTAAAGTAAATGGGTCCGCGATCCGATGCGGCTGACCCACGGCCGGGGATCGTGCAGCACGGGCACGGGTCACACACTGTGACTCGACCTTAGCTAGCGATTCCCTAACAGCCTGTGCCTGCTCCACAAAGCAGCCTCTCCCTCCACTGTCAAAACACAGAATATAAAATAGCTGCCAGATTGGGTTCTTTGATATATTGGGGCGGTGTCCATGTGCTGAAACGTCCCAATTGGCTGTCCTGTACCACCTGATGGATGTGTCATGGGTCAAAGTTTGGCGCAATGTAAAAGAATATGGCGCCGGCGGACATCGCCATTTGTTCGCATGTTTGGCAAACCGCAAATGCACAAAGTTTGCCCCGAAACGACCGCCGGACGAACCACAAGGCTATCTCTAATGACCATTCCTACAAATGTAGATAAGGAGAGAGTTTCACAGCAGCATATGCAGTGTGACTTTTTATTTGGGGACCAAGAGTGCACACACAAATACAAGACGTTTTGGCTACACAGTAGCCTTTCTCAAGTATACTGGTACAAAATTCATTGAACATATAAATACTATAATGAGCCCCCCATGTGACAAAATATAACCAATAAGGAAGACATGCTACTTAATATCCCCTGTGTGCTAATTAAAACCATTGTTGCTGCCAGGGCCGGCCTTTGGGGTGTGCGAGCTGTGCGGCCGCACAGGGCGCCATGGCAACAGGGGCGCCGGCGGCCGACACTGCTCGCAGTCGGTCACTCTCTACTCTCTCTTACACAGGCTATAGCAGCCAGCCGGCCCGACCCGAGATTGTGTTAGCGGTGAGGCGACTAAGTGAGCCTGGGCCTGGTGAGTGGCGAGCTGAGGCTGAGCCGCTGGTTCTGGAGCGTGGAGGAGGAGCTTAGGGGCGCAGGCGCAGTGTCCAAGTGCTTCGGCCTGCACCTTCACAGAGACTAGCCAAGAAGGATCCGCCGCTCAATGTGTGACTGCGGCCGGACCGGCGGTGCACCTCTGCAGACAGGGGGCAGGGAGCAGTCGCAGAAGACAGACAGTGTCAGTGAGTACCTACCTGGCTGTTCTTATTGTTTTTTTTTAAACCAAATATCTTTAAGACTTTCATTAAATGGGGCCTGGGGGCAGGGTCTAATTTAGGGGGGCAGTCGGGCAGGGGACTACTGGATAAGGGTGACAGACACTGCGGTATGATTAAGGGGGCCGGGGACTGGATAAGGCCTAAGGGTGACACTGGGTATGATTAAGGGGCAGGGGAGTGGCTTTGGTTGACACTGGGTATGATTAAGGGGGGTAGGGGACTTGGTAAAGGTGACAGGGTATGATTAAGGCTCTTAATCATACCCAGTGTCACCCTTACCCAGTCCCCTGCCCCCCTAATCATACCATGTCACCTTTACCCAGTCCCCTGCCATTCTTAATCATACCCAGTGTCAACCAAAGCCAGTCCCCTGCCCCTTAATCATACCCAGTGTCTGTCACCCCCCTTATCCAGTCCCCTGCCCCCTCAATTAGACCCTTCACCCCCTAATCACACCCAGTGTCACCCATATAGCCAGTCCCCTGCGGCTTAATCATACCCAGTGTCACCCTTAGGACTTTTCCAGTCCCCTGCCCCCTTAATCATACCCAGTGACTGTCACCCACCTTATCCAGATCCAGTACCCTGCCCCCTTAATCATACCGCAGTGTCTGTCACCCTTATCCAGTAGTCCCCTGCCCAGCTGCCCCGCTTAATTAGACCCTGCGGCAGGGGACTGGCTATATGGGTGACACTGAGTATAATTAGGGGGTGAAGGGTCTAATTGAGGGGGCAGGGGACTGGATAAGGTGGGTGACAGACACTGGGTATGATTAAGGGGGGCAGGGGACTGGGAAAAGGTGACAGGATATGATTAAGGGGGCAGGAGACTGGCTATAGGTCACACTGAGTATGATTAAGAAAGGCAGGGGACTGAGTAAGGGTGACAGGGTATGATTAAGGGGGCAGGGGACTGGCTCTGGTTGACACTGGGTACGATTAAGGGGGGCAGGGGACTGGGTATGGGTGACAGGGTATGATTAAGGGGAGCAGGGGTCTGATTAAGGGGTGCAAATGGTTGATGAAGGGGTGCAGCCTGGGGATTGATGAAGGGAACAAGGTCTGATGAATAGAGGCAGTATCTGTTGAAGGGGGGCCAGTGTCTGATGAAGGGGGCAGGGGTTTTATTGAAGGAGTGGCCAAGGGTTTTGGTGAAGGGGGTGAAGGCAGCATATGGTGTGCCTGAAATTATCTAGAGGGGGCCAAACAAAGACTTGGGTTGAAGAAATGAGGAAGAGGCTATACATGCTTAGTGTTGAAAAATGGTTAAATATAGTGTACTGACAACATTGCTCTTGTTTCTACAATACATAAACTGACTTTGTGGATTATACTATTAAAGTGGCACTGTCACTGTCTGGGAAACTGTTTGTTACAAAGATTGATTTCCTCTTTGTGTATGTTTAGGTGAAACGGTGGGGGGCGCCACAAGATTATCTCGCACAGGGTGCCTGAACACCTAAGGCCGGCCCTGGTTGCTGCCAATAGAAATGTTGCTTCAAAGGTCAAAAGTACCTGTTATTCATTAGGCAGCCTCCAGCTGCACCTCCACACTGACCATACCTGTCGGGGTCTCTATGGTCCTACCGCGCATGTCCGTGATGTCATCCCGTATATTAGTGTGCAGGACGCCGTCGCCATGTCAGCCAAGAGGCCGCTCTCCTCCCCAAGCAAGCGCCACATGTGAACCACAGAATATAAATATTTATTAGTACATTACTTATATGATCATCTGCTCCCTTTTGTATTAGTTGATTCTGTGTCATAGATGTATGTTCTTGGCATCTGATGTTCCTGAATGAGCAGCCGGCTGTTGGGAAGGAACGGTTCCTTCCTGATAATCGGCTGCAGAATCGCCCCGTCTAAATCTACCTTTAGACTTTAAGGGATAATACCCTGTCATTTTCAGGCATATAATGTTTTGCCTGTGTAATGGTTTAGTTAACCTCCCTGGTGGTATGATTATGTCAGGAATTTTGTACCAAAAGTGGTACCATTTTTTGCATGAAATTTGGTGTTATGTATTCTTAGTAATTACTTACTTAAACCTGACCAAACAAGACTTTAGTAGACATCCCAGATGTGATAAAGTTTCAAACACAAAATCATGAATTATAATCTAATAAATAATATAATTTTATTTAATTATGTAATAAAAATTATGAAACTTGTCAAACACAGAAAATTATATAAACATCCTGAGTGTCAGAAATTGTGAAACATGGGACTGCACAAAGTCCGACGTCACAATCAGGACAATGGAACCTGGTTTCTTTTCGGACATTCTGTCCATTGTCATCTCTCTTTGAGCAGCAAACCACGCACATCCTGGTAGGTGCTGCCTTTTTTGCGGTTGGCGGGATGTAGTCGATAAAGTGACGACCAGTCAGGCCTTCTGGGTTGACGTCAACAGCACGACGTCCAGGTCAGTTCACAGCTGTCTGGTGGTTGACAAAAATCTGCTCAACCATCTTCCATATAAACTCCGAATGAACAAGAGTCTTGTCAGTCTTTGCTCTGTGCAGCATTTATGCATTCCAAAGGCATTGTTCCAGAAGATGCCTGAAGATCTTCTTATAATATTTTGTTTGCTGTTTGCGCATAGCCGGATAAAATGTCATTGCCTGATCGGCTCTGTTGACACCTCCCATGGTGTTATTATAGTCTATAATGACTTGCGGCTTCAGCACATCTATCCCACCTTTTGAGTCGACCATGGCAGTAGAGGTATTATGCATAGTACTCATGAGACATATGTCCTTCTTGTCTCGCCATCGCATTGCCATCATCTTACCCTTCTGCCAGGCAACCATTTCTCCGGTTTTGAGTTTTTTCTTGGAAAACATAGATGGCATGTCACGTCGGTTAGGCCTAACAGTACCATATGCATCAGTCTTGTTTTGCCGTAAAACCTTATACAGTTCCGGAGACGTGTAGAAATTGCCTGTGGACACACAATATCCCTGGTTCAGCAATGGCTCCAGCAGTGTAAAGACATATGATGTGGCCATCCCATAGCCGCTGTACCTGGGGTTGAACTTCTTGCCTTTACCGGTGTAAATGACCGAATTCCAGATGTACCCAGTGGATGACTCGCAGAGCATGTAGGATTTGATGTCAAACCGCTCTCTTTTGGATGCAATGTACTGTATCCAGCTTAGGCGTCCCTTGTAGGCCATCAAAGTTTCATCTACGCTGATGTCCCTTTCTGGCACGTAGGTCCGCTGGAAATTGGTCACAATAATTTGCCATACCTCCCAAATTTGTTTTAGTTTGGGCGCAGGATGCGTGGCCTCATCAAATTCTTCATTGTTCGTGAAGTGGAAATACTTCATGATGAGGGAAAACCGGTATTCTGACATCACAGTGCCAAAAAATTGAATGGCCAGTAACTTATTGGTGATCCGGTACTATTTCTGGAGCGGTTTCCCCATCACCCCATGAAGAATGATAAGTCCCAGAAACTACCACATGGCCTCTTTGGTCACCGGTTTCCACTTTCTGCTTCTGAAAAGCGTGGCATGCAGGTTAGCGGATTGCTACTCTTGGTAGCAATTTGTCTCTGTGACAATTTTTTCAATTACCGCCTCAGTGAGGAATAATTGCAGGTGATCCAGTGAACAGGAATCTTGGGGGGCGCTACCTGGTCCGTATCGCAGTCAATAGGGCACCAAGTGCGCACATGGCTGAGGTCAGGTGCAGGATCATCGCCGTTGTCACTTGCCAGGTCAGTGTCAGACAACAAATCTCCCCACAGCTCACTATCACTCAGTTCTGCGAGCACCTCTGTGTCACTGTCACGTAATTGGTCCAAAAGCGCTTTTGTAGTAAAGTTGCGCTTTTTTTATGCCATGTTATACATTTATTTTATGGGCACAAATGACAGTAAAATGGCAGGCAAGGGGCACTGTACAGTCATCAAATGTCAGATCTGAGGTTATACAGTGTAATCCTCTCAGATTACAATGTATAACCTATTTTATGTGTGTGTCACTTTTTGTGTTTATATTTATTTGAATTTCCCGCCCAGTTCCGCTCCCATGCGCAGCTGTTGCTCGCAGAGAATGGAACCAGGAAGTCAAATGCGCTCTCGCTGTCGATCATAGCGGAGGACATCGCCGGCAGAAGGTGAGGGGACTCTGCAATGTTACCCCGAGCGTGACTCGGGGTTACTGCTCTTGGCAGCGAAAATTAACCCCGAGTCACGCTCGGGAATACCGCCAAGGTAGTTAAAGGGGTTGTCTCACCTCACCAATTATCATTTATTACGTAGAGAAAGTTAATACTTTTACTAATGTATTGGGATTGTCCATATTGCCTCCTTTTCTGGCTGGATTAATGTTTCCATCACATTATACACTGCTTGTTTCCATGGTTATGACCGTCCTGCAATCCAGCAACAGTGGCTGTGCTTGCACACTATAGGAAAAAGCACCAGCCTATGTGTGCTTCCATGGTCCCGGACACCAGAGAAGCAATAGCAAATTGGTTGTAATATGGATTAATCGTCGAATATTTTATGGAGGAATTAGGTCATTTAGCAGAATTGGAAATTTAGAAATTTTCAATTTTGAAAATGCTGAGGAGATGTCTTGTATCAAAAGGCAAAATATTTTTTGTCTGTATAGGCTATGTTCACGTCACAAATTTGTGCGTAAAAATCTGACATGGAATTTGCAGAAAAATCTGAGGGCAACCTTTAGATTTCTTTCACTGATTTGCAGATTGAACTGGTGCAGATCTTCACTTGGGTTATTCTATATATAGTACAGTTGCTGTAGTTTTCACTCCCAATCCACATCGAGAAATGGCATGTCACTACTTGATGTGGCTATCAAGTTAGTACAGAAACAATTGCGTGGCCAAAAATCTGTGTAATCCAATTGAAAACGTTGGAGTGTCAATTTGACATGGAGTTTTGTGAAATATGCATAAAAAATTGTCACTCGTGGTACTCATGGTCAGTAGGGGTCATTATCCAGTTTTACTATCCAAATCACACACTAAGGCCTATTATCTTTTTTTTTTTGCGTGACAGAGAGAAAACTCAGGAGAACATACAAACTCCATGCAGATTTTTTTTTTCTTGGTCATATTTAAACCATTAAACCACTTCAAAGTTGAAAGGCAACAGGTCTAACCACAGAGCTACTTGTACCGTGCTAACCATGCTCAGTAGCAGCTCCTTTGTATGTGCCAGGTGGGGCTTAGTCAAAAGTGAGCCTGGATTTAAGGGAAAAGGGATTTGGCTTGAATGTGAAGCCACGCACCAAATTTTGGTACTTTTTTTTGTAGTAAACTAAACCAACAAATAGGTGGTGTAACGTTAGACTAGACCAGTGATCAGCAACCTTCAGCACTCCAGCTGCTGTGGAATTACAACTCCCAGCATGCACTCCTTACTCGCCTGTTCTTGTAACTCCGCTAGAAGTGAAAGGAGGATTCTGGGAGTTGTAGTTTCAGAACAGCTGGAGTGCTGGAGGTTGCTGGTCCCTGGACTAGACATTCTATACAAGCACCAGATTTATCATGCAGAGGAAAGGAGTAGAAGTAAACTGTACATTCACTGCTTATTTTACAAGGACAGCTTTTGCTTTATGAGCATCTTGGATTATTGTAAGTTTAAAGTGGACGATTTTGAAAATTTCATCTATCTTTGAACTGCTGTAAATCTTTTTCACTAGTTGTATTGTGTGATCTTTCTTCTCTTATCTGACTTAGTAATGGAATTGCTTTTTTCTTGCTTCCTAGAAAACATTTGAATTATTTTCAGAGCATTTTGGAGTGCTTTAATCACATACATCCATATATATGCTATTACTGATCTAAGAACTGTTGTCTACATCCTAGAGCTGGTAAATAATTTTAAATGGTAAAGTGTGCATTATTGTGCATTTACAACATCAGAAATGTGATAGCACGCTGTAGCCTGTTTTTGTATGTTAGTGTAGCTATTTTCAGTACCACACGGAAATACATTCATGGTGCAAAGAGCAATCTCCTTGTCAACCTACAATATGTACAGCAATGAAGGTAGAGATAGCAGTTCACCGAGTTGGAAAATAAGTGATAATACAACCTCTAATGTAGTGCTAAAGTAGATACTTTTTACATGACAAAAATGATTTTTCAGCATCTCAAAGTATAATGAGCAAACCATACTCTACCTAGATACTGTGAGGGATGATGCAACATGTTGCTATATACTTCTATCATCCTCTAATAATAATATCCCAATGGTGTGTTCAACTTCAATGGAGTGGATGAAAGTGCAAGCACACCTGTAGCCCCTAGAATATATGATATGTTTAGCTATGCAAATATATTAAATGGAGTTTGTCAGCATTTGATAGGAGCTGGGAAGAGCTGTACAAAAAAAAATTGTTGAGTTTTTCTCATCAGGAGAGATAAAAATATGATCTTTTATTCTGCCATATTCTCTCAATTGCCCTGTGTGGGGTTTCACCTAGTGTTGAGCGCAAATAATCGAATTGTGAATTTTAATCGTGAATATCGCCACTTCGAGAATTTGCGAATATTTAAAATATAGTGCGATATATTTGTAAATAGTGTTGAATATTCTAATCGCGAATGTATCCCAAAATTTCACGAATTTATCGTGAATATATTACATTGCCGATTTTTGCGATCAAGTAAACAATGACTGGAGATCACGAATTCTCGAATTTGCGAATTTATGGAGAATATTCAGCCAAATATTATATTGCAAATTTGAATATTGCCTATGCCGCTCATCACTAGTTTTACCATGAATTGCTCTCTGTATTGAGCTGCTTTATAGCCCCTCCCCTCTGCTCTGAGTAACAGCTATAGCATCCAACCTTGAAACAAGTACAACTGCCACTCAGAGCAGAGGGTAGGGGCTATAAAGCAAATCAAAAAGAGCAATTCACGTTGCAGAGCACTTGAGCGAGCAGAATCCGGAAGGATAAAAGTTCATATTCTCACCTCTCCTGATGAGAAAAACTCCACAATAGGTTGGTTTATCCTTATCTCCCCAGCGCCTACTACCACAGGCAGCAGTTTATTAGTATTTGGAATATTTTTTTTTATTTTTTTTTATCTGATATATCACATTGCATTGAATAAAAACCCTAAATGTTGTTATGTCCCATGATGTATGTAATAATTTCAAACTCAGTGTGAGAGTGTTTTCTCTTGTGTATTTATTGAAGTAGGTAGAAAAGACAGAGTGGGTGTCTATGGGAGTACTCATATCATCAGGGGACCTAAGGAAGCTGTCTTCATGCTAAGATGTAACTTCTGTGACTGTCTTCCTAAAATAACTCTACATAGCCCCTGTTGTCAAATGGGGTGTGTAAATCCCTGTCATGGTTACATTAGGAAAAGAAACTAAAGTACATAAGACTATTCAGAAAAGTTAAGCAGTGTGCAGCCTAAGAGAAGAAAATCATGTATGAACAGGTATCTATTTTAGTTATTTATCTTTGTCTCAAAAATCTTCTGTATTTCTCACCCACAGTCCGTATGCTGCAGTCCATATGGATCCAGATGTTGTATGTGTCCTCAATGCAGCACCATGTTACTTTATTTTCTGTATATCTCCATAATATTGTGTTTGATGGATGGCACCAATATACCAGAAGCAAAAATAATTAAGTTATGGTTCTTAAAAACCATTTCAGCAAATCCCATGTTACAAAATATAGATGCTGCTCCTTCTTTTCTGAGCCCTACTTTTTCAGCAAACAGCAGTCTATGACCACATATAGGGGAATTTCTATATTAAGAAGAAATTACATAGCTATTTATGTGCTGATTTTTCTACTTTTAACCCTGGAACAAAATGAAACATACTATTGAAAAAAAAAAAACATTTTCATGGTCCAATTAGAGTTGAGCGAACACCTGGATGTTCGGGTTCGAGAAGTTCGGCCGAACATCCCGGAAATGTTCGGGTTCGGGATCCGAACCCGATCCGAACTTCGTCCCGAACCCGAACCCCATTGAAGTCAATGGGGACCCGAACTTTTCGGCACTAAAACGGCTGTAAAACAGCCCAGGAAAGGGCTAGAGGGCTGCAAAAGGCAGCAACATGTAGGTAAATCCCCTGCAAACAAATGTGGATAGGGAAATTAATTAAAATAAAAATTAAATAAATAAAAATTAACCAAAATCAATTGGAGAGAGGTTCCATAGCAGAGAATCTGGCTTCCCGTCACCCACCACTGGAACAGTCCATTCTCAGATATTTAGGCCCCGGCACCCAGGCAGAGGAGAGAGGTCCCGTAACAGACAATCTGGCTTCATGTCAGCAGAGAATCAGTCTTCATGTCATAGCAGAGAATCAGGCTTCACGTCACCCACCACTGTAAGAGTCCATTTTCATAAATTTAGGCCCAGCACCCAGGCAGAGGAGAGAGGTCCCGTAACAGACAATCTGGCTTCATGTCAGCAGAGAATCAGTCTTCATATCATAGCAGAGAATCTGGCTTCCCGTTACCCACCACTGGAACAGTCCATTCTCAGATATTTAGGCCCCGGCACCCAGGCAGAGGAGAGAGGTCCCGTAACAGACAATCTGGCTTCATGTCAGCAGAGAATCAGTCTTCATATCATAGCAGAGAATCAGGCTTCACGTCAGCCACCACTGCAACAGTCCATTGTCATAAATTCAGGCCCAGCACCCAGGCAGAGGAGAGAGGTCCCGTAACAGACAATCTGGCTTCATGTCAGCAGAGAATCAGTCTGCATGTCATAGCAGAGAATCAGGCTTCACGTCACCCACCACTGTAAGAGTCCATTTTCATAAATTTAGGCCCAGCACCCAGGCAGAGGAGAGAGGTCCCGTAACAGACAATCTGGCTTCATGTCAGCAGAGAATCAGTCTTCATATCATAGCAGAGAATCTGGCTTCCCGTTACCCACCACTGGAACAGTCCATTCTCAGATATTTAGGCCCCGGCACCCAGGCAGAGGAGAGAGGTCCCGTAACAGACAATCTGGCTTCATGTCAGCAGAGAATCAGTCTTCATATCATAGCAGAGAATCAGGCTTCACGTCAGCCACCACTGCAACAGTCCATTGTCATAAATTCAGGCCCAGCACCCAGGCAGAGGAGAGAGGTCCCGTAACAGACAATCTGGCTTCATGTCAGCAGAGAATCAGTCTGCATGTCATAGCAGAGAATGAGGCTTCACGTCACCCACCACTGCAACAGTCCATTTTCATAAATTTAGGCCCAGCACCCAGGCAGAGGAGAGAGGTCCCGTAACAGAGGATCTGGCTTCATGTCACCAGAGAATCAGTCTGCATGTCATAGCAGAGAATCAGGCTTCACGTCACCCACCACTGCAACAGTCCATTTTCATAAATTTAGGCCCAGCACCCAGGCAGAGGAGAGAGGTCCCGTAACAGAGGATCTGGCTTCATGTCACCAGAGAATCAGTCTGCATGTCATAGCAGAGAATCAGGCTTCACGTCAGCCACCACTGCAACAATCCATTGGCATATATTTAGGCCTAGCACACAGGCAGAGGAGAGAGGTCCCGTAACAGACAATCTGGCTTCATGTCAGCAGAGAATCAGTCTTCATATCATAGCAGAGAATCAGGCTTCACGTCAGCCACCAATGCAACAGTCCATTGTCAGATATTTAGGCCCAGCACCCAGGCAGAGGAGAGAGGTCCCGTAACAGAGGATCTGGCTTCATGTCAGCAGAGAATCAGTCTTCATGTCATAGCAGAGAATCAGGCTTCACGTCACCCACCACTGTAAGAGTCCATTTTCATAAATTTAGGCCCAGCACCCAGGCAGAGGAGAGAGGTCCCGTAACAGACGATCTGGCTTCATGTCAGCAGAGAATCAGTCTGCATGTCATAGCAGAGAATGAGGCTTCACGTCACCCACCACTGCAACAGTCCATTTTCATAAATTTAGGCCCAGCACCCAGGCAGAGGAGAGAGGTCCCGCAACAGAGGATCTGGCTTCATGTCAGCAGAGAATCAGTCTGCATGTCATAGCAGAGAATCAGGCTTCACGTCAGCCACCACTGCAACAGTCCATTGTCATAAATTCAGGCCCAGCACCCAGGCAGAGGAGAGAGGTCCCGTAACAGACAATCTGGCTTCATGTCACCAGAGAATCAGTCTGCATGTCATAGCAGAGAATGAGGCTTCACGTCAGCCACCACTGCAACAATCCATTGGCATATATTTAGGCCTAGCACACAGGCAGAGGAGAGGTTCATTCAACTTTGGGTAGCCTTGCAATATAATGGTAAAATGAAAATAAAAATAGGATTGAATGAGGAAGTGCCCTGGAGTCCAATAATATATGGTTATGGGGAGGTAGTTAATGTCTAATCTGGACAAGGGACGGACAGGTCCTGTGGGATCCATGCCTGGTTCATTTTTATGAACGTCAGCTTGTCCACATTGGCTGTAGACAGGCGGCTGCGTTTGTCTGTAATGACGCCCCCTGCCGTGCTGAATACACGTTCAGACAAAACGCTGGCTGCCGGGCAGGCCAGCACCTCCAAGGCATAAAAGGCTAGCTCTGGCCACGTGGACAATTTAGAGACCCAGAAGTTGAATGGGGCCGAACCATCAGTCAGTACGTGGAGGGGTGTGCACACGTACTGTTCCACCATGTTAGTGAAATGTTGCCTCCTGCTAACACGTTGCGTATCAGGTGGTGGTGCAGTTAGCTGTGGCGTGTTGACAAAAGTTTTCCACATCTCTGCCATGCTAACCCTGCCCTCAGAGGAGCTGGCCGTGACACAGCTGCCTTGGCGACCTCTTGCTCCTCCTCTGCCTTGGCCTTGGGCTTCCACTTGTTCCCCTGTGACATTTGGGAATGCTCTCAGTAGCGCGTCTACCAACGTGCGCTTGTACTCGCGCATCTTCCTATCACGCTCCAGTGCAGGAAGTAAGGTGGGCACATTGTCTTTGTAGCGTGGATCCAGCAGGGTGGCAACCCAGTAGTCCGCACAGGTTAAAATGTGGGCAACTCTGCTGTCGTTGCGCAGGCACTGCAGCATGTAGTCGCTCATGTGTGCCAGGCTGCCCAGGGGTAAGGACAAGCTGTCCTCTGTGGGAGGCGTATCGTCATCGTCCTGCCTTTCCCCCCAGCCACGCACCAGTGATGGACCCGAGCTGCGTTGGGTGCCACCCCGCTGTGACCATGCTTCATCCTCATCCTCCTCCACCTCCTCCTCATCCTCGTCCTCCTCGTCCTCCAGTAGTGGGCCCTGGCTGGCCACATTTGTACCTGGCCTCTGCTGTTGCCAAAAACCTCCCTCTGAGTCACTTGAGAAGAGACTGGCCTGAAAGTGCTAAAAATGACCCCTCTTCCTCCTCCTCCTCCTCCTCCTCCTGGGCCACCTCCTCTTCCATCATCGCCCTAAGTGTTTTCTCAAGGAGACATAGAAGTGGTATTGTAACGCTGATAACGGTGTCATCGCCACTGGCCATGTTGGTGGAGTACTCGAAACAGCGCAACAGGGCACACAGGTCTCGCATGGAGGCCCAGTCATTGGTGGTGAAGTGGTGCTGTTCTGTAGTGCGACTGACCCGTGCGTGCTGCAGCTGAAACTCCACTATGGCCTGCTGCTGCTCGCACAGTCTGTCCAGCATGTGCAAGGTGGAGTTCCACCTGGTGGGCACGTCGCATATGAGGCGGTGAGCGGGAAGGCCGAAGTTACGCTGTAGCGCAGACAGGCGAGCAGCGGCAGGATGTGAACGCCGGAAGCGCGAACAGACGGCCCGCACTTTATGCAGCAGCTCTGACATGTCGGGGTAGTTGTGAATGAACTTCTGCACCACCAAATTCAGCACATGCGCCAAGCAAGGGATGTGCGTCAAATTGGCTAGTCCCAGAGCTGCAACGAGATTTCGCCCATTATCACACACCACCAGGCCGGGCTTGAGGCTCACCGGCAGCAACCACTCGTCGGTCTGTTGTTCAATACCCCGCCACAACTCCTGTGCGGTGTGGGGCCTGTCCCCCAAACATATGAGTTTCAGAATGGCCTGCTGACGTTTACCCCGGGCTGTGCTGAAGTTGGTGGTGAAGGTGTGTGGCTGACTGGATGAGCAGGTGGAAGAAGAGGAGGAGGAAGCCGAGAAGGAGGAGGTGGCAACAGGAGGCAAAGAATGTTGCCCTGCGATCCTTGGCGGCGGAAGGACGTGCGCCAAACAGCTCTCCGCCTGGGGCCCAGCTGCCACTACATTTACCCAGTGTGCAGTTAGGGAGATATAGCGTCCCTGGCCGTGCTTACTGGTCCACGTATCTGTGGTTAGGTGGACCTTGCTACAGATGGCGTTGCGCAGTGCACACTTGATTTTATCGGATACTTGGTTGTGCAGGGAAGGCACGGCTCTCTTGGAGAAGTAGTGCCGGCTGGGAACAACATACTGTGGGACAGCAAGCGACATGAGCTGTTTGAAGCTGTCTGTGTCCACCAGCCTAAATGACAGCATTTCATAGGCCAGTAGTTTAGAAATGCTGGCATTCAGGGCCAGGGATCGAGGGTGGCTAGGTGGGAATTTACGCTTTCTATCAAATGTTTGTGAGATGGAGAGCTGAACGCTGGCGTGTGACATGGTTGAGACGCTTGGTGACGGAGGTGGTGGTGGTGGTGTTGGTGGTACATCCCCTGTTTGCTGGGCGGCAGGTGCCAACGTTCCTCCAGAGGCGGAGGAAGAGGCCGAGGCGGCAGCAGCAGAATAGGCCGAGGCGGCAGCAGCAGAAGAGGTAGCAGGGGGAGCCTGAGTGACTTCCTTGGTTTTAAGGTGTTTACTCCACTGCAGTTCATGCTTTGCATGCAGGTGCCTGGTCATGCAGGTTGTGCTCAGGTTCAGAACGTTAATGCCTCGCTTCAGGCTCTGATGGCACAGCGTGCAAACCACTCGGGTCTTGTCGTCAGCACATTGTTTGAAGAAGTGCCATGCCAGGGAACTCCTTGAAGCTGCCTTTGGGGTGCTCGGTCCCAGATGGCGGCGGTCAGTAGCAGGCGGAGTCTCTTGGCGGCGGGTGTTCTGCTTTTGCCCACTGCTCCCTCTTTTGCTACGCTGTTGGCTCGGTCTCACCACTGCCTCTTCCTCCGAACTGTGAAAGTCAGTGGCACGACCTTCATTCCATGTGGGGTCTAGGACCTCATCGTCCCCTGCATCGTCTTCCACCCAGTCTTGATCCCTGACCTCCTGTTCAGTCTGCACACTGCAGAAAGACGCAGCAGTTGGCACCTGTGTTTCGTCATCATCAGAGACATGCTGAGGTGGTATTCCCATGTCCTCATCATCAGGAAACATAAGTGGTTGTGCGTCAGTGCATTCTATGTCTTTCACCGCTGGGGAAGGGCTAGGTGGATGCCCTTGGGAAACCCTGCCAGCGGAGTCTTCAAACAGCATAAGAGACTGCTGCATAACTTGAGGCTGAGACAGTTTCCCTGGTATGCATGGGGGTGATGTGACAGACTGATGGGGTTGGTTTTCAGGCGCCATCTGTGCGCTTTCTGCAGAAGACTGGGTGGGAGATAATGTGAACGTGCTGGATCCACTGTCGGCCACCCAATTGACTAATGCCTGTACCTGCTCAGGCCTTACCATCCTTAGAACGGCATTGGGCCCCACCATATATCGCTGTAAATTCTGGCGGCTACTGGGACCTGAGGTAGTTGGTACACTAGGACGTGTGGATGTGGCAGAACGGCCACGTCCTCTCCCAGCACCAGAGGGTCCACTAACACCACCACGACCATGTCCACGTCCGCGTCCCTTACTAGATGTTTTTCTCATTGTTATGGTTCACCACAACAACAAATATATTATTTGGCCCAATGTATTGTATTCAAATTCAGCGGGATATAAATTTGAGGCCTAGTATTTAGGCGCTGGGTGACCGGTATGGATTTAGTGACAGAATTAGACTTGGAAATGCACAGAAGCGTGTGTGTGAAGTTATTCTGAATGACCCTATGTGCACCTTGAATATTATATACCCTTTTTGGGATAGATTTCAAATAGCTCTGATATAGCAGGAACCACTAAATTATGAAATTGCTAAATTGGGAATTGTATTTCAACCCAGAACAAAAAATGTGCTTTGACGGACACTAAATATCTTGCCCAGCAACAACAGTACAGCGGTAACGAGAGATTTAGCAGGATATAAATTTGAGGCCTAGTATTTAGGCGCTGGGTGACAGGTATGGGTTTAGTGACAGAATTAGACTTGAAAATACACAGTAGCGGGTGTGTGTGAAGTTATTCTGAATGACCCAATGTGCACCTTGAATATTATATACCCTTTTAGGGATAGATTTCAAATAGCTCTGATATAGCAGAAACCACTAAATTATGAAATTGCTAAATTGGGAATTGTACTTCAACCCAGAACAAAAAATGTGCTTTGACGGACACTAAATATCTTTCCAAGCAACAACAGTACAGCGGTAACGAGAGATTTAGCAGGATATAAATTTGAGGCCTAGTATTTAGGCGCTGGGTGACAGGTATGGGTTTAGTGACAGAATTAGACTTGGAAATACACAGTAGCGGGTGTGTGTGAAGTTATTCTGAATGACCCAATGTGCACCTTGAATATTATATACCCTTTTAGGGATAGATTTCAAATAGCTCTGATATAGCAGAAACCACTAAATTATGAAATTGCTAAATTGGGAATTGTATTTCAACCCAGAACAAAAAATGTGCTTTGACGGACACTAAATATCTTGCCCAGCAACAACAGTACAGCGGTAACGAGAGATTTAGCAGGATATAAATTTGAGGCCTAGTATTTAGGCGCTGGGTGACAGGTATGGGTTTAGTGACAGAATTAGACTTGGAAATACACAGTAGCGGGTGTGTGTGAAGTTATTCTGAATGACCCAATGTGCACCTTGAATATTATATACCCTTTTAGGGATAGATTTCAAATAGCTCTGATATAGCAGAAACCACTAAATTATGAAATTGCTAAATTGGGAATTGTATTTCAACCCAGAACAAAAAATGTGCTTTGACGGACACTAAATATCTTGCCCAGCAACAACAGTACAGCGGTAACGAGAGATTTAGCAGGATATAAATTTGAGGCCTAGTATTTAGGCGCTGGGTGACAGGTATGGGTTTAGTGACAGAATTAGACTTGAAAATACACAGTAGCGGGTGTGTGTGAAGTTATTCTGAATGACCCAATGTGCACCTTGAATATTATATACCCTTTTAGGGATAGATTTCAAATAGCTCTGATATAGCAGAAACCACTAAATTATGAAATTGCTAAATTGGGAATTGTACTTCAACCCAGAACAAAAAATGTGCTTTGACGGACACTAAATATCTTTCCAAGCAACAACAGTACAGCGGTAACGAGAGATTTAGCAGGATATAAATTTGAGGCCTAGTATTTAGGCGCTGGGTGACAGGTATGGGTTTAGTGACAGAATTAGACTTGGAAATACACAGTAGCGGGTGTGTGTGAAGTTATTCTGAATGACCCAATGTGCACCTTGAATATTATATACCCTTTTAGGGATAGATTTCAAATAGCTCTGATATAGCAGAAACCACTAAATTATGAAATTGCTAAATTGGGAATTGTACTTCAACCCAGAACAAAAAATGTGCTTTGACGGACACTAAATAACTTTCCCAGCTACAACAGGACAGCGGTAACGAGAGATTTAGCGGGATATAAATTTGAGGCCTAGTATTTAGGCGCTGGGTGACAGGTATGGGTTTAGTGACAGAATTAGACTTGGAAATACACAGTAGCGGGTGTGTGTGAAGTTATTCTGAATGACCCTATGTGCACCTTCAATATGATCTACCCTTTTAGGGATAGATTTCAAATAGCTCTGATATAGCAGAAACCACTAAATTATGAAATTGCTAAATTGGGAATTGTATTTCAACCCAGAAGAAAAAATGTGCTTTGACGGACACTAAATAACTTTCCCAGCTACAACAGGACAGCGGTAACGAGAGATTTAGCAGGATATAAATTTGAGGCCTAGTATTTAGGCGCTGGGTGACAGGTATGGGTTTAGTGACAGAATTAGACTTGAAAATACACAGTAGCGGGTGTGTGTGAAGTTATTCTGAATGACCCAATGTGCACCTTGAATATTATATACCCTTTTAGGGATAGATTTCAAATAGCTCTGATATAGCAGAAACCACTAAATTATGAAATTGCTAAATTGGGAATTGTACTTCAACCCAGAACAAAAAATGTGCTTTGACGGACACTAAATAACTTTCCCAGCTACAACAGGACAGCGGTAACGAGAGATTTAGCAGGATATAAATTTGAGGCCTAGTATTTAGGCGCTGGGTGACAGGTATGGGTTTAGTGACAGAATTAGACTTGAAAATACACAGTAGCGGGTGTGTGTGAAGTTATTCTGAATGACCCAATGTGCACCTTGAATATTATATACCCTTTTAGGGATAGATTTCAAATAGCTCTGATATAGCAGAAACCACTAAATTATGAAATTGCTAAATTGGGAATTGTACTTCAACCCAGAACAAAAAATGTGCTTTGACGGACACTAAATAACTTTCCCAGCTACAACAGGACAGCGGTAACGAGAGATTTAGCGGGATATAAATTTGAGGCCTAGTATTTAGGCGCTGGGTGACCGGTATGGATTTAGTGACAGAATTAGACTGGGATATGGCCAAAAAATAACCACACTATTGCTGGTTAAATGCACTTGGTGACGGGCGCAGCTTGCCCCTGATGTAGTATATGGCCAAAAAATGAACAGACTATTGCTGGTTAAATGCACTTGGTGTCACAGCTTGACCAACCACACTACTGAGGGTTAAATGCACTTGGTGACGGGCGCAGCTTGCCCCTGATGTAGTATATGGCCAAAAAATAAACAGACTATTGCTGGTTAAATGCACTTGGTGTGACAGCTTCACCCTGATGTAGGCTTTAGCCAGAAAACAACCACACCATTGAGGGTTAAATGCACTTGGTGACAGGCGCAGCTTGCCCCTGATTTTGTATATGGCCAAAAAATGAACAGACTATTGCTGGTTAAATGCACTTGGTGTGACAGCTTCACCCTGATGTAGGCTTTAGCCAAAAAACA
Source organism: Bufo gargarizans (assembly GCF_014858855.1). Classification (NCBI taxonomy): domain Eukaryota; kingdom Metazoa; phylum Chordata; class Amphibia; order Anura; family Bufonidae; genus Bufo; species Bufo gargarizans. The sequence continues at coordinate 259,042,381 of NC_058083.1, forward strand.
ACCACACCATTGAGGGTTAAATGCACTTGGTGACAGGCGCAGCTTGCCCCTGATTTTGTATATGGCCAAAAAATGAACAGACTATTGCTGGTTAAATGCACTTGGTGTGACAGCTTCACCCTGATGTAGGCTTTAGCCAAAAAACAACCACACCATTGAGGGTTAAATGCACTTGGTGACAGGTGCAGCTTGCCCCTGATTTTGTATATGGCCAAAAAATGAACAGACTATTGCTGGTTAAATGCACTTGGTGTGACAGCTTCACCCTGATGTAGGCTTTAGCCAAAAAACAACCACACCATTGAGGGTTAAATGCACTTGGTGACAGGCGCAGCTTGCCCCTGATTTTGTATATGGCCAAAAAATGAACAGACTATTGCTGGTTAAATGCACTTGGTGTGACAGCTTCACCCTGATGTAGGCTTTAGCCAAAAAACAACCACACCATTGAGGGTTAAATGCACTTGGTCGCAGCTTGTGCTGGCGCACCACAAGACACAAAATGGCCGCCGATCACCCCAGAAAAATGTGACTGACAAACGGTCTGGGCAGCCTAAAAACAGTGAGCAATTGAGGATCAGCAGCTCAATGATCCACAGCTGCAGATCGATCAGTTAATCAAGTCCTTTGGAGGAGTTAATCTGCCTAATCTCGCCCTACTGTCGCAGCCGCAACCTCTCCCTACGCTAATCAGAGCAGAGTGACGGGCGGCGCTATGTGACTCCAGCTTAAATAGAGGCTGGGTCACATGGTGCTCTGGCCAATCACAGCCATGCCAATAGTAGGCATGGCTGTGATGGCCTCTTGGGGCAAGTAGTATGACGCTTGTTGATTGGCTGCTTTGCAGCCTTTCAAAAAGCGCCAAGAAAGCGTCACAAAAGCGCCAAGAAAGCGACGAACACCGAACCCGAACCCGGACTTTTACGAAAATGTCCGGGTTCGGGTCCGTGTCACGGACACCCCAAAATTCGGTACGAACCCGAACTATACAGTTCGAGTTCGCTCATCCCTAGGTCCAATATTAAAAAAATTCTATGAAACACTTGTGGGGTCAAAGCCATCACTACACCCCTAGCTAAATTCCTTGGGAGTGTAGTTTTTAAAAATACCAGGGGTGCTGCAAGTTTGACATGGCACAGTTTCAAAAGCCATGTGATGCCATTGAGCCCTGCTACATGCCTAAACGGCAGGTTGGGACAACATATGGGATGTTGCCATGCTCAGGAGAAATTTCAATTTTCTTCTGTTTTCTTCTGTTAACCCTTGTAAAAAGGAAACATTCTGAGCTAAAACTACATATCATTGTTAACGTGCATTTTTTTATTTTCATGCCCCAATTGTAATAAATTCTATGAAATACCTGTCGGGTCAAAATGCTCACTGCGCTCCTATATTCCTTGAGAGGTTTAGCTTTCAAAATTGACTTAAGGGTGTTTCTTATATTTTAGCACCTCAAGGCCTCTGCAAACCTGAAATGGTGCCCAATGAACTTCCTAAAAACTGGAGACCCAAAATCCCTGAGGTGCTCCTTAAATTCTGAGGCTTTTTGCCCGCCTATCACAAGGTTATGTATGACCCAATATTACGAGTTCAGCAAGCCCGCTTCCGTATGGGTCATACCCTATTTACAGAGGGAGCTGCTGGAGTTCCTGGCCGGGACAACTCGGGTATAGTGCTGGTCCTTGATTTGGGGTCTGACGTTATCCCTAATAGTATGAGGATCGGGGCATAAATGGCCTGAGTTTTACATGGTGGCATACATTGTGGTATAATTGGTAAGACAGCCTCATGTTTATTATGCAGTAAGGATACCTTCAACGTCTTTGGTTGCCTAGCAACACTAGGCACTCCTCTACGAAGGCTTCACACAGCCCCAGCCCAGGGCTTAAATGTTGGTGTCATCATTTGCTCAGCAACTGACAAGACAGCCCCCCCATTATGTCGCAACTTGGTCCTGCTCCTGACATGCATTCTAGTTACATCCTGGCAAGAGGCATACCGGGACCCAATAGAGACAAATGCACGTGCGCCAGACTAGATGGCATGCATGATCGTTACTTGGACTGCACATCCTATCAGTGAGCATGTACAGCCATGCCAGGGTGGCAGGAATTTGTCTCCTCTTTGACTTTCCCGTGTACCTATTGACTCCCTGCATGTGTAGCAGGACACCGATCCAACAGTTTCTTCTGTTGTAAATGTAAGTAACAAACCATGTGTTCAGTTATAATATCATTTCAACTGCTACCCACACTGCTAGGGATAATTGATTGTACACAAGGTCAAAATACAATCTGTAGAGAAACAGGTTCACTCATATGTTGGAATTTATTTATCGTTTCACATGATCAAAGTGGAGCATCCTAATAGGATGTATATATATACAGTTGGTTCTTACATTGGTACATTTACTTTGTGCTTAATATAGACTAGGTGCAGTCAAAAAGTTGCATGTTCTGTTGGGGAATGCATTTTGATTTTTATTGAAGATATTGAGGGCTGCAGTTTCCATTCCAGTTTCTTTCTCAAGGCCGATGACCCTGCCCCCATCTCACCATCACCAAGCTTTTTTTTCCCCCTAAACCTGGTGAGGATGGTGTTAAATGCCAATTGTGACAAAAAAAAGGCATATTTTTTGGCAAAAAAAGGAGAATTAACCCCTTAATGACGGGCAATTTTGCACCTTCGTGCTCGAATATCGCAACTTCTTGGCCCACAAGCAACTTAAGCATGGAGGAATCATGACTTCAGATGGAAAGAAATTGTGAATATTAAAAAAAACTAATATATAGCACTATATTCAATATAGTGCTATATATTAGTTTTTTAGAATATTCGGCTTTTTTTTTTCCATCTGAAGTGAACACTGTTCACTTCAGATGGGAAAAAATGATGAATATTCTAAAAAACAAATATATAGCACTATATTGAATATAGTGCTATATATTCATTTGTTTTTTAGAATATTTGTAATTTTTTTCCATCTGAAGTCATGATTCCTCCCTTCTTAAATTGCTTTTGGGTCAATCATGTGTTCAGATGGAAAAAAAGACGAATATTCTAAAAACAAATATATAGCACTATATTCTATAGTGCTATATATTAGTTTTTGACCCACACCTGTATTGATTGCGTAATATTTGCATTTTACGCAATCATTACCTTGCCAATCATTACCTTGCCAATGTAATATTTATTACATTCTCCATATGTTTACAAATGTATTACTAAATATTTATTACATTCCCCATATGTCCACTTTATATTGGCATCATTTTGTAAATGTCATTTTATTTTTTTAGGACGTTAGAAGGCTTAGAATTTTATAAGCAATTCTTAAACTTTTTAAGAAACTTTCCAAAACCTACTTTTTAACCACTTCAGCCCCGCTAGCTGAAACCCCCTTCATGACCAGAGCACTTTTTACACTTTGCACTACACTCCTTTCACCGTTTACCACCCAAATGAATTTTACCTCCTTTTCTTCTCACTAATAGAGCTTTCATTTGGTGGTATTTTATTGCTGCTGACATTTTTACTTTTTTTGTTATTAATCAAAATGTAACGATTTTTTTGCAAAAAAATGACATTTTTCACTTTCAGCTGTAAAATTTTGCAAAAAAAACGACATCCATATATAAATTTTTCACCAAATTTATTGTTCTACATGTCTTTGATAAAAAAAAAAAAAATTTCCCATTTTTTTTATACAAAGTTGGCATTTGACCAAGATATTTTTTTCACCCAGCATGTGTATATGTAAAATGACACCCCAAAACACATTCCCCAACTTCTCCTGAGTACGGCGATACCAGATGTGTCACACTTTTTTGCTGCCAAGGTGGGCAAAGGGGCACATATTCCAAAGTGCACCTTTCGGATTTTGCAGGCCATTTTTTACACATTTTGATTGCAAGGTACTTCTCACACATTTGGGCCCCTAAATTGCCAGGGCAGTATAACTAGTGACCCCATTTTGGAAAGAAGACACCCCAAGGTATTCCGTGAGGGGCAAGGCGAGTTCCTCAAATTTATTTTATTTTTTTTGTCACAAGTTAGCGGAAAATGATGATTTTTTTTTTTCCTTACAAAGTCTCATATTCCACTAACTTGCGACAAAAAATAAAAAATTCGAGGAACTCGCCATGCCCCTCACGGAATACCTTGGGGTGTCTTCTTTCCAAAATGGGGACATATGTGGCGTAGTTATACTGCCCTGGCAATTTAGGGGCCCAAATGTGTGAGAAGTACTTTGCAATCAAAATGTGTAAACAATGGCCTGCGAAATCCGAAAGGTGCACTTTGGAATATGTGTCCCTTTGCCCACCTTGGCTGCAAAAAAGTGTCACACATCTGGTATCGCCGTACTCAGGAGAAGTTGGGGAATGTGTTTTGGGGTGTCATTTTACATATACCCATGCTGGGTGAGAGAAATATCCTGGCAAAAGACAACTTTTCCAACTTTTCACCCAGCATGTGTATATTTAAAATGACACCCCAAAACACATTCCCCAACTTCTCCTGAGTACGGCGATACCAGATGTGTGACACTTTTTTGCAGCCTAGATGCGCAAAGGTGCCCAAATTCCTTTTAGGAGGGCATTTTTAGACATTTGGATCCCAGACTTCTTCTCACGCTTTAGGGCCCCTAAAAAGCCAGGGCAGTATAAATACCCCACATGTGACCCCACTTTGGAAAGAAGACACCCCAAGGTATCCAATGAGGGGCCTGGCAAGTTCATAGAATTTTTTTTTTTTTCGCATAAGTTAGCGGAAATTGATTTTTTTGTTGTTTTTTCTCACAAAGTCTCACTTTCTGCTAACTAAGGACAAAAATTTAAATCTTTCATGGACTCAATATGCCCCTCAGCAAATACCTTGGGGTGTCTTCTTTCCAAAATGGGGTCAGTTGTGGGGTGTTTGTACTGCCCTGGCATGTGAGGGTCTCCGCAATCATTACATGTATGGCCAGCATTAGGAGTTTCTGCTATTCTCCTTATATTGAGCATACAGGTAATGACATTTTTTTTTTCCGTTCAGCCTCTGGGCTGAAAGAAAAAAATGAACGGCACAGATTTCTTCATTCGCATCGATCAATGTGGATGAAAAAATCTCTGCCAAAAAAAAAAAAGGAGGGGAAAGGCGTCTGCCAGGACATAGGAGCTCCGCCCTACATCCATACCCACTTAGCTCGTATGCCCTGGCAAACCAGATTTCTCCATTCACATCAATCGATGTGGATGAATAAATCATTGCCGGGATTTTTTATTTTTTTTAATATATATACAAAGTGTTTGCCAAAGCATAGGAACGCCGCCTCCTCCTCAGCTCGTATGCATCGGCAAACGTATCTGTTACTGCAGAGTAGAAATCTCGTCTTGCAGCGCCGCATACACTGACTTGCGTGTAATCTGACAGCAGCGCAATGCTTCTGTCAGAATGCACATCAGTGCTGCAGCTAATCGATCGGTTGGTCCACCTGGAAGGTAAAAAAAAAAAAAAAAAAAAAAACCAGGCCGCAACGCAATAATTTTATTAACTTTGCAACAGAACATATAAACTTTAACTTTTTTAACTGAACATTAACTTTTTTGCTTACTGGTGTGTTTTTTTTTTTTTTTTTTTTTACCTTTATAGAACAAACCTCTCCTTCCCCATGGGTCAATGTGCAAAGCGCAAATCGCCCAAAGATGTGGCGAAGTGCGTTATGCACTTTGTCCCATGTGAAAGGAGACATTTGCAGCAGCTGTGTGAGTGAATGGGCCCTAATAGCCCTGTGTGCCTGTCCTGGTGAGATGATCCCTATGCTAATAGTGTACCTGTGAGTGGTACTTCCGGAAACACTCTCCAAAGCATAGGGAAGGGTGGTCAGGACAGAAATAGCGGGTGTCACGCCTTATTCCACTCCTGCTACAGACACGACATCTTTTTCGGGGTGACGGTTGGGTTGAGGTACCAGGAATGACATTGGGGAAATGTCGCTCGTGTAGACGGCTAACTACACTGGTGGATGGGGCCACAGAACCTCCTGGGTACAGGAGGTTCTCGATGATCTCTTCCTGAAATTTGAGGAAGGATCCAGTTCTCCCAGCCTTACTGTAGAGAACAAAACTATTATACAGAGCCAATTGAATTAAATATACAGACACCTTCTTATACCACCGTCTGGTTCTGCGGGAAACTAAATACGGAGACAACATCTGGTCATTGAAGTCCACCCCTCCCATGTGAAGGTTATAGTCGTGGACTGAGAGGGGCTTTTCAATGACACGGGTTGCTCGCTCAATTTGTATTGTCGTGTCTGCGTGAATGGAGGAGAGCATGTAAACGTCACGCTTGTCTCTCCATTTCACCGCGAGCAGTTCTTCATTACACAGTGCGGCCCTCTGCCCCCTTGCAAGACGGGTGGTAACGAGCCGTTGGGGGAAGCCCGTGCGACTAGTTCGCGCGGTACCACAGGCGCCAATCCGTTCTAGAAACAAATGCCTAAAGAGGCCCACACTTGTGTAAAAATTGTCCACATAAAGATGGTACCCCTTGCCGAATAAGGGTGACACCAAGTCCCAAACTGTCTTCCCACTGCTCCCCAGGTAGTCAGGGCAACCGACCGGCTCCAGGGTCTGATCTTTTCCCTCATAGATCCGAAATTTGTGGGTATAGCCTGTGGCCCTTTCACAGAGCTTATACAATTTGACCCCATACCGGGTGCGCTTGCTTGGGATGTATTGTTTGAAGTCAAGGCGCCCGGTAAAATGTATCAGGGACTCGTCTACGCAGATGTTTTGCTCTGGGGTATACAAATCTGCAAATTTCTGGTTGAAATGGTCTATGAGGGGCCGAATTTTGTGGAGCCGGTCAAAAGCAGGGTGGCCTCTGTGACGGGAGGCGGTGTTGTCACTAAAGTGCAGGAAACGCAGGATGGCCTCAAAACGTGCCCTGGACATAGCAGCAGAGAACATGGGCATGTGATGAATCGGGTTCGTGGACCAATATGACCGCAATTCATGCTTTTTTGGCAGGCCCATGTTGAGGAGGAGGCCCAGAAAAGTTTTAATTTCGGAAACTTGGACTGGTTTCCACCGGAAAGGCTGGGCATAAAAGCTTCCCAGGTTAGCGGTCATAAATTGTGTGGCATACCTGTTTGTTTCGGCCACAACTATGTCTAAGAGCTCCACAGTCAAGAACAGCTCAAAAAATCCCAGGGCCGAACCGATCTGAGCTGTCTCAACCCGAACTCCAGACTGGGCAGTGAAAGGGAAAACTACTGGTGCGGCTGAAGTTGGGGACTGCCAATCAGGGTTTGCCAGCACCTCAGGGATTCTAGGGGCTCTACGGGCACGTCTTTGCGGTGGCTGCGACGGGGTCACTACTGCACGTGCCACCGTACCAGCTTCAACTGCCCTTCTGGTGCTCGCTACTTCACCAGGTTGTACGGCAGTGCTGGTACTAGGTCCAGGGAGGGCTGGGCTGCTGGTGTATGCCTCACCACGTAATCCGACAGCACCAGCCCAACTCTGCTGCTCTTGAAGCGGATCCTGCGCAACCTGTGGTCTAGCGACACGGGGCCGGGTACGCCTGGTGGTATCAGGGACCTCAGCCTCCTCGTCCGAACTTTGGGTCAGAGAGCCACTGCTTTCTACAGGTTCGTATTCTGACCCGCTGGATTCATCAGATGAGGGTTCCCACTCCTCATCCGACTGGGTCAGAAGCCTGTAGGCCTCTTCAGAGGAATACCCCCTGTTTGACATTTTGGGTAACTAAATTTAGGGGTTTTCCCTGAGACTACCCAAGAAAAAAAAAGCAAGCCTGTCTTACAAAGGGGAGGCTAGCGAGGTACCGGAGGCCGCTGCGGTTGATAAAAAATATCAAAACAGATTTTTTTATCGCCGCAGTGCGTGTAAAGTGATTGTGCAGTGATCAAAAAAAAAATTTTTTTTGTCACTGCGGTGGGGCGGGCGTGGGTGAACGCACGTGTGGGCGACCGATCAGGCCTGATCGGGCAAACACTGCGTTTTGAGTGGAGGGCCAACTAAAGTGACACTAATACAATTATAGATCTGACCGTGATCAGTTTTGATCACTTCCAGATACTATAAAAGTACAAATGCTGATTAGCGATACACTAATCAGCGAATAACGGACTGCGGTGCGGTGGGCTGGGCGCTAACTGATCGCTAACTACCTAACCAAGGGGCCTAAACTATACCTAAAACCTAACGGTCAATACCAATGAAAAAAAAAAGTGACAGTTTACACTGATCACTTTTTTCCTTTCACTAGTGATTGACAAAGGGGTGATAAAAGGGTTAATTGGGGTTCAGGGGGGTGATCTGGGGCTAAAGTGTGCTGTTTGGTGTACTCACTGTGTAGCCTGCTCCTCTGCTGGATCCAACCGACGAAAAGAACCAGCAGAGGAGCAGGCAGCCATATAACAGATCATATTTACAAATATGATCTGTTATCTGGCTCTGTGATTGGTTTTTTGAAAATCATCAGCTTGCCAGCCGCGATCATTGGCTGGCAAGCTGATGACGAAATGGTCCCTGACGAAATGCCGGCCCGAACTGCGCATGCGCGGGCCGCATAGCGCGTCGTCTCGCGAGATGACGCGTATATGCGTCGTTGTGCGCAGCGCTGCCGCCTCCGGACCGCAGATCTGCGTTAGGCGGTCCGTAGGCGGTTAAGGACTAGTTCAGGTCTGAAGTCACTTTGGCCATCTTTAACGCAAGGCAAAAGGGGCAGCTGCCCCGAGTCCAGCTAGCCACTGGTGAAGTGGGGGGCGGTGGCAGGGCACAGGGAGACGAGTGCTTTGATTGTGGAATAGCCCATCTCCATAGTCATCTGTATCGCCATCCTCAGGACAGCGATACAGATGGAAACGCTGCGGCGGGTCAGGGGAGGGAGAGGCGTTTCCCTTCCCCATTCCTCTGATAGGCTGCAGGTATAGTGCCTGCAGCCTATCAGAGGCCGGTGCATCGCAATGACGCTGCCTGAGCTGTATTGCATTGCTGCCAGCCTGATGGAGGTAAGTATAAGTGTTTCTTTTTTTTTATATGGTACTACTACTGGAACATGATTGGGGGGCATCTGTGGGGGCACCAGTTACTGGCACATGATTGGGGGGCGTCTATGGGGGCACCTGTTACTGGTACATGATTGGGGGCACTTGTTACTGGCACATTATTGGAGGGCATCTATGGGGCACTTCTTAATGGCACATTATTGGTGCCACTTTTTACTCGCACATTATTGGGTGGCACTATGGGGGCATCTATGGTGGCACTTCTTACTGGCACATTATTGGGGGCATCTACTGAGGCCACAAAGAAGGGGTATTTTATATTGGGGCTCTGTATAGGGGTATTTTATATTGGGGCTCTGTATAGGGGTATTTTATACTGGGGCACATTATGGTGGGTACTATGGGGAAGGTGAAAGAGGAGTACTATGGGCTCCTCTATGGGGGTGACTAAGAAGGGGTATTTTATACTTGCAAATTATGATGGACACTGAGGGCATCTACTAGGGCACTATATATGGGGCATTTTATACTTGTATATTATGGGGGGGGGGGCACTAGGAAGAATGAGGGAGAGTAGTACTATGGGGCATGTACTGGGGCACTATATAGGAGTATTTTATACTGGCACATTATGGAGCACTATGGGAACATTAGCTCAACTGTGGCATTAAAAGGGGGTCCTTTTTGCACTGGCACATTGTTGAGGAAGGGTTGAGACGTATGCATATATATATCCATACATGCATGCAAATACGTGCGTGCATGTGTGATATATATGCATGCATTGACTGCCACATCAGGATTATGTGCGCAGGTGTGCCCAGCATCTGCGCACATCTTCCCCTCGTGCCCCCAAATAAGTATATGTGTGTATATATATATATATATATATATATATATGGAAGTGTATCCAATTCCTTATCAACAGTTCATCCCCTATGTTTAGAGTAAAACTTGTGCTGATAGCCTGTAGGATAACAGCTGATTAGTATCTAGTCCTCTTTTGTTCAGGCCTAAACAATCAGACTCTCTGGCACCGTTTGTCAGGGGGCTTTCTAACCAAAGACATCATAAACCTGTTTTGCACACCTCTGCCCCATGGCTAAACTCTATGCCCTTACTCCCAGCATTTTGGGACTAGGGGGGAGGACTCTTGGGATTTGAGGAAGGCACACTATGATGTCACATGCCTTAGGAAGGAGGAGAGGGGCTGCTTTTGGGCTATAATAGCCCAAACAGGACAAAGGTGCGGTCTCTTGCAACCAGACTAGAATCAGAGACACATGGGAGAGAGCAGCTACATGATGACCACCTGGAAAAGGCCTACTAACTCTGGAAGGATTAAGTATCTACCTATGTAGCTAACCTACCCCTCACATACCCACTTCCCTGCCACCAACACATCCCATTGCAGACCCTGTCCCACTAACTATACCCATACCCCCTACAACCCCTTGCCCATAACTCACCACCCTATGATCCTAACAGGAGCATCCCTGTTATCACTTGCAAGGTATTAACCCTTGCATTGCTGGATTCCTACCCTTTAGTTCCCCTTAATACTTGCAAGGTATTAACCCTTGTATTGCTGGACCCCTACCCAATGTCTGTGGCTTACATACACCCCTGTAGTACCACAGTTAACCCTTGTCGTACCTTAGGGATAGAATTAGTCAGGTGGGGTGGGCTGCTAATACTTGTATGTGTGAACTGTATAGTTAGTTTATGGGTGGACATTGGAAATTGTGTAGTGTAGTTTAGTATTGTATATTTAGTGCTGTATTGTTAGTGTATTGCGTGCTTAGTGTGTTAGGTATTAATAAATACTGTGTTTCATGTACTACTATCTGTGTAACGTGTAGTTATTAGCGATAGTTTCGTAAGGCGCATGCAGCTAGCGTAGTGATTAGTGTAAAGTATAGCAAAAGTATTGTATTGTTGTTATATAAAGGTATAAATAGGCGGAGTCATTAATAGACGGACCCTCCTGTTTATGAATATTAATTATCGATATTTGCATAAATATTAGTGATTAATATTCCCCCTTTACACACATTATAAGGCAAATTATTACTACTGGGGGGCATTATGATGGGCTTTATTACTACTGTGGGTCTATGGGGAACATGATTACTAGTATGGGCACTATGGGAGCATTATTACTTCTGGGGGACAGTGATGGGCTTTATTACTACTGGGGGTCTATGGGGAACATGATTACTAGTATGGGCACTATGGGAGCATTATTACTTCTGGGGCACAGTGGGGACATGTTGGGGGCACTGTAGGAGCAATATTACTACCATGTGTGCTCTAGCAGAGAATTATTCATATTGGTGAGACTTTTGGGAGCACTATTACTGTGGGGGCACCTTGGCACAGTATCAGCTTACCACAATTATTTTTTGGGGATGTTATGTTTACACTATTAAAGTCAGGGACACTTTTTGCTGGGCAAAGTTATTTTAGGGCTACTGTGTGTCAATAATTATTGAAGGGAGCTATCTGCTAGTGATGAGCGGGAGGTGCCATATTCGATTTCGCTATATTTCGCGAATATTCGAATGAATATTCGTGTTATATTCGTCGAAATCGAATATTCGTAATTATTCCAATTATCGCGAATAATATACAAATTTTTTTCCGCGTATTGCGATTATTTATCTTGATAGTATAAGGCAACGTTCCTATGCTAATTGACTATGGCTAGGCTAATATGTGTATTTTACGAAATTTCGTGATTTGCTCTAACTTCGTCTCTTAGAATATTACGAATATTCTAAAAGATGAAGTTAGAGCAATATTACGAAATTTCGTAAAATACAGCTAATATAGTGCTATAATCCCTTTTTTTGCCTCTAAATTTTTTTTGCCTCTTCTGAACTTAAGTTTTGTAAAATATGTACACTATTAAAAAATATTACTATAGCAGTATATTAGCTTAAATACAATCTATGTGTATTTTACGAAATTTCGTAATATTGCTCTAACTTCGTCTTTTAGAATATTCTAATTTAGCATTTAGCATGCTAAATTGAAATCTTCATGCGATTATTTCGTGTTATATTATTCGCATCGCAATTTGCGAAATTTCGTAAAATACACATATAGATTAGATTGTAATTTAGCTAATATGGAATATAGCAGTAAGTTGAAAACGCCACTGACTGGAGCAGCCAGGAAGCCAGGAATCCAAAGGACAGGTAAGAACAACTTTAGAGAAGTGGGAAAGAAAAAAATATAATAATAAAAAAAAAAAAAAGAATATTCGAATTCACGAATATATAGAACGATATTCAAAATATTCGCGAAATCTCGAAATTGCGATATTCGAGAAAAAAATTCGCAATTCGAATATTCGCGCTCAACACTACTATCTGCATGGTACTACTATTATCAGGGGGTTTATCTGTTTCTGCAGTATAGTATTGGGGAGCACAGCGGCACAGTATTGGGGGTGGTAGGACGATTTGTCCAGTTGATGGGAGGATGATGGAAAAGTAGTAAACTAAGATTTTGTTTGTCAAACTGCAGAGGCGAGAAATGGCTGAAAAATGGTAGTCTGGTCTGAAGGTCTGAAAGGAGCAGATGAGGAAGAGAACATCTACATTAATGACACGTCACTGGATGTAAGAGGTATGTGGCGCAGTATTACCCTGTATGTAGGGGTGGATGGAGGGGTCAGTAGTACAGTACTATCTGCACATTGTAAAAAAAAAAAAAAAAAGGTAATCTGCAAAATACTATGTATTTGTTTCAAAAGTTGTGCTTTTTTAATTTTTGGACTAATGATACAGCAATTTTATTTGATACTTTTATGCTGATTCTTTTTTTTCTCTATATTAAGGAACGCTATAGTTACCAGAACCACAACAGCTAAACGTAGTAGTTCTGGTGTCTATAGCATGTCTCTGCAAGCTTTTTAATGTAAACACTGCCTTTCCCCCCCCAAAAAAAAGCAGTATTTACATTACTGCCAAGGAACACCTCTAGTGGCCACTCATCTTTATTAAAGTTTACTACTATATGAGGTGTGTGGATAATTGTTTTGTGTGTGTGTTGAGGTGGAGGGCATGATTGCATGCTAGGGTGTGGGAAGGTGGATCCAGCGGGCTCAAGTATATTCTTGCCCAGGGTCTTATCAATATTTAAGACGGCCCTGGGCTTACATAGTAGAAACCCCCCATAAATTATCCCATTTTGGAAACTACACCCCTCAAGTTACTCAAAACTGATTTTACAAACTTTGTTAACCCTTTAGATATTCCACAAGAATTAAAAGAAATGTCTAAATTTCACTTTTTTGGCAGATTTTCCATTTTAATCCTTTCTTTTCTTTAACACATGGAGGGTTAACAGACCCTGATAAAAAAAAAACCTCAATATTTATTACCCTGATTCTGCGGTTTACAGAAACACCCCACATTTGGTCGTAAACTGATGTTAGGGCACAAGGCAGGGCGCAGAAGAAGTGGAGCGGCATATAGTTTTTGGAAGGCAGATTTTGCTGAACTGGTCTTTAGATACCATGTCCCATTTTAAGCCCCCCTGATGCACTCTTACAGTATAAACTCCCCAAAAGTGACCCCATTTTGGAAACTAGGGGATAAGGTGACAGTTTTATTGGTACTTTTACGGGTACATCTGATTTTTAATCACTCTATATTACATTTTTTGTGAGGCTTCAGCACTGTTTTTATTTTTAGTTTTTTTTACAATGTTCATCTGACAGGATAGATCATGTGCTATTTTTATAGAGCAGGTCGTTACGGACGCAACAATATCAAATATGTCTACTTTGTTTCAATTTTACATAATAAAGCATTTTTGAAAAAAAAAAAAATTGTTTTTGTGTCTCCATTTTCTGAACACCATTTTTTTTTATTTTTCTGCCAATCGTTTTGTGCAAGGGATGGTTTATTATTACTATTTTTGGGGCAAGGTGACCAAAAAATTGGTTGCCTTGGCATATTTTTTTTTTTTTATGGTGTTCACAATGCGGTAAAAGTAACATGATCTTTTCATAGATGAGGTGATTATGGACACGGTGAAACCAAACATGTGCAGTGTTTTTTATTTTCTTCTCATTTTTACCCAATTATAAATGTGCGGATATGGGAAAATGTTATATATTTTTTTACACTTACAACTGACACTCTACTACTGCTCGGACATCCTGCAAGATTGTGGAGGAGGGGTGGTGGTCCTGCTCGGGGAGTGATCAACAGAATAAACTAAACAGCGCAGCCCCAATCCCCTCAACGCTCACTGAGGAAATCGGAGCTGCACTGCTGAACTCCTATTTGAGGACAAGATTTTATTATAAACTAATTATTTGTATTCAAATGTTTAATTTTGGAAATTGGCATGTGAAAGTTTTTTAAATGCATTGTCAATGACAACATTTTTGTATTGCACCATCGTGTATTTTCTGTAAACAAAGCCATTATTTCTCAATAATATATAGGAATGCATTAACTTCAGAGAATTCTCCTTATATCAATTCTGGCATGGCTTCTTTGAGCATAAAACAAGAAAAAGTGTTGTTTCCCTTGTTTCCCTGGCACAGACAACTCAAATTACTGCATTCCGAATTTCCACTGTGGAAAGTAGAATTAGGAGCTATTTTAAAGCATTTAATTTGATTCCATAGGGCAGTGGAACAATAGCCTTTCATACTATAATATTTTAGATATAGATGTTTCTGAAGATCAAAAGAAAAAGTATAGATATCATCTGCACGCTAAAGCCATGTGAGGGCAATCTTGAACACAAGCTCTAATCCTGACAAGGATTGTGTTAAATTAATTTTAGTGCTTTAAAAAACTGTATGGGCAAAAGGAATGCTTTGAGGGGTTGTGCCAAGTATTTAAGTTATGTGGATAGGGGATAGCTAGTTGATTGCTAGTGGTCCAACTGGTATGACCCTCACCAATTAAGAGAATGTAGGTCTTCCCTTCTGATTGAGCGGCAGGTCGTGCATGCTACACACTCAACTGCATTCATACTCAAAGGGACTGCCAGAGATAGCAGCGTTTAGCTATCTCCAGTATTCCCATAGATCATGAATGGAGCCATTGGTCATATGCTTGACCAGAACAGGGGAGTGGGACCTCTGTTCTCATGATCAGCGGAGGTCCTGGTGGTTGGGACCCTAGCAATCAGCTAGTTATCTCCTACCCTGTGGATAGGGGATAGCTGAAAACTTTGCACAACCCCTTTAATAGTTTTGAAGTTTGTATATCTTTGTTTTATTTCCATACTGACAGTATACTTTGGTAATAGCAGTGCTCAAGCAGTTGACCTCCATACTGAAATATTCCCCCCCCCCCCCCAAAAAAAAATATGACCAAGACATTTAAATTAAGGTTAATTAATGTTAAGTATCACTTTATTAAGTGATATAATGAACAAAACAAAAAAACATTTATAGCTGTGAAACAAGTAGTGGAATAAAATGATTTAAAAAAAGGTTTTCAATGTGTTAAGATATTGATGACCTAATCTCATGATAAGTCATCAATATTATATTGGTGGGGTTCAGATCCGATTATCCTTGCTGATTAGCTTTTTAAAGTGGTAATTGTTCTGACCTGTTTGTCCTCTTGCTTGTAGAGGTTGCACAGTGTAATTGCAAGTTTTGGTCTCATTCAAGTGAATAGGTGATTTTGAAGTGGAAGCAACACTTGCACAATTGCTGCTACTCATTCAAACAGCTGATTGGAGGAGGTCCTGGGGGGTCAGACCCCTGCTGAACTTACAGTTGCAAGAAAAAGTATGTGAACCCTTTGGAATGATATGGATTTCTGCACAAATTGGTCATAAAATGTGATCTGATCTTCATCTAAGTCACAACAATAGAAAATCACAGTCTACTTAAACTAATAACACACAAAGAATTAAACGTTACCATGTTTTTATTGAACACACCATGTAAACATTCACAATGCAGGTGGAAAAAATATGTGAACCCCTAGACTAATGACATCTCCAAGAGCTAATTGGAGTGAGGTGTACAGCTGCCCTGCCCTATAAAAAACACACATTAGTTCTGGGTTTGCTTTTCACAAGAAGCATTGCCTGATGTGAATGATGCCTCACACAAAAGAGCTCTCAGAAGACCTATGATTAAGAATTGTTGACTTGCATAAAGCTGGAAAGGGTTATAAAAGCATCTCCAAAAGCCTTGCTGTTCATCAGTCCACGGTAAGACAAATTGTCTACAAATTGATAAAGTTCAGCACTGCTGCTACTCTCCCTAGGAGTGGCCGTCCTGTAAAGATGACTGCAAGAGCACAGCGCAGACTGCTCAATGAGGTGAAGAAGAATCCTAGAGTGTCAGCTAAAGACTTAAAAAAGTATCTGGCATATGCTAACATCCCTGTTAGCGAATCTACAATACGTAAAACACTAAACAAGAATGGATTTTATGGAAGGATATCACAGAGGAAGCCACTGCTGTTCGAAAAAATATGTCAGCGCTATATAAGTGCATAAAATAAATAAATATTACCAGCAAGAGAAAGACTAATCACTATACTCACTCAACCTTCCTCTCAATTAGGATGGAGAATGGGTTGTGCCAAATTTTAAAGGGGCTTAGCGGGAGAGGAGGGGCTTATACAGTAGCACAGCCAGCCAGATTTACTATAACTTACAGCAGAAACTGGCTTAAGTTATAACTCAAATATGTGCCAGCTCTTAGACTTGTGTTTCTGGTGCATAGAATGCCAGAGATGTGCCTAATTTATTAAGAGGCATCTGCCTATAGGTATACTTGTTGCTTATTTTTTATTTTCTAACCATAACCCTTGGAGAATTACAGATATTACCATGTAATAAAAGGAGAAACCTTTGCTTGGAGCAGTTATATTAACACAAAAGGTATATAAACCTTCCATATTTTTTGCCATTTTGTATTTCTAGTTGGTATGGATAAAATAACTTGTTCTCACCACATTTTTGCATCCTGCAAAACTTTATTTTTTTTTGCTGCACAAAATGACCATTAAAACAGGATATAACAGGACTCATATTGATGCAATAATGTTACTTAAAGGGGTATTCTGGTTGGTTAAAGTTATCCCCTATCCATAGCATAGGAGATAACTATCAGATCGATGGAGGTCCTAACACCAGGACCCCTTACCGATCATGAGAACAGGGATCCCACACCCTCTTCAGCTCCCCTGAAAAGAACAGAGGAGCCAGTTTCATATGCATGCCACTCCATTCATTTGTATGGGAGTTCCGGAGAGATCCAATTACAGCGCTCCAAGCAGAAGGACCCCCATCAATTTTATAGTTATCTCCTATCCTGTGGATAGGGGTTGACTTTAACCAACTGGAATGCCCCTTTAAGGTTATGTAAGAAACTCTAATGCCAAAAGACACCAAACCTCCTGAAATTATGCAAATCACTTAAAGGGGTGAACCAAACTGTAACCCCCTCCCCCGCAACTATGCCCATACCCCTCATATAGAAAATACTTATCTTGTCCCCAATGCCTGTGTCCTTTCATATCCCTCCATGGCCGTTGCTGCATTTCCCTGCATCATGCAGATCACAACATCCAACGATGAGGGGGTGCAGCCAATAGCAGGCCACATTGCTGACTTGTCCTCCTTGAGTCATCCGTGAGGTCACCCATGACGTAAGGGGTCAGGTCATTGTTGCGGCTTATTGGCTGCTCCCGTTGTGATCTGCACGACGAGTAGATGCAGCGATGGCCATGGAAGGATCCAGAAAGAAAACAGGCATGGGGGACCAGGTAAGTATTTTTTGTATGAGGGGCACAGACATTATTGGAGGGAGGGGGATGTTACAGTTTGGTTAACCCCTTTACGAGTTTGAGAAATGCATGATAAACCTATGTTCATGGAGAGATCAATGTTCATTTTTGCAGATGTACTTCAAGCAGTCACTATTTTTTGTCCATGATTCTCAGATTCATATAGTATATAATGCAGTATGTAATGCAATTTTTTTGTATTGAGTAAAAACATATTACACTGAGGAAAACTTCACAGTAGTGTACATAAAATATTATTTATTTTTCTTTGCAATTCAATTTTTCCTTTGAAAGAAAAAAAAAGTGCTTACTTGGTTTGTATTCTAGAATTTTTTATAAAGTCAATAAGACAGAAAAAATTTGCAAGGTTTGCACTTATAGCACAGGTTGCTTTAACCCTGTCCTTCCTAATTTTAATATTAAGCATAAAGCTCACAATCACTGATGGAAATTACTGACCAAAACACTGAAGTGTGAATAAGGCATAACTATGGAGATTGTGGATCTGTTATTTTAGTCTCTCTCTACAACATTCATGAAAATCATTTTTTTTTTTTTTTTTCATATGTTCATGCTTTCGTTATGTGATTTTGGCCAAGGTCTGTATGGTTTTCTCTTGTGTTGTCAACAGGGTTATACCTCCCAAATAAGAGACTAAATGAAAATATTTTTCCAATTACTGTATATCTTGAATTCTCTACTTATGATAGATGTAGATTCTTAAAACATATTGTATTATGAAAACTATATTATCATTTCTTATATAGTTAGTCCAATGAGTCACATGACACCGGGGAAGGAAAATTTCGAGGGCACACCGAATGTACACTGTTATACAAGATGTACACTGACTACTTCACATTGTATCAAACTGTCTTATCTTCTGTTATCCCATTGAAAAGATCTAATAATTGCAAATCCAAATTTGTAAGGGGGTGGGTGCTCTGATGTGGACTGTCTGATAATGTGAGGGAAATCATATAGACTTCATCTTGTCGCCTTGTCCTCACAGGGGGCTCTTCCTCTCCCATATTCTCATGCTCTCTGATTTTCATGCAGAAGTGTGCAGTAGTAATGGACGAACACTGGCCGTGATGATTCGCAAACGCGCTTTCGTGATCAAACATTCGTGAACCGCGCGCCTTGAAGGGAAACTCTCAAAAATGTGCCCTGCTGGAGCCTAGAATTTTTTTATTTCCTACCGGTTTGATGTATACAAATGTGCAGCACTCCACGTTTTTGTATCCTGCAGAGTCCATTTAAAAAATGCATACGTTCATGTAAAAAAAAATTATAACATGGAACTGTATGGTGAAGGGACGCCACTGAACGGCATCAGTCTGAGGTATCTGTCAACCGCTCCGTCTTCCTCTCTTGTCCTCTGACTCAAGTGGAGGGGCTATGGTGGTGGTAGTGATGGTGGTGTCTTTGGGGGTGCACGCAGCAAAGAGTGAGGAGGGTGCAGATACAGAGGATGAGGAGGGTGCAGAAGAGGAAGGCTGAGTGAGCCACTCAACCAACTCTGGTGCATCCTTTGACATAATCGTACACACCTTCTCCAACTTCCCACTAGTGCACCTGCACGACTCCTACCACCCCTGCAGAACGGCCTGCCTCTGCCTGTCATTTTCAAAATGACCCTGTGCCAAAGTCCCTAGAGAAGAGCAGTATTTGTATAAGCTGATATATGGCAGGCCTCAATCAGTTGTTAGTTGAAGCTGGTATATCACCCTCAAGCAGTAATTTTGTGGACGCAGGTATATGAAAAACTTCCTGTGTCTCTGTGATGATTTTCCCAAGCTGCTCGATTTAAACATTGATTTGGCCCCATCATCATATCATTAGAGCTGATTCCGCTGACTGAATAACACACGTGATAACTTGGATCAATAAGGACCCCTCACCTTGATGGACAGACCCTCCTAAGCAGCTGCATGGTAAGAATATTTTTCTTACAAATCTTTCACTTAGTCCCTCCTTGCGCTTAGTCTTCTGATCTGGGTGAGTTCTGTGTCTATAATGATCAGTCCAAGAACCTTTAGAAAATTAATGACATTTTAGATGTAATGATGGTTAAGACTAATTAACCTGTGTAAAGCCTGCAAATAGGATAATCTGGGAATGGCAGAGTTCGCTTTTGAGTGGCTAAAGGATCTCATGGCTATGTTTCGGTAAGCAGCTCTGGGCGTTCCCAGAGTGCAGCGAGTACTGTAGCCTCATAAGATAACTAACAAATTGACTGTATAAATATCTGTATAAATGTACTGTGACACAGTGAGAGGTTTTGTTTGGGAAAACAGATATTTTCCTTCCAGCATGTGCTGCTGGGCTGATTTAGAGCCAGGTAATGTCAAATACCGGACTGGGTTTTATGTGCCGGTTCGGGTTTTGGCAGCACCTGGCTGTCCTTAAATAGGCAGCAGGGCTCAGAAGCCAGGTCTCTGTGTTGGGATCTGGGAGCCTTGTGTCTAGATGAAGGCTTTCTACCTGTTTGGTGTAAAAAATAAAGGTTGGTGCTGCTATGGTCAAGGACTGCCACATGGTGTGAATCACTACCAACACCGCAAGTTGACTTTTTGTTTGATTATGAATGCTTGTTTTGTCACTTGCCTAAAGTGTGAATAAAACACAGAACTGTTTGATCCAAAGAACTCTAATCCTGTCTACCAGAGCGAAACCCCACAGTAAATTATTGTCAGTCTTGTAAGACATATGTAAGGGCTATGCACTGTATATAGTAATGTAAGTGGAGAATTCTTCATCTTTTTAGTGGGTCGTAGTGTGGTAGTGCCAACGAAATTCATAAGGTCCGGTATTGAACAGATATAGAGTTTATAGGAATGCACATTCAAGGGGTTATGATGACTATTTATGTACTCTAGATAAGGACATAGATATCCAAGGAATCAGACTTTTTGGACTGTAGGAAGGCGCAAGTGTCCGTCATTGACGGAAGGTACGTGCCACCGAGGTTCCTGGCCTCGGTGAGATAAGAACTGGTAATTTTGTGTGTCAGCGGCAGCTAGTGCTCACTGACACTGTTTTACTTAGTGTGGCTGTAAAGCCAATCTGGGCCGGTTCTTATTGGGAGCAGCCAAAGAGCAGGGTGGGTGGCTGTTTCCCATGTCCAGGCCAGGTTTTGGGCTGGGGTTTAAAAACCCAGCCAGCAGCTCAGCTGGGTGTGGTATGTTCCTTCAAGTTATAGTGGAGCTGGGGAAGCTCTGTGTTTTTGGGAGCTGAGGAGATCCGCCATACTGCATGGCTAATAGCTGCATGAGAGCTGCCTGCTGGGAGTCAGGCATCCTAAAGCCTGCTGTGGTCTGCCAGGTGATTAATGTTATTTTGGGAGCTCTTGCTGTGTGAACTAACTCCAAGACTCTGTAAAGCATTGTTTTTTCTTTTCTGCCTTTTCTGTATGAATAAACACTGGACTTTTGTTTTTTCAACCGTCGTCTTGCCTCTGAATTGTGTCCGCTTACCATGCCTACCAGAGCAAATCCCTACAATTGGTGGCTTGGAGCAGGCAAGCACAGTGAGGCTGGTGTGATCGCCGAAATATTTTTGGTTTGCACACGGGTGTATGTCGTTTATCAAACCTGCTAGATTTAAAACTGTTAGTTTAAAGATCACAGAGGTCGAACTTCTGTTGAAATGCTTTTTATTTGTGCATCAATCGTATAGACATGTGGCAATTTTGTGTAAACATTTTCGGCACATGGGCCGTAGTCAGACACTGCAAGTTTGATAGAATAAATTGCATCAAAATTTTTACAAAGGACGGACATACATGATATCATTAATACATGGCTGAGTCTAATGACTGAGTCTGATGATCTATCCAGAGGATAGATCATCAGTTTAAACAAACTGTAGAACCCCTTTAATGCATTAACCATTCCTTTTAGCTCTGCTATATCTGTACAGTGACTACTGCTGGAGCTGTCCTGGTACTCTGTGGAGTATAGAGACTGTATTGGTATTTGTGGCAACCAACTGTGGATTGGTGAGGACCACCAGTAGAGTATAGATGTTTTCAAGATCAGAAGCTCGATTCGCACAGCCCTAATAAAGACTGTTGATTTATCATTGGAAACCAACATTGTTATTTATTTATTCTGTCATCTATTTTTGAATAGAAAACTCTTGCTATAACCAGAACACCCCTTTAAAGGATAACTGTCATATTTTCATCAAAAAATCTATTTTAGCATATGTTACTGCTGTAGCAGCATTATGCATAAAGCAATCTTTCGTGTCTACACTTACCACAGTTTTCCTTGAGATTTCCCCTTAGTTACGGCTGTTTTGAATTCTACATTATGAGGATCTTCTTAAGATGGCTCCTCTGCCAGTTCTCTGAGGCCAAAACTACATTCCCTCAGGTCACATACAAACTTGCTGTAGCCAGCAGATTCCTGCCAGCCAATCAGATTGGATTACTGAGAGACATTCCTCCTCACTCTGAAGCCTAATGGAGGCATGCAGTGTGAAGGACCGCCCCTCTGTCCTAGCCGGAGACAGATGAGCCATAGCAACGGTCTTTTAAGGGAGCAATGGAAAGGGACAGGAGACATTAATGAAAGCTGTTATTATAAGGTAATTACAGATCTTTTGGCAATCATTGACAGACTAACTCAGGTATACATGCCTAGCTCTAATAAACTAGCAAATAAAAAAAAATAATATGACAGTTATCCTTTAAGTTTGAGCCTTCTGTGAGAGACTGTAGCTTTATGCTCATTGTAAACTGCTGTTTAAAAGAAGCTCTATTATATTCATGTGAGTCAATGAACCATCATAGTTTGGGGTTCCAGGTAAAGTTCACAGGTCAAACCTGTAAATTTCTGACCCTAGGATCCTAGGATCTCATAAAGGCAAAAAAAAATGTCCTTACCCAACTAACAAATGGAAGAGATGACCAACTGCTAGTCCTAATATTTTACCCCTTCACGTATAATCACATACACAGCAGCTGCCAACTGTATAATATAGTTGCCACCCTACCGCAATGAGCAGGTCTGAAATTACATCAAACTCAGTCATTTAACCTCTTAGATGCTGCTTTCAATAGTGATTGCAGCATCTGTTGGGCACCCCCGCAGCAGCAAAATTGTGGGGCTCTGATCGGTTACCATGACAGCCCTAGGCCTTTTGAAGGTTCTCAGGGCTGTCATGGTTAACTACCTATAAAGTTGTGCATGAGGCATGGTTCAGCAGGCGGTGTGTCAGAATCTCATAGACCACAATAGTAACCTATTATGGTCTATGGGACAAGTGATTTCCAATTTTACCCATGAAAATAAATTATAAAAAATAAACATAATAGGTAACGCTGCATTAAAAAATGTCTGATCTATAAAAATAAAAATTATATAAAAATATTTTTCATGAGCACAAAAATAAATAAAAGCACACCATTCATTTTTTGGTGATCTTGTCACCCCAATTTTTTTTTATAACAGTGACAAAAAGTCAGACATGCCCCTAAAAACATGCAACCAATTAAAACAAGCCCATATAGAGCTCTGTAGACGGAAAATATAAAAAAGAATAATAAAGGAATGGCACATCATAGAGTTATAGAGTCATTTGAATAGATTAATCGAGGTTACAGGTCATCTTTAAAGGTTCATACATAAAGACTGGTGCACTACCTACTGTATGTACTGTACATGCTGAAGAATATAATGCTCTGTAATGAATGCTTACAGATCTTAAGAAGAAAAATTAAGAACAGTGTAATTCAATTGATACAGGCAAAAAAAAAGAAAAGAAAAAGAAGTCAATAAAGATACAGGAAGAAGATAGTGTAACATCTTAAGGGGAAGGAAACACATTTGGTGTGGGACCTTCACACCTGCAGAGCACAGTGATTTTGATTCATGTTTTGGAGTTATACCCTGCAGGTGAAATACTGTATGTGTCCACTAACAGGGAATTATTTCATTTGATTATACTGTGTGCATCTATTCTAAAGATTAAATTATAGTGGACACATCTAAGGTATTTCCTTTACAATTAATGCAGACATACATTTTCCACATCTATCCTATTATAGCGGCAGCGTTTCACTTACGGTAAGTGAAACATCAATTTTTATTACATTAACCAGCTGCTGGGATAGCTGCTTTAAGCAGAAGACTTGGGTCAAATGACAGAGGTAATGATTGCTGAGTCAATGGTGTATTAGGGATTACTGATCAACTTTGCCCTTAGAACCTCATATAGAGATGCTCTCAAAGCAGGTTGTTCTAGCATAATACTGTAAGCCTTTCTTTGTTGCCTGTGTTGAAGTCATGGCAATCATTTCTACATGTAGGCTATCTAAAGACATACATTCAGTGTTGAATAGGGATTGTAGTCTTTATTATGTTCTTTCTTCTAGGAAGAGGTAGAAGGACACTTAGAAACAATTCCACAAAGGAGCTAATTGCCCTTGATAAGGGACAAGTTGTGTGATCCATGTCCTGCAGCATTTTCCTACTGGGGTATCTTATTTTTCAGGCTCCATAACTCCCATAAAGGTTCATGGCTACATCTCCATTTATTTCCTGTCCATAAGCAGTGGCCGCTGGCCACTTCAGTAGGCAGGGCATGGGTCAGGGATCCAAATCTATCAGATCTTTTTGGCATATCCTACCATAAATGTCTGTGATCATAATATATCCTTTAGCACTTGGCAGAAGAGTCGCTGGGTCAATTGCTTTCATCCCTCCCAGAAAACTTAAGCAGAGGCAGCAACTTACATCGCACATTAAATGCAAATACATAGCCTTCCATATCCATTTTAATACTTGTTCAATACAATACAAATCCATGACATATTTTTGTGTTTTGTTGCTTTTAAATCTTTTTAATACAGAATAGCATGCAACAAGTGTGCTGAAAAATAACATATTTAATAGCTTTATTCAGGCAGTAATTCAGTCTATGGTATATACAGTACAATATACAAGTCACAGTTCTCATCTAAACTCATAGACCAAAACACCTACTCAGTATACTCTTTTAATGAACCTGCAGGTACAACTGCTCCCTGCTTTAAAATAGATTAAGGAATGGGGAAGCAGCTATCAATTCCTAAATCTTGAGGCTTTACTTGTCAACTATCCCAGGTCGTCTAGACTTCCAACATGGAAGGTTAGCCTTAAGAAAAGGGGACAAGGGAGTTAGCTTGCTACAGTTGTGTTTATATTGTTTTCAAAGACACAGAAACTAATGTACAAAAACAAAAGATGCAAACATAATATATTGACTAAGCCCTCACTCTAACAATAAAATCTGCTACGGTGGTCTCAGTCAGACAGGTCCTATTTTAAACCTACCTTTGTTGGGCATCTATATTCAGGAGAGCAGACCCTGCACATACAAATGTAGCAGAGTTAAAACACAAACTCTTAACTCAAATGTTTTAACTCATCGTGTTATCTTAAAACAAAAACCATTGAAAAGCAATTGAAGGTGTTTACTTAACGCATTTAGTTTAGATAACACGTCTCAGAAAGCATGTGTGTTAACTCTACTACATCTGTATTGTTTGTTGCTGTTTATTGGAATATCTCCAATATAATGCATTAATATTATAACTGAATAGGCTTTGCATGAATAACTTAACCATTTAAGGACCTCCACCGTACATGTACGGCGGAAGTCCAATCCCCAGTCCAGTACATAGTGCCCGCTCGCATGTGCAGTGGGCACCATAGCCACTGGGTTTCTGCTATTTTAAATAGCAGAGACTCACGCACATGTATGCGATCAGCTATAAGGCTGATCGCATACATTTTCCCTTTCAGATGCCGTGGTCAAATGTGGCATCTGCGCAGTCCGGAAGCGGAAGTGGCACACTTCCGCGCTGGTAACAGCATTCCCCGGCTGAGACGGTGGAACCTGTTACATTGATCTAATAGGCTGAAGCCTCAAGGAGGCTTTGGTGCCTATTAGATGACTATACCAATACAGGCCAGTAGGTGGCAGCATTGTATTGGTATAGTGCAAATTAAGTGTTAAATAGTGTCTGTATAGATATCAATGAACACAATAGGCAATCTAATGATTGCCAGTTATTGTCACCCAAGGTGACTTAAAAAAAGTTAAAAAAAAAGTTTTAGCAAATATAAAAAAATATAAAGATATTAAAGTTCAAATCACCCCCCCTTTCCTTAAAATAAAAATACTTAAACAATAAAAAAATAAACATCATGGGCATCGCCGCATGCAAAAATGACCATACTATTGAAATCTAACAATATTAATTGCATACAGCAAATGGCATAACGGGAAAAAACAAAAAAAAACTGCCAATTTGCCATTTTTCACTTCAACTGCCCAATAATTAAAAAAAAAAGTCATCAAAAAGTCGCACACACTTTTAATTGGCATAACTGAAAATAACAGATTATTATGCAAAAAAAGGAGCCCTCACACAGCCCCGTAAACATAACTTTAAAAAAGTTATAGGGGTCATAAAACATTTTTTTTTCCTCAAACAAAAACGCAAAAATGGAAAATCCCAGGGTCCTTAATGGTTTATCTAGATGTGTCAGGCAAATTCCGAGTTCCTAGTTGAAATCAGCACAGTCATTTTAATATAAATCACATGTTTTCTCTCAGTAGCAAAATCATTGCTGCGCTGTGGGTATCAGTGAAAACTCAAAATTTTTTGAATTTTGGAATTTTGAAATATAGGTTATAACAGAAAAAAAAAAAAAAAAAAAAACATAAATATATATATATATATATATATATATATATAAAAATCAGTCAGACCCTGAAGGTGGGAATAAACGTGTCCTCATGCCTAGGCTGAAGATTCCCTAAAATCCCTAAGATGGTGAAATGGGGAAAGAGGCAGCCTGCTCCCTCAGGACCTGGAGGGGGCAGGCATCTCTCTAACAGCCTAGACAGACAATCACAAGAAAACAAAACCAACTAAGGCCTCTTTCACACTTGCGTGGTCCGGATCCGGCGTGTACTCCACTTGCCGGAATTACACGCCGGATCCGGAAAAACGCAAGTGTACTGAAAGCATTTGAAGACGGATCCGTCTTCAAAATGCTTTCAGTGTTACTATGGCGGCCAGGACGCTATTAAAGTCCTGGTTGCCATAGTAGGAGCGGGGAGCGGGGGAGTGGCATACTTACCATCCGTGCGGCTCCCGGGGCGCTCCAGAGTGACGTCAGAGCGCCCGATGCACATGGATGACGTGCCATGCGATCACGTCATCCATGCGCCTGGGGCGCCCTGACGTCACTCTGGAGCGCCCCGGGAGCCGCATGGATGGTAAGTATGCCGCTCCCCCGCTCCCCGCTACACTTTACCATGGCTGCCAGGACTTTAGCGTCCCGGCAGCCATGGTAACCATTCAGAAAAAGCTAAACGTCGTATCCGGCAATGCACCGAAACAACGTTCAGCTTAAGGCCGGATTCGGATCAATGCCTTTCAATGGGCATTCATTCCGGATCCGGCCTTGCGGCAAGTCTTCAGTTTTTTTGGCCGGAGCAAAAAGCGCAGCATGCTGCGGTATTTTCTCCGGCCAAAAAACGTTCCGTTCCGGAACTGAAGACATCCTGATGCATCCTGAACGGATTTCACTCCATTCAGAATGCATTAGGATAATCCTGATCAGGATTCTTCCGGCATAGAGCCCTGACGACTGAACTCTATGCCGGAAGACAATAACGCAGGTGTGAAAGAGCCCTTATCTTGTACTGAGCAGGAACAGCAATCCTTACCTCCTTCCTTCCTCTGAGCAAGACAGAAGCTATAACCCGCACAGGACACTGGGAGTGGGCGTAATTTAAACTTATACCAACGACCCCACTCAGTGCACCTGAAGGGAGGCGGATACAGCTCAACTCCAAAACAATAACAAAAGGCTACACATGTGCTGCTAACCTAGCAGACCTCTGCAAATGACCTGAGCAGGACATGACAGTACCCCCCTTCTATGGGTGACCTCCAGACACCCCAGCCCAAGTTTATCTGGGTGGGATCTGTGAAAAGCCCTCACCAGTCGGCTGGCACTAGCATCCACAGCAGAAATCCATATCCTCTCCTTAGGGCCATATCCCCTCCAGTGTATCAGGTACTGAAGGGAACCCCAAAGAACTCTTGAGTCGAGAACCCTAGAGATCTTGAACTCTAAATTTCCATCAACCAGAACAGAGGGAGGAGGCAATGGCGATGGTTCCACCGGTTTCACATATTTCTTCAGTAAATACCTGTGGAACACATCATGGATCCTCCAAGTCTGCGTAAGATTCAGACAAAACGCTACAGGATTGACCACCGCAGATATTTTGTAAGGTCCAATAAATCTTGGACCCAGTTTCCAAGACGGTACTCTCAGTTTAATATTTTTAGTAGATAACCACACCAGATCACCCACACACAGGTCCAGTCCAGTCATACGTATCTTGTCAGCCATTCGCTTATACCTCTCACCCATCTTGTCCAAATTCACTTGGATCCTCCGCCAGATAGAAGACAAGGCAGAAGAAAATCTCTCCTCCTCTGGCATCCCAGAGGAACTAGTCCCAGAAAAGGTACCAAACTGAGGTACCTTGAAAAACCGTATGCGCCAAAAAATAACAACTTAACTGTGGACTCCTGCCTACGGTTATTCAAAGCAAACTCTGCTAGGGATAAGAATGAGGACCAGTCCTCCTGATTCTCAGCCACATAGCACCTCAAGTAGGTCTCCAGGTTTTGATTAGTTCGGCTCTGTCTGCCCATTCGACTGCGGATGAAAAGCCGAAGAGAACGAAAGTCGTATGCCAAGCGGAGAACAGGACGCCTGGAGACAAACTGCATGCCCCTAACAAAAACCACATCCGAGGGAATGCTATGTAATTTCACAATATTATCAACAAAAATCTGGGCAAGAGTCTTGGCATTTGGCAGACTAGCTAACGATACAAAGTGAGCCATTTTACTAAAACGGTCAACAACCACCAAAATTACTGTTTTCCCGGAGGAACTCGGCAGATCCGTAATAAAGTCCATAGACAAGTGCGTCCAAGGACGAGATGGAGTAGACAAAGGAAGAAGTGAACCATAAGGTCGAGTGTGAGCAACCTTTGACCGTGCACAGGTTTCACAAGCTGCTACGTAATCCTCAACACTCTTATGTAACCCAGTTCACCAGAACTTCTGAGACACAAGATCAAAGGTGGACTTACCACCAGGATGTCCAGCAAGGACAGTATCGTGATGTTCCTTGAATACCTTGTATCACAGTCCATCGGGAACAAACAACCTCCCTGGGGTCAAGAACCAGGAGCCCCCTCCTGGACTCCCAACACCTCCATGTCCAATTCAGGGTATAGAGCGAGACTACCAACCCATCAGCCAACATCGGAGCAGGATCCTCTGAATCACATCCCCCAGAAAAACTGCGAGACAACGCATCTGCCTTGACGTATTTAATCCCGGGCGAAAAGTAACCACAAAATTGAACCTGGTAAAGAACAGTGACCATCTAGCCTGTCTAGGATTCAGACGCTTGTCAGATTGCAGGTAAGCCAAATTCTTATGATCAGTATATACCGTAATGGGATGCCTCCAACCAGTGACGCCATTCCTCAAAGGCCAATTTGATGGCCAGCAATTCCCTATCTCCTACATCATAATTCCTCTCGGCGACCGAGAGCTTCTTGGAAAAAAAAGCACATGGAACCCATTTGCCAGGAGATGAACCCTGCGACAGCACTGCTTCAACCCCCACTTCTGATGCATCCACCTCCACCACAAATGGCTGAGACACATCAGGCTGCACCAGAATGGGAGCAGACGCAAAACATTCCTTAATAGCCGAAAAGTCCTGCAATGCCTCATCCGACCAGACAGAGACTTCGACGCCCTTCTTAGTCATATCGGTCAGAGGTTTTACAATGGTAGAATAGTTCAAGATAAATTTTATATAATAATTAGTAAACCCCAAAAACCGCATCAAAGCTTTCTGATTCTCTGTTCGGTCCCATTCCAGAACCGCCCGGACCTTTTCAGGGTCCATACAAAAACCAGAGTCAGAAAGTAGATATCCCAGAAACGGAAGCTCCTGCACAGAAAACACACATTTCTCCAATTTGGCATATAATTATTCTCCCGAAGGATCGACAAAACCTGTCTCACGTGATCCTGATGGGTCTTCAGATCAGGAGAGTAAATTAGAAGCCGAGACTTTGGCAACTTAGCCCCTGGGATGAGATTAACTGGACAATCATAGTAACGATAGTAACATAGTAATGAACCCCACCCTCCGAAACAGGGGAGGACTGGCAGCCTTAGTCCTGGAGGGCAAATCTAGTCAAGTGGCCCATTTTTAGCCCTGCCCATCATTAAAAGCCCCTCCTACATATAATAGGCCACTCCCAACACACACTGTACAGCTGACATTCTATAGTTGCAGCCTGTCTCTACACATCATACGGAGAGGGGAGGCCGTCCTGGCTGCACTGCCTGCTTATATAACAAGCTACAGCCAGGAAGCTCCTCCGCTCTCCTCCCTACCCTGATCCTGCTCAAGGCCTGTGGTTCCCCCCACCATCTGTCACCCGCCCGTGGCCTGCTGCCCCCTTTCGTCATCCTCACCCAGTTCTGAATCCTCCTTCTGCAAATGGCAGGAGGAGGAGCCGGAGCATCTCCTCTCCTACATAGCGCCACATACCTCTTACATCCCGTGATGTCACATTTGTTGTAGACGTTCTCTTTCCTCATCTTCTCCATTCAGACCAGACCGCCATGATGATTCTTCTGCCATCTCCCTTCTCTGCAGAGATTGAGAAACAGACATTAGTTTCCTGCCACCCCCAATACTATACTGCAGAAACAGTCCCCCTGGAAATACAAACTACCACACAGATAGTGCCCCCAATACTGTACCCGCTATGCCCCCAATACTATACTGCAGAAACAGTCCGCCTGGAAATACTACTACCACACAGATAGTGCCCCCTTAAACAATTATTGGCACACAGTGCTCTAAAAAATAACTGCACCCAGACACTAATAGTATAAAGATAATGTCCCCCAAAAATAATTGTGCTAAGCTGATACTATGCCAGGGTGCCCCCAAAGTAACAGTGCTCCCCAAAATCCCACCAATAGAAATGATTCTCTGCCAGAGCACACTTAGTAGTAATAATGCCTCTATAGTGCCCTAGTAATCATGTTCTTCATAGCCCCTAGTAGTAGTAAAGCTCCCCATAATACCCCCTAGTAGAACTAATTTTCCCTATAATATGACAGTACATGAAATACCCCGCTTAGTGCCCGCAGTTGAGCTAATGTCCCCATAATGTATGCCAGTATAAAATACCCCTATATAGTGCCCCAGTAAATGCCCTCATACTGCTCCTCTCCCCCTTCCCCATAGTGTCCCCATAATATGCCAGTAAAAAAATGCCCCTTAGTGCCCCCAGCAGATTCCCCTATAGTGCTCCTCTCCCCCACAATGTACCAGTAAAAAAATGCCCCTTCTTAGTGCCACCATATGCCCCAATAGTGCTCCACTCCCCCATAGTGCCGCTCTCCCCTATAGTGCCTTCCATAATGTGCCAGTAAAAAATGCCCCCTTAGTGCCACCAAATGCCATAGTGCCCCCATAATGTTCCAATACAAAAGGCCCCTTTAGAGCCCCCACTTCCCCATAGTGCCCCCAAATAATGCCCCTATAGTAGCACCAGATGCCCCATAGTGCTGCTCTCCCCTATAGTGCCCCCCAGAATGTGCCAATAATAAAAAAAAGCCCCTTTAGAGCCCCCAGTTACCCCCATAGTGCTCCTCTCCCCCATGGTGCCCCCCCATAATGTGCCAGTAAGAAATGCCCCCACAGTGCCAGCTCCTCCAATAGTGCCAGCTCCCCCAATAGTGCCAGCCCTCCCCCCATAGTGCCAGCCCCTATATAGTGCCAGCTCCCCCCCATAGTGCCAGCTCCCCCCATAGTGCCAGCCCCCTTATAGTGTCAGCTCCCCCTATAGTGCCAGCCCCCCCATAGTGTCAGCTCTCCCAATAGTGCCAGCCCCCCCTATAGTCCCCCCCATAGTGCCAGCTCCCCCTATAGTGCCCCCCATAGTGCCAGCTCCCCCTATAGTCCCCCCCATAGTGCCAGCTCCCCCTATAGTCCCCCCCATAGTGCCAGCTCCCCCTATAGTCCCCCCCATAGTGCCAGCTCCCCCTATAGTTCCCCCCATAGTGCCAGGTCCCCCTATAGTCCCCCCATAGTGCCAGCTCCCCCTATAGTCCCCCCATAGTGCCAGCTCCCCCTATAGTGCCCCCATAGTGCCAGCTCCCCATATAGTGCCCCCATAGTGCCAGCTCCCCCTATAGTGCCCCCCATAGTGCCAGATCTCCCCCCAAAGTGCCAGATCTCCACCCATAGTGCCAGATCCCCCCCATAGGGCCAGATCTCCCCCCCATAGGGCCAGATCTCCCCCCATAGGGCCAGATCTCCCCCCCCATAGGGCCAGATCTCCCCCCATAGTGCCAGATCTCCCCCCCATAGTGCCAGATCTCCCCCCCATAGTGCCAGATCTCCCCCCCATAGTGCCAGCCCCCCGCAAAGAAGAAGTAGAAAAAAATATATATACTTACCTCCATCAGCAGCGATGCAAGCCTCTTCTGGCCTGTGTCCCTGCTGTGTGTGTGTGCTGCCGGCTCAGGCGTCGCGATGATAATGACGTCATCGCGCTGCCTGAGCCGGCCTCTGATAGGCTGCAGGCATTAGTGCCTGCGGCCTATCAGAGGAACAGGGGAGGGACACGCCTCTCCCTCCCCTGCCCCACAGCACGGCCGCAATTACATCCAGGGCCGCGCCGCCTGTGGTGATCGGCGGTGCGGCCCTGAAGAATAAAAAAAATATATATATATTTTTTTTTTTAGACGGGCGGCCCAGTGGCCGTTTATTTAGGGCGGCCTGGGGGGCAGTTGCCTCCCTGCCCCCCGGCCCAGCCCGCCCCTGCTCCGAAAAGACATCCGCAAAATCTGAGAGATACTGAGGTAAAGCCGTAGTAGACACACCAGAGATAGAGGTGTCAAGACAATTGTCTGAACAAAATTCACTCCAACCAATAATCTGTCTTGCTTGCCAATCTATAATTGGGTAATGTTTTGTCAAACACGGTAAACCTAAGACTATAGGAGCGGGCAAGTCCTTCATGGAAAAAACAAGACATGATCTCAACATGTGAATCACCCACCCTTAACTGAATACCATGAGCAATATGAGTGAGACTCCTTTGAGAAAGAGGGGAAGAATCAATTGTGAAAACCAGAATCTCTCTTTCTAAAGTGCAAGTACTTAGACCCAAATTTTGAAGAAAAAGAAAATCAATAAGGTTTACCCCAGCGAGTATTACAGGGAGCTTGCATGCCTGCTTGCTCCACCACCCCATTCACACTACCAAGTCATGGATGTTTTTTTTTTCTTTAAGTAAACCTCTTTGTGATTTTTTCTCATCAACATGAGGTTTAACCAAAGCACAAGTAAAAATAAAATGACCACTTTTCCCACAGTAATAACATGGTTTATGCAACCTCCTAAAGTTCCTAAAACCAGAACGGATAGACTCCTGACCCAGCTGCATGGGTTCCTCCCCTACCCCAGAGTTACATGTCATATCACCCTGGGGAGCAGGTGAGACAAAACCACTCACAGAAGGGATCCCTTGCGCGGAGGGAACCTTACACCTCTCTCTAATACGTATATCTAACCGTACTGCCAAAGACATAGCATTCTCCAATGTATCCAGAGATACATTCTCCAAATGTATCTCTCAGATAACCCCTGACAAAACTGACTACGTAACGTGGGGTCATTCCACTTTGACTCAGTAGCCCATCTCCTAAACTCAATGCAGTAAGCCTCTGCAGTATGTTCGTCTTGTTATAAATGACACAATTTAGATTCCGCCATCAAGACCCGATCTGGATCATCATAGATTAATGCCAAGGCTTTAAAAAATTCTTCCACCAACCGGAGGGCCAGAGAACCGGACGGCAGAGAAAAGGTCCAGGATTGCGCGTCCCCTTTAAGCAGGGATATGATTATCCCTACCCTCTGACTTTCATCACCAGACGAAGATGGACGCAGCTGAAAATACAGCTTGCATGATCTTTAAAGCGGATAAAGTCATCCACACCCCCTGCAAATCTATCAGGGAGAACGACTTTAGGCTCCCCATAAATTTGACTTCCTCCTATTGCACCTGATGTCAGAGCATTCTGACACCGTGTGACCGAATTCCGCACATCAGCCACCTCTAGGGATAATCCCTTCATGCGATCACCTAGCGCTTCAATTGACTCCATCTCAAAAACTGCTGAGAAATGGCAAAGTATTGGCGGGTTATAATGTCACGCTGGACAGGATACAAGATACACAGAATACAACAAAACAAAAGTCTAGGCAAGAAGCTGGTGATAAGGTCACCTCCTGACAAATCCCTACCAGCTCTCCCTAGACCTCTATGCCCACATTCAGACCCTGAAGGTGGGAATGAACGTGTCCTCGTGCCTAGGCAGAAGAGTCCCTAAAATCCTTAAGATGGTGAAAGGGGGAAAGAGGCACCCTGCTCCCTCAGGACCTGGAGGGGGCAGGCGTCTCTCTAACAGCCTAGACAGACAATCACAAGAAAACAAAACCAACTTATCTTGTACTGAGCAGGAACAGCAATCCTTCTCTCCTTCCTTCCTCTGAACAAGACAGAAGCTATAACCCGCACAGGACACTGGGAGTGGGTGTAATTTAAACTCATGCCAATGACCCCACCCAGTGCACCTGAAGGGAGGCGGATACAGCTCAACTCCAAAACAATAACAAAAGGCTACACATGTGCTGCTAACCTAGCAGACCTCCGCACATGACCTGAGCAGGGCATGACATACACACATTATCACGTACATGTACATCGTAATACGTGAGGGGATGTATGGCGTTGGTCTCTGCAGTGGGCCCACGCCATATGTGGTGTGTACCGGCTGCTTCACACAGCCGACACCCGTTCACACTGAGAGGGAGTGGCGATCGCGCAGCTTCTGTAATTTAATCCTTCAGGTGCTGCGATCAACGCTGATCATGGCACCTGGGAGTTAAGGCAGTGGTATGCGGCTCTCACTGCCTTCGGATCAGAGCCCCCACAGTGATATCACAGGGGTCCGATCAGTTGCCATGGCAGTCCGGACGCTGCTGAAGCGATCCAGGCCTGTCATGGCAATCTCCATACTGGGCTATGGATGAGGCATAGCTCTGAATGGAGACTGTAGAAATCTTATTCACCCTAATAGATCTCTGGTAGGATGAATAGGAGAGGGGATTTAAAGATCCCATGTACTAACATAGTAACATAGTTTTTAAGGCTGAAAAAAAACAACTGTCTAACTGTTCAGCCTTTTATCCTGTAAGTTGATCCAGAGGTAGGCAAAAAAAAAAAAAAAACTGAGGTACGGTAGAAGCCAATTTTCCTCACTTTTAGTGGAAATAAAATCCTTCCTGACAAGAGAGATGGTATTAGCGATTGCTCCTTTTCATACTGTGCATGTAATAGCAGCGCTCTCCTCCACTAACAAGCAGGTGATTGCCGAAAAGGAATGCTTCCTTCCCAACAATTGCGTGCAAAATCTTTTAATGTAATTTAACAGATTATGCCCTTAGTTTGTGTAGCCTTGAGAAAAGAAACGACAGGGGAGACATGGTTCAGGAGGGAAATGTTTTTAAAAAGAAACTGAGCACACATGTAGGCATAATCTGAAATTATTTGGGAAGAGGCAGGGGGAGAAGCAATATCAGAAAATATAATTTTACAGAAAGAGTAGTAGATGCTTGGAACAAACTTCAGGCAGATGTGGTTGGGAAATCGACAGTAAGTGAATTTGAACATGCCTGAGATAGAAATTTATGTAAAAGCAGACTACATGGACCATGTGGTCTTCTATGTTTCTATAGATGGTATTGCATAGCTGAAAGTTTATCTATGCTGCCTTTTTCCTTTGACGTCAAGTGTAAAAAAAACTAACTGGCCACAGACTATCAAGTGAACAATATGGGACCAGGAGTTTTGCTGTGCTGAAACAATCGGTAAAGAAATAAAGAAGATAGGACATTTATCTTAAACTTTTTTATTTTAGGGATATGTGGGTTTACTGGGAGTTGGACCCACTAATCAGAAGGTAGTGACATATTCTAGTGACATGCCATCTCTTTTTTTTCAGTAGGAAACCCATTTCATGGCCCCATCACTAGGCACATAGCTATAAGAGGAGTTATGACAAGACATATGCATCCAGTATTGGGTGCCAGTAGTGGCATTGCAAGCAGCTTTGCCTTGGTGAGATCATTTAAATACAGGACTAGGGCAGCAAACTATCTTAAATGTTTGCCCTAACTACAACTCTGACATCACTATGTACCCATTGTTCGCAATGTGACTGATATGAATGCAATGTGCTTGACATGATGCAAAAGTCAAATTCCGTAGCAATGTGAGATAAGTTGTTGTTTTAGAACCACATACACTGATCAGTCTAATTTTGTTTTGGTCCTCTTTGTGCTACCAAAAGAGCTCTGGGCATCAGTGTTGTAAGTAGTCTGCAGCTATGCAGCTCTGTATGCAGCGGACTGTGATGCACTGTGTTTGCTGAAAGCTTTCTACCCAAGGCAGCATTATGTTTTTTACTGATTTGATTTGTGCCATGATAATTTTTTGTGGAACAACACCAGTTGGCCTAACCTTTACTCCCCACAAACATTAATGAGCCTTGGACCACCAAAATCATGTTGACAGTTTTCTGGTTGTCCTTTATTGGACCATTTTTAGTAGGTACTAACTAGAAATGAGAAAATTGAAGTTGACAAAGAAAAATGTATTCGTACCTAAGTCGAATTTCCTTGTGCATTGTGGTAATGAATCATATTTTTTCTAAAATGGCTGCTGCACTTGTTAGAACGAGGAACTAAAAACTCTAGGAATGAAGGATCACCCACAATGCCATGCATGCAGCCAATCAGCATCCATACAGACAGTTTTGGGGTGTATTAATAGCAAATATAAGTACGTCCACTCGCCGTTCTGCAGTGAAATCACATTGTGTTACAGCCAGTTGTGGGGTGTATTAATAGCAAATATAAGTGCGTCTATTCGCCATTCTGCGGTGTAATTACATTTTGTTACAGCCATTGGTATAGTAATAGCAAATATAAGTACGTCCACTCGACGTTCTGTGGTGAAATTACATTGTTATACAGCCAGTTTTGGGGTGTATTAATAGCAAATATAAGTACATCCACTCGCCGTTCTGTGGTGAAATTACATTGTGCTACAGCCAGCTTTAGGGTGTATTAATAGCAAATATAAGTATGTCTATTTGCCATTCTGCGGTGTAATTACATTGCATTACAGACAGTTTTGGGGTGTTAATAGCAAATATAAGCACGTCCACTCTCTGTCGTGCAATGAAATTATATTGTGTTACAGCCAATTTTGGGGTGTAATAACAACAAATATAAGTACGTCTATTCGCCATTCTGCGGTGTAATTACATTTTGTTACAGCCAGTTTTAGGGTGTAGTAATAGCAAATATAAGTACGTCCACTTGCCATTCTGTGGTAAAATTACATTGTTATACAGCCAGTTTTGAGGTCTATTAATAGCAAATATATGTATGTCCACTCGCCATTCTGCGGTGAAATTACATTGTGTTACAGACAGTTTTGGGGTTTATTAATAGCAAATATAAGTACGTCCACTAGTCGTTCTGCGGTGAAATTACATTGTGATACAGCCAGTTTTGGGGTGTATTAACCTCTTCAGGACACATGACGTGCAGGTACGGCATGTTGTCCTGGTACTTAAGGACACATGACGTACCGGTACGTCATGTATAGTTCCGATCACCGCCGGCGGGCGGTGATCAGAACCCGGTGCCTGCTCAAATCATTGAGTATGCACCTTGGCTAGATGCGCCGGGGGGTCCTGTGACCCCCCCATGTCGGCGATCGCAGCAAACTGCAGGTCAATTCAGACCTGCAGTTTGCTGCATTTCCTGGCTATTCGGGTCTCTGAGGACCCAAAAACCCAGAACAGGCTGAACAAATTGTGACATCACCTCTCAGGATCGCCTCTGATTGGTAGGTGGGCGGGTGGCGGGAGGTTCAAATCTTGGCAGTGCTTCTCTCCTCCTCCTTTTGTGTCCGGGGAGCAGAGGAGAGAGGAGTGCTGCCGCTACACGTGTGGATCTCAGCCAGCATCACCCCATCTGTGCCCCAGCACCCATCCGTGCCCCAGCACCTGATCTGTGCCCCAGCACCCCCCATCTGATCAGCCAGGTAATGGGTTGATTGCATCACCCTAAATGGGGTGTCTGGGGTCCACAGCACAGCTGTGTGACCCTAGACCCCCCAGGGGTGCTGCTGCTTGCCCCCTTCCCCCCACAACTTTCTTTGAGTGCATGCAGTTGTTGTTTTTTTGTGTTTTTTTTTTTTTGTGTGTGCATATTCTGACTGTGGCCGGCACTCTTAGCGTCCGGCCACTGTTAGCGCATCGCACACCCCACTGCTGATCAACTTCGGACTGTTGATCAGTGGTTTAGAATATTTTTTTCTGTTAGTTTTAGGGATAAGTACATAAGTAGCTCGTACTAGTTTTTCCAGCCCACCAGTTAAATCCACTGGAGCCCCCTGCCGGTGAACTTGTCTGGTATACCCCAGAGCGATTTGAGCCCGTGATTCCTGATTTTGTAGACCAACCAGGAATCCAGATTTCCACAGTGGGCTTCACTGAATATAACTTTTTTAGTCATTTTTTCAGTGACCAACTGGTAAATCTAATAGTGGAGCAGACGAACCTGTATTTCCCAACAGTTCGTTGCTCAACACCCGGGCTCCTTTTTGGCTAGGCCCGGTGGCTGGACGCCGGTCAGTGCAGCCGAGATGAGGACATTTTGGGGGCTCGTGCTGCATATGGGCCTAGTCAAGAAACCTAGTGTCAGGCATTACTGGAGTGGGGAAGTCCTCTACCAGACCCCACTTTACAGTACGGCCATGACACGCTCCCGTTTTGAGGCCATCCGGAAATGCCTGCATTATTCAGATAATGTTCAAGGGGAGACTCATTTTCCGCCAGTATGTTCCCTCAAAGTGAGCAAGTTATGGCGTGAAGCTGTACAAACTTTGTGAGAGTACCTCAGGGTACACTTACAAGTTTCGTGTGTACGCGGGGCGAGATTCCCGAATTCAACCCCAAGAAAGTCCCCCCACTCTGGGTGTTATCGGGAAACTTGTGTGGGACCTTATTCACCCACTTCTAGATAAGGATTACCACCTGTACGTGGATAACTTTTATACTAGTATCCCCTTGTTCCAGTCCTTTGCCGCCAGATCCACGTCCGCTTGAGGGACCGTGCAGAAAAATCAACGCAGCCTCCCTGCCCACCCCCTCCAGGTACCTATCCCCAGGAGTGAGACCCGTGCCCTTGCCAGATATAAGGAAAAGAGGGATGTCCTTGTACTGTCCACAACTCATGGTAATGTCATCACCACTGTCCCTGTGCAAGGTACAGCGGCAACGGTCCTCAAGCCTGATTGTATCGTCGACTACAATCGGTATATGGGAGGAGTTGTTCTCTCTGATCAAGTCCTCAAGCCATATAATGCCATGCGCAAAA
Source organism: Bufo gargarizans (assembly GCF_014858855.1). NCBI lineage: Eukaryota > Metazoa > Chordata > Amphibia > Anura > Bufonidae > Bufo > Bufo gargarizans. Next base: position 259,081,857 of record NC_058083.1, read on the forward strand.
CCCGGGCATGGTAGAAAAAAGTTGCGGTCTACTTGGTACAGGTTGCCTTTTAAAACTCTTTTGTGCTGTCCCAGAGCGCTGGCAACACAGGGACATTCCTTCAGTTCTATGAGGCAGTCCTCAAGGCCCTGATCTTTTCGGACCGGGAAAGAGCAGGCCAGAGTACCTCGGGAACTAGTTTTGAATACCTTGAGGGGTGTAGTTTCTTAGATCGGGTCACTTTTATGGAGTTTCTACTCTAGGGGTGCATCAGGGGGGCTTTAAATGGGACATGGTGTAAATAAGGCTACTTTCATACTTGCGTTCAGAGCGGATCCGTCTGGTGTCTGCACAGACGGATCCGCTCCTATAATGCAGACGATGGGATCCGTTCAGAACGGATCCGTCTGCATTACAGTTTAGAAAAAATTCTAAGTGTGAAAGTTGCTCAGACTGATCCATCCAGACTTTACATTGAAAGTCAATGGGGGACAGATACGTTTGAAAATTGAGCCATATTGTGTCAACTTCCAACGGATCCGTCCCCATTGACTTACATTGTAAGTCTGGACGGATCCGTTTGCCTCCGCACGGCCAGACGGACACCCGAACGCTGCTGAGCGGAGCGGAGGACAAACGGTGCCAGACTGATGCATTCTGAGCGGATCCGCATCCACTCAGAATACATTAGGGCAGTACGGATCCATTCGGGGCCGCTTGTGAGAGCCTTCAAAAGGAACTCACAACCGAACGCTAGTGTGAAAGTAGCCTAAACCAGTCCAGCAAAATCTGCCTTCCAAAAACCACACGGCGCACCTTTCACTCTACGCCTGTACAGTAGTTTACGACCACATATGGGGTGTTTCTGCAAACTACAGAATCGGGGCAATAAATATTGAGTTTTGTTTGGCTGTTAACCCTTGCTTTGTTACTGGAAAAAATTGATTAAAATGGAAAATTTGCCCAAAAAATCTAAATTCTGAAATGTTATCTCCATTTGCCATTAACTCTTGTGGAACACCTAAAGGGTTAACGACGTTTGTAAAATCAGTTTTGAATAGCTTTTAATAGCAAATACAAGTGTGTCCATTCGCTGTTCTGTGGTGAAATTACATTGTGCTACAGCCAGTTTTCGGGTGTATTAATAGCAAATATAAGTGCATCCACTTGCTGTTCTGTGGTGAAATTACATTCTGCTACAGCCAGTTTTGTGGTGTATTAATAGCAAATATAAGTATGTCCACTAGCCGTTCTGCAGTGAAATTACATTGGGATACAGCCAGTTTTGGGGTGTATTAATAGCAAATACAAGTACACCCACTCGCCGTTCTGCGGTGAAATTACATTGTGCTGCAAGTAGTTTTAGGGTGTAATAATAGCAAATAGCAAATATAAGCATGTCTATTCGCCCATGTGGTGAAATTGTACAGTGGTGAAATTGCAGTCTGATAGTATTGCTTTTACCCTTGCAGTTTAAATTTACATTATGTCGGACAGACGTGTGACAGGCCCTTCAAAGGAAATGGACAGTTGCCAAAATGTTTCTGGAGCAGACAGAAGTAGCAGCAGAAGAAGGCGGGATGGCAGCAGCAGTCGCAGTGACAGGCATGAGCGCCTAATATCATCTAGCGGTTGTGTCTTGACCAGCAACCCAGCGGCCCTTGAATGGTTATCTTGGTCATCTACTTCATTGCAAGTGACATCAGACACCCCCAGGGCAGGAGTAGGTGGGTTCCTCTGACACGACCCTTAGTTGGCATGGCCCAGGAAAAAGTTCTGCCCTCAACCTGCCTTTGTCATTTTCTGTTCCCTCAGCTTCATCGGCTCGGCTCCACTTTTCAGCGAGGACGAGATTATAGAGGACAGTCAGCAGCTACTGCCCAGCCAAGATCTGGAGGAGAGATCCACTGCTTTCTCCGATAGGTGGGCAAGTAGTGATGAAGAGAGTCTCGTGGGAGCTGGTATTGCAAGCTTAGCAGCTTGCAAGTGAGGCAGAGGCTGAGCCAGCACAGTGGTAGAGTGGCCGTGAGTCCGCAGGGTGGCAGCAGTGGGAGGGTGGGAGCCGAACGTGCTCGGGATAGACCGGTCACTATGCAGGTTCACAGAGGCAGCAATAGCAGGCAGTAAGCATGGAGTGGTGGAGGGAAGATGCCATACTCAGCAGTGTGGCACTTTTTCATAAATTCACTGGAGGACATCGGCATGGCCCTTTGTAGTATCTGTGGGGAGAAGGTGAAGCATGGCCAGGGTGCCAATTTTGGCACCATGGCCATGCATAAACACATACAGTGTCACCATAAAGTGGCCTGGGAAAACTGTGGTTCTAATGTAGTGGTACAGCCTGAGTTGTATCACCCAGTGGCCCGCACTCCTTTTCTGCAAGTCAAGGCTCCACCACCTCAGCAGAAGGGAGCTGTGTTTCTGCTGCTCCTCCTCCTCCTACTCACCATCAGTCATTTTGTCAGAAATCAATCCCAGACCCGATTGCAAAAAGACAACAGTATGCGTGCACTCATCCAATGGCGCAGAAGCTGAACGTGCTTCTGGCTAAGTTTCTGGTACTACAGTCCCTCACTTTTCATGTGGTGGACTCTGCACCTTTCAGAGAATGGCTTGTGCCAAGTCAAGGTGGAGAGTCACAAGCCATCATTACTTCTCCAAAAAGGCAGTATCAGCCCTGCACACGTATGTCAAACAGAAGGTGGTTCAGTCCTTGAGCCTGTCATTGTCTGCCTGGGCAAACAGAGTCACACAGGGGAGGAACTGCTCCGCATCCTTCATCAATAAATTGAATCCTGGCTGTCTCCTCACCAATTTAAGATCGGAACCATGGTCACTGACAACAGGAAGAACATTGTGTCGGGCTGCGTCAAGGAGGTCTGAGCCATGCACTCTGCATGGCGCACGTGGTTAATCTGGTTGTAAAGCAGTTCATGAAGTCTTACACCCATCTGCAAAACATCCTGAAAATGGCCAGGAAACTGTTCATGCACTTTAGCCACTCTTACACTGCAAAGTACACCCTCCTTGAGCTGCAAAGGCAGAATGGCATTCCCCAACATCGCCTCATATGTGACGTTTCCACCCATTGGAACTCCAACCTTTACATGTTGGACCAACTATATGAGCAGAGGAAGGCCATAAAACAATTGCTTGATGATGCAGGCAGAAAGGAGCACTCCACTCTGTAACTTTGACGTTAGCCAGTGGCAGCTCATGCGTGACACCTACCTCTTCCTCAGGCCCTTTGAGGAGGCCACTTTATTTGTCAGTCGCCAGGACTACTGGATTATCAATGTCATTTCACTGCTTCATGTCCTGGAACAGATGCTGCTAAATCTGTCTGGCCAGGGGAATAGGAGACATGGCACCTAAATATCACAGCTACCTGAGCCCTGTGGGGGCTGAACTGGAGGAGGAGGAAATTCACACAGAAGCAATGTATACACAAATAGGTGTTTTTTTCTGCACACAGTGACAGGAGAGGAGGAGCAGTAGGAGCAGGAGGAGGTAAAGGGTGATGAGGAAGACCAGGCAGATGACCCTGAGACACAGTGGAAGTTTGCAGTGGAGATGGAGTCACTTGCACAAATGGCCCAATGCATGCTCCCTTGCTTTTTTTTCCAGCCGTTGAGAGGGAGGATAAACTGAACTACTATCGAGACATCCTAGGTAGTTAGTTGGCTGCTGCCTATGTGCTCCATCGCCCATCCTCACAAAGGTCTGATGGGGAGGGCAGGAGCAGTACCAGCTCCATCAGCAGCAACATTAAGTCTAGAGTCTCTGATCAGCAGCTTTCTTCACCCGCCTACTGACGAAACCACCCACCTCCAGCAGCAGCAAGGCATGGAGCAGAACCTGAACCAGCAGGTGGTAGCATACTTGGAGTGCACCCTGCCATCCTACATGGAAGATCCCCTGGACTACTGGGCAGCCAAACTTGATTTGTGGCCGCAACTGCCCGGTTTACCCTGGTCAAGCTTTCCTGCCAGTAGTGTGGCATCAGAGCGTGTGTTTAGTGCAGCTGGGGGAATAGTTACCCCAAGGAGAACTTCCCTGTTCACTCAAAATGTGGAGAGACTGACCTTTGTGAAGATGAGTCAGGCGAGGATCAGACAGGATTTCCACACGCCAGTGCCTGATGCATCAGACTAGATCATTCTCGGTGCCACACCCAAACTATGTGAAAAGAGACCCATTTCTTCTGGCCATCTGCTTCAGACACTATTTTGATATTGCCTGTAGCCTGATGCCACATACCAGCAGCCATGTGCTCCTACTGCCACCCACCATCTTGTGCTTTTACTGCCACTACTTTTGCCCCCCACCTCACCACTCTGTGACTGGGCCACTATGTTGATTCTTCATGCGGTTGCTACCGCAACACTCTGTCACTGGGCCACTGTGTTGACTCCTCATGTTGTTCTCATCTCACCACTCTGTCACTGGGCTATTGTGTTTACTCCTCATGCTGTTTCTACCTCACCACTCTGTCACTGGGCTATTGTGTTTACTCCTCATGCTGTTCCTACCTCACCACTCTGTCACTGGGCTATTGTGTTTACTCCTCATGCTGTTCCTACCTCACCACTCTGTCACTGGGCCACTGTTTTGACTCCTTATGCTGTTGCTACCCTCACCACTCTGTCACTGGGCTGCTATTGTGCCTTTTTAGCCTTGTTGACATTACCATTTATTTTACCTTTCTTCTGATCTGTTGGAAGGATGGAAAAATGAGAAACACAGCGGATCCTGTCTTTCGGGGGAGCCATAAGGCCTGTATCTCATGGTCCCTATTTTGCATCAGGATTGGATCATGATTTGGAAGCCAAAATCAGGAATAGGTACAAAACACAGAAGACATGCAAATATTCTATTCACATATTCCGGGGATGCTCAAAAGACAGGATCCGTTTTTTTTGGGGTTGTTCTTTTGACAGATAAGAAGAAGGGCAAAATAAACAGTGATGTCAACACAAACTCACTACTGACACCCTCTCCACTCTGTCAGGGGGACACTTCTTGACCCAGCTTCTAACAGAACAGGTTCTGTAGAAATCTATGTTGAATCAGCTGAAGACTGTGTAAAAGGAGTGCACTTTTTCACTATATAGTAGAATCTTGGGCCACTGCACGGTTTTCTTTATCTGAAGCTAACATTGACCTGTAAGGCTGAGTTCACGCTTGAGTTATTTGGTCAGTTTTGGCCCCGTAACTGATAAGTGAAGTGAGTCTAAGAGTGATGCCTGTCATCTGCGTATCAAAATGACTGACAGTACTGTTTAACTAGCACATCAGACTCCCTATGCATGTTTCTTCAATGCACAGTGTTCTACACTACTATGCAGGCTCTCAGCAGCCAGGAAATAGCAGTTTTTTAACACAATATACCATGAATCAAATCTTTTAAAGAAATTCGTCAAACCACCCAAATCTCTAGTACTAACCATTACATTGTGCTAACCATTGATGGAACACCTGACATTTTATAGACGCTTAGAGGGAGATTTATGAACACTAGTAGTAAAGGAAAACTGGCTTACTTGCCCATAGCAACCAATCAGACTCCACCTTTCATTTTTCAGAACTCCTTTAGAGAATGAAAGGTGGAATCTGATTTCATTTACACCAGTTTTGATAAATCTCCCCCTTAGTTCCTTACATTTGTCCAATGTTGCTGCATCCATCACATCAACTTTAAAGGGAACCTGGCATGAACTTTATGCTGCCCATACTAATGGCAGAATAAAGTAAAGACAGGTGAGTTGATTTCAGTGGTCTGTCATTTATAAGTTAAAAGTAAGTGGTTGCAGAGAACTAACATCACAATCATTGCAGACTGGAGCTGGAGAAGAGTCCCGACCACCTGAGAAGAGTCCTGGTTATTCATGAATTCCTGCTTTCCCTGCCCACCTGCTGATGACTGACAGTCTTGTACCTAGTTTTCTCCCTTTCTCTCTAGGAGAGAACTGACAATCATCAGTAGATGGGCGGGAGAGCAGGAGATTATGAATAACCATGACTCTTCTCAGGTTGATTTGACTCTTTTCAAGACCTGTGCTGCAATGATTATGATGCTGGTTCTCAGCAACCACTTACTTTTAGCTCATGAGTGACACACCACTGCAATCAGCATTTCTGTCACTATTTTATGGTGCCCTCAGTGAGGTCAGCATAAAGTTGATGACAGGTTCCCTTTAAGAACTGAACATTTTCCTGATGCTTTATATATGCCAAAGCCTTACAGGTGCCATTGTCACGAAATAATACATTTTAGTTGTTTTAATGTCAACACCAATTGATGTATACAGACAACTTTCATGAAATTTTCACACAACTGTTGAACTGCAACATATCAGGAAGAAAGCAGTTCCGCAGAATGTCATAAATGATAAGTTAGGGTCTAAATTCTAGGACTCCTACCTATTAGCACAATAAGAAAAATGTGCTTAGCTTTTTCTGTCTAACCCATAAACTTCAATGGACAGAGCTGAGCATTTTGGCAGTCCCCTTTGCATTTATTGTTATGCTGGATTCTGTGTCTGCTAGCAAGTTTGGCTTGCAGAATGCATGTCCAGAGATTCCACTCCAAGCTAAAAGAAATTCATGAAAAAAATCTGAGAAACCGCCATAGATGACAAAAAAGAAGAAATAAATAAAACTACATGGATTGTTTAACAGAGTTCAAGCATAGAATATTACTAGCAGTATACTATTTACTCTAAGTAACAATACAGAGTTTTTTTGCTAAAGGTTGTGGGACTCATTTCTAATTTTATCAGTAAAGTATAAAGATTACGTTTCATATATAGATAAACCATATGTAGGTGGAATGTTTCTTTAAAGGGGTTTTATGAGAATACTATTTTGATGACCTATCCTCAGGATAGATCTTCAATATCAAATTGGTGAGGGTCTGACACCAGGCACTCTTGCTGGTTGGCTGTTCTAGTGTGTGCTGTGGCTTCCTGTGGCTTCATTGGATAGTGACTGTGCTTGGTATTGCAGCCCAGGCCCATTGACTTGAATAGGACTGAACTGCACATAGGCTATGTGACTGATGAATGTGACATCATTGGCCTAGAAAGAGCACCGCAGCCTCTTCAAACAGCTGATCTTCAAACAGCCCAAAGTCTGATCCCCCATCAATCTGATATTGATGACCTATCTTGAGGATAGGTCATCAGTATTTTACTTATGGAAAAAACATTAAGGTATTTTTTTTTTCTAGTGAGGAAATCTACAAATTGCAATCAGTACAATTAAACAGAAATGCTTATAGTTTAGATAGTTACTCATTTGCTGATCCTTATTCCAAGTTGCTTGTACATGTCAAGTTATGATTGAAGATATCGCTCTAGAAGAAGCACAAATTCCACAAAACAATGCATTAGGAAAACTAATTTATTCAGAGAAGATGTAATGCATTCTGTTATTTTCCACTTATTAGCCATTCTACAAATGTAAGTACAGTGTGGTTGAGTGGCTCAGTACATTTTAGTGATTAATACATGCAAGGTAAAAAAATAAAAAGTTATACATGGTACACAGACTTATTCCAGCAATCAACTTTTTCAGGTTTTAAAGTTTGTGATGTTTGTTTAACTATATATATATATATATATATATATATATATATATATATGTTGGTAAGGCTGAAGTTCAGCCTGCATTTGTGGGAGGGGCTTGAGCCTTCTTAAACCCCCACTTACCTCATCACAGTGGGCGTTCCGGTTCTTTGTGATTCACTTGCTATTGTTGTGTGTCTCCTGGTACCTACGGTCGCCTCGTGCAGAGTTTCGTCTCTTCTGGTGGTAAGTAGGGGGTCTCTTTCGCAGGGTCCTTCCCGCCGGCTCCTTTCCGCCGCCTCATTCTACGGGTGCGTTCCAGCGTGGAACGCACGCGCTTCCGGCTCCCCTCCACCGCCCATCTCCCTGTTTGCCTGGCAGCGTGGTGATAGGGAGCGCACCCGGTAGCTGGCACGGCTCTTCCATGCCGGGGGGTGCTCACTTGTCTGGCCGGCTCAACTCTTCTCCGACACTGCGCATGGAGGCGTGCGTTCCAGCGTGGAACGCACGCGCTTCCGGCTCCCCTCCACCGCCTATCTCCATGTTTGCCTGGCGGCGTGGGGAGGGGGAGCGCATCCGGTGGCTGGCACGACTTCCATGCCGGGGTGGTGCTCGTTTGTCGGGCAGGCTCGCCTCTCCCCACAGAGGCGGGCCTTCCAGTATGCCGGTACCCGGCTGCTCCACGGGCCTGCAAAAAAAAAAAAAAAAAAGGAAGAAGATGGATTCACAGACAAACCCTCCATATGGTTAAAAAAAAAATTAAAAATTTTATTAATAATTTTAATTCTGGGGTCCTCCTGGGACCAGTCTGGCTCCTTCCCACTTCGGTCAGGTGGTCACATCTGAGGGGTCTGGTTTCCCTGGTTCGCCCAGGCTGTCATGTTTGTCAGGTCGCCAGGTCATTGTATGCCTGTTACAGTCAGGTGGCCGCTCACGGTCGGTGGCGCCCCCGCCTCCCCTGGTACGCTCAGGGCTCGGCTCACTCCTGGTACGCCCAGGTCTTCACGTGTCTTGTCTCACACACGGGTTCACGCACCTGTCCTGCGGCTCAAGGTCTCCTTAAGCGGCCATCTTCGGCTCCCCTGGGCTTCCTTGCTGTCCGTAAATCCGAAGTTCATGGCTTACCACTGCCCTTCGCGGGCCGCTGCTTCGCGCAGCCTTCATTTTCAGGGCTACGCGCCTTCTCTCCTGTCAAACCGCCTGGTTCGCCCAGACGGCTCTCTTCGGTCAGGTGTCCGATCCGATGCGCTCGGATGGTCACTTGGCCTTAGGGTGGGCCCCAGCCTGGCCAGTTCGCCTGGTTTCGCAGGTTGGGGGACACCCATGGCCTCTGCACTTTCAAATGTTTCGCCTGTTGCTCTATTTTACAGGAGTTTTGTTCCCAGTTCTCCGTTCCTTTTCGGTCCTGTGCAGGTAAGTTCGTGCTGGCACCACCTCGGTCCCAATCCAGTCATAGCCATGCTTTAATTACCTTCGTCTGTTCGGATAGGCCAGGTTCGTCGGAACCATCTTCCGAATTCCGTTACCGGTACTTGTCTCTCTGTCGTGCACCAATTTAACCTCCAAGTATGTCATCACCTTCGTTTTTTTTTTTTTTTCTCTCTTCTCTCTCTCCCTTCCCTTTCTCCCTTTATTTGTCATACCTTATTTTATTTTTATTTTTTTTAAGCTGCTCTGCCATGTCTCGAGCCTCGGATATGGAGGACGGCCTTTCCATCTCCGGCTCGATCGCATCAAGCCAAGCGGGTCCCTCGTCCCTTCGGAGCTGGACCATCCCGAAGCTATTGGCCAAGTTAAACCGGAGGGGCATTCCACACCCGGCCACCGCTAGAAAGGCAGAGTTGTATAAACTGCTTATGACCAGCCCTAGCACCACGGCCGTGCAACCGGAGGCGTCGGCCATCCAGTTGTCCCTGGTGCAGCTGCAGGCAACCCTGAATTCCCTGGTGGACTCGGTAGCGGACGTTCGGGCTAGAGTTTCGGAGCTTGAAGCCCGGCCACCCGTGGTACCCCCGGCTCCCCTTCCGCTGATGACCCCATCTACATCAGGCTGGCTGGCTACAGGTACGCCAAGACCCATTCCACAGGTGTCCCCCTCTCACTTCATCCCTGACAACCTTAAAAGAGACATCCTGGCGGGGAAAGATGTCAATTTGGCATCAATCCTCAATGCCGCTCAAGATGTGCCCGAAAACCGGGTCATCAACTGTGGTAATGTGTCGGTGGTCCTTCGGGCCAAGGATTCGCGGCTCAACCGCAAGTTGTCCATCCCGGAATTTGTCCTGGCCTTCAGCCTCTTCAGGGACATCGTTTGCACCGCGCAGCCAGAGAGAAGAGAGGAGCTGGACAGCTATTTGTACCTAGTCACTGACTTGGGGCACAAATACGGTGGGTCGGCCTTCTATGACTACCACCGTTCCTTTGCAGCTAAGGCGGCGGCAGCCCTGGCCCAGTTCCAGTATGTCACCAGCTGGTCCTTGATTGACACCGAGCTTTTCTGCCGTCACTTCGCTGGCCTCAGGGCTCCCAACTGTGCGACATGTCAGTCGATTTTCCACTCCTCTGAATGGTGCCCCAATACCGCACACCCGTCTCAGGACAGGCCCATCCCGGGGACCTCTGGATTATTTCCTTCCAACCCCTCCACAGACAAGCTCGGCAGACCCATTGTCTACCTGGGGAAGAGCCAGGTCTGCAATAACTTTAATTCAGGGGGGTGCTCTTATGCCAGCTGCCGATCGCTCCATGTCTGCTCCCTGTGCTTCAAGGCCCACCCACGGTCCGCCTGCCCAAAGAAGTCTTCCAAGGGTTCCTGACTAGCGGACATCAACGTGGACCTCTTGGCGGCACTCCTTCGCGACCACCACGATCAGAACTTCGTGGCGTTCTTGTTGGCAGGCTTCCTCAAGGGGTTCCACACAGGGCTCATCGCTCTGCCACAGGTGCCCTGGGAGGGCAAGAATCTGCTGTCCGCCACCCTGGACCCACCGGCAACCAGCGAATTGCTCCAGTCGGAGGTATCCAAGGGATTCCTCATAGGCCCATCCCCACGCATTCCGTTTTCCTCATGGCGCATTAACCCCATCGGCCTGGTAGCAAAGAAAAACACCAATAAAAAAAGATTAATTTATGATCTGTCCGCCCCTCATGTGTCCGGTGTTCCAAGCCTCAATTCTCTGATCCCCTCAGAAGAATTTTCCATGCGTTATTCCTCGGTGGACGACGCCATCCAGGCCATCCTGTCGCATGGTAGGGGCGCTTGGCTGGCAAAAGTTGACATTGCAGATGCATTTAAACTCCTTCCCATCCTGCCGCAGTTATGGCAGTTCTACGGTATTGAGTGGGCCGGCCAGTATTTTTTCGCCAACAGGCTCACGTTTGGATCCAAGAGTAGCCCGTGGTTATTCGACCAGCTGGCCAAGGCGCTACATTGGATCCTGATCCATCACGGGGGCCTCCGGTCGGTCATTCACTACCTTGACGATTTTCTTGTTGTCGAGGATCCACAGGGCGGGTCCGGCATACTTTCCATCCTCCTCGAATTGTTTGCCAGTCTGGCGGTTCCGGTCGCGGAGGCTAAGACTGAGGGTCCGGCCACGAGGGTGTCATTCTTGGGCATCATCCTGGATTCGGTTCTGTTGCAAGCCAGCCTACCAGAGGAGAAACTCGCTCAGTGTCGGGAGGTCATTTCCCATGCGGCAGCCACGGGATGCCTCACTAGAGTCGAGTTGCAGTCTCTTCTGGGGCGGCTCAACTTTGCCTCCAGGATTATGCCCCAGGGGAGAACCTTCGTGTCAAGGCTACTCCAGCTTCTTCCCTCGGCACCCGAACAGGACAGCGTCATCCGTTTGGACGGCCAGGCCATGGCGGACCTGGCTATGTGGGAGCTGTTCCTGTCCCGGTGGAACGGTGTCTCCTTTTTCGTGTCACCTTGGTCTTCCTCCTGCCCGACTATTTTTTCAGACGCAGCGGCATCTTGCGGCTACGCTGCCATTTGGGGTTCCCAGTGGTTAGCAGATCGTTGGCCCAGCGCCATCTTAGAGGAGGCTGAATCCATCCGCACCTCCTCTTTGTTGGAGTTATACCCCATTGTGGCAGCAGCTCAGGCTTGGGGCCACCTCTGGGCCAACTTGCCGGTGATGTTTGTGACAGATAACCAGGCCTTGGTCGACATATTGGCCAAGGGCAGGGCCAAGTCCCCCAAAATCATGGCGCTGTTGCGCCAGCTGGTTTGGCTGGCCCTGTCACATAACTTCCACGTGCATTGTAGCCACATCCCGGGGGAGAAGAATATAGCAGCCGACGCGCTGTCCAGATTTAATTTCGAACTTTTCTTCCAGGTAATGCCGGAGGCCGAGCCACGCAGATTTCCCACCCCGCCCTTCAGTTCCCTGACAATGGACTAAGCGTACTCATCGCGTCAGCAAGGGACCTGGCGCAGCAGTCCCTTGCCCCCAACACGGCCAGGAACTACCTTTCAGGCCTAAGAACCTTCCAGGAGTTCTCACACCTGCACCCGCAGGCTGGCCTGGAAGACATTCCCTACGTCATGGCCTTCATCGCCCATTGTCACCACCAGTTACACCTCTCCTACAACACCATTAAGTTGTACCTAGCGGGCGTGCAACACCACACCATGCTCCGCAATCCGGGGGGCGGGTCCATTCTTTCTGCACATGCGGTCAAGGCCACCTTGCGAGGGGTCCAGAAGGGTGGCCCCAATGCCCCGTCCCGCAGACAGGGCATCACGGGGGAAATGTTCCGGAAATTATCTTCAGCCCTGGATGGTGCTCCTTTTGGGCCCTTTCCCAGCTTGGTCATTAAAGCTGCCATGTACTTAGCATTTTATGGCTTCCTTAGGCCGGGCGAGTTCACGTGCGGCACAGAGAGCAGCTGGTGAGGGGGATTGACCATTACGCGCTGAAGATAATTACCACCAAAACCAGTCAAACGGGCCCCCCGGTGGAGGTCCAGTTCTTTCCCACTAGCAATGAATGGTGTCCGATACAGGTATTTGACCGGCTCATCCTCGCCCTCCGGGAGGAGCCACCTCACAGCCCTCTGCTACCCCATCTGAAGGGAGCGCTCACCACGGCGCAATTCATCGGCCACATCCGCACGGTGGCGGCTGGCTTGGGATTGGACTCAGGAGCGATATCCGGTCATTCCTTCCGCATTGGTGCCGCCTCCGCGGCTTCCCGGCGGGGGGTCCCCGCCCATGTCATCCAGAAAATGGGGAGATGGCGTTCGTCTTGCTTTGCCAGGTACATACCTAACCCGCAGGTGGAGATTTCGCTGGCTTTTCGGTCTTTGGTGTTATAAGGTAATAAAGTCTTACACCTTAACTATTGTTGTCATTTTTGCCCCCTTTTAGGCTACTCTCATACCCGGCTCCAGGCACACCCCAGCCGGTTTAGGTTCCAGGCAGGCACTCTGCCCTAGTCTCGTATTTAGCCTCGACCACAAGTTGGTAAGGCTGAAGTTCAGCCTGCGTTTGTGGGAGGGGCTTGAGCCTTCTTAAACCCCCACTTACCTCATCACAGTGGGCGTTCCGGTTCTTTGTCCTTCCCACCCATTCCCTTCATTTCAAGGGTCTTCCTTGGGGTAGCCCCCTTTTAGGCTACTCTCATACCCGGCTCCAGGCACACCCCAGCCGGTTTAGGTTCCAGGCAGGCACTCTGTCCTAGTCTCGTATTTAGCCTCGACCACAAATATATATATATATATATATATTTATATACACTAAACAAAAATATAAACACAACACTTTCAGTTTTGCTTCCATTTTGCATGAGCTGAACTCAAAGATCTGAAACATTTTCTACATACACAAAAGACCCATTACTCTCAAATATTGTTCACAAATCTGTCTAAATCTATGTTAATGAGCACTTCTCCTTTGCCGAGATAATCCATCCCACCTCACAGGTGTGGCATATCAAGGTGCTGATTAGACAGCATGAATATTGCACAGGTGTCCCTTAGACCGCCCACAATAAAAGACCACTCTCTAATGTACACAGTTTTGTAGTGGGGGTGGGGGTGGGGTACAGAAAACCAGTCAGTATCTGGTGTGGCCACCATTTGCAGTATAACACATCTCGGTCACATAGAGTTGATCAGGTTGTTGATTGTGGCTTGTGGAATGTCCACTCCTCTTCAATAGCTATGCGAAGTTGCAGAATATTGGTAGGAACTGGAAAACGCTGTCATATACACCAATCCAGACGTGCTCAATGGATGACCTGTCCAGTGAGTATGCTGGCCATGCAAGAACTGGGATGTTTTCAGCTTCCAGGAATTGTGTACGGATCCTTGCAATATGGGGCCGTGCTGCAACATGAGATGATGGTCGTGGATGAATGGCACAACAATGGGCCTCAGGATCTCGTCACGGTATCTCTGTGCATTCAAAATGCCATCAATAAAATGCACCTGTGTTCATTGTCCATTACATACACCTGCCCATACCATAACCATAACCGCCTCTCTAACGTGCCAGACGCCATCAAAAGTGAGCATTTGCCCACTCAAGTCGGTTACGACGACGAACTGTAGTCAGGTCCAGACCCCGATGAGGATGACGAGCATGAAGATGAGCTTCCCTGAGATGGTTTCTAACAGTTTGTGCAGAAATTCTTTAATTATGCAAACCGATTGTTGCTACAGATGTCCGGGTGGCTGGTCTCAGACGATCATGGAGGTGAACATGCTGGATGTGGAGGTCCTGGGCTGGTGTGTTTACACGTGGTCTGCGGTTGTGAGGCCAGTTGGATGTACTGCCAAATTCTCTGAAACGCCTTTGGAGACGGCTTATGGTAGAGAAATGAATATTCATTGCATGGGCAACAGCTCTGGTAGACATTCCTGCAGTCAGCATGCCAATTGCACGCTCCCTCAAACGTTGCGACATCTGTGGTATTGTGCTATGTGATCAAACTGCACATTTCAGAGTGGCCTTTTATTGTGGGCAGTTTAAGGCACACCTCTGCAATATTCATGCTTTCTAATCATAAACTTGATATGCCACACCTGTGAGGTGGGATGGATTATCTCGGCAAAAGAGAAGTGCTCACTAACACAGATCAAGGCTACATGCACACGACTGTGACTTTTTTGCGGTCCGCAAACCGCGGATCCGCAAAAAACGAAAGCCGCCAGTGTGCCTTCCGCAATTTGCGGAACGCGCGGCCATTGATATAACTGCCTATTCTTGTCCGTTTTGCGGACAAGAATAGGACATGTTATATATTTTTTGCGGGGCCTCGGAACGGAGCAATGGATGCGGACAGTACACGGAGTGCTGTCCGCATCTTTTGTGGCCCCATTGAAATGAATGGGTCCGCATCCGAGCCGCCAAAACGGCGGTTTGGATGCGGACCCAAACAACGGCCGTGTGCATGAGGCCTTAGACAGATTTGTGAACAATATTTGAGAGTAATGGGTCTTTTGTGTATGCAGAAAATGTTTCAGATTGAGTTCAGCTCATGCAAAAAGGAATCTTGGAATATGCCCATGCCGTCAGGGAAGAACAAATCCATTGATGGAATAACCTGATGTCACGACCCCTGGTCATGGTCGTGACTCCTTGGGTGCCGCATGCTGTTGCCCGCGGTTTGGGAGTTCGTCAACCGCAGCTGGGGCACTTAGTTGTTTGCCTCAGGTGCGGTTGCCGCGGACAACAAGTGTGCGTGCGGTTGCCCTTGGCAACGTGTTTTATGTGCACTCCCTTTGTCGTTTTGTGGTGCACGAGGTTATGTGTTGTATGCACGTAGACACCTCCCTTCACCTGTGGTTGTCCGCGGCAACGTCTGTTGTATGCATGTGGTGGCAGGGTTTCGGCCTGCGGGCTGTTCCCCAGAACATGGTGGCCACGCATGCCGTTGCTGGCGGTAACAGGTGAGTGGGTTGGTGTGGGTTATGTTTTATGTGCACTCCCTTTGTCGTTTTGTGGTGCACGAGGTTATGTATTATGTGCACTTCCCCTTATGTGTGTTTTCCCTTCTGTGTGCTGGAAGGGTTAACTTCCTTCCCAGTGTGTGTGATGTCACTGGGTGTGGTTGATCGTTGGGTGGGGCCTCTTGGCCTATAAAGCCTCAGTCCCTGGCTGGGCTCAGTAGGTTGCTCTCAGCCATGCTGGCTGGAGCAGCCTCCTGTCTCCTCCATCTGCCTGGTGAGGACCATCCTTCTGGTCATAAAACCTGTGTTGGGAATTTCTATGTTTCTTGGTGTTATCTAGGTGTGTGTGGGGTTATCTTGTTAGTGCAGCTTATGGTTTCCTGGTTTCCCTTGTATGTCTGGTGTGTGCTGTGTCCTTTATGTTGCTGTGGACATCAGCACTTGTTCATGGGTTCCAGGTTTGTGTGTCTGGCAGGTAAGTGCAGGACTAGTCTCACTTACCTGTCATTTCCATATGTCTGTTGATGTTTCCCCTGTGTTGCTTGGCCGTTGAGACTCCTGCTCCCCCGTGCCTAGGAGGAGCAGGTCGTCTCACTCTGTCCCCTAGTACAGGGCCGACTTGAGGGCTCGTAGGGACTTTAAGGTTCCGGCGTATGAGTCCTCCTACCACCAAGGTCGGCTCATACAGATAGGAGACAGGGTCAGCGTTAGGGATGCAATAGGAGGTGACCTGCTCCCTAACTCTGTGGTCCCGGCCAAGGGGTAACCCTACCATTTCCTGGCACCGCACGGCTGGGGGTTTTCCCCACCGCCAGCCGTGACAGTATGACCAGAACTGGCACCTCACCTGGTCTCCCTCGAAAGAGGGTGAAGCATGCATCCATTGACCGTTGGGGTGCATGCGCGTTCTCCGGAGGGAGAGCGTTACGGGGTTCACCGTTAACGGCGCGGTTGGTGGCTTTCCCCGCCACCTTGCTAACCGTGTCCGTGTTGGTGACCCCTCGTCCCTCTCAGGGTTCCTATCTCTGGTCGTCTGCTGGCAGCATTCCTTCGGTGTTCCGGCAGGTGTGCTGGTTGGGGAGTGTCTGCTGGCAGCGACCTGGAGTGGGAACGTCCTCCTGAGTTGGACGCGGTGTCCCGTTTTCCTCCTCCAGACTGCTTTGTTGGCTGGCGACCTGGGGACTGTTGTGTGCGGTCCAGGTCTGTTGGCGGCAGTTCTGGGGGGAGATGCGGGCATCGGTCTGGTGTCCTGTGTTCCTCCTCCGGACTTCTTTGTTGGCTGGCGACCTGGGGACTGTTGTGTACGGTCCAGGTCTGTTGGCGGCAGTTCCGGGGGGAGATACGGGCATCTATCTGGCAGTGCCTCCAGTGTTCTCTCTTCCAGTCTGCTCTGTTGGCTGGCGACCTGGGACTGTTGTGTGCGGTCCAGGTCCGTTGGCGGCAGCTCTGGAGGGAGACACTGGTGGTTATCAGGCATTGCCCCTCCCCCCCCCTCCCTGTTGTTTTGGTCCCACCAGCTTCCCTTTTCGGTTGGAGGGGGCTTTGAGGGGAGGGAGTGTCACGACCCCTGGTCATGGTCGTGACTCCTTGGGTGCCGCATGCTGTTGCCCGCGGTTTGGGAGTTCGTCAACCGCAGCTGGGGCACTTAGTTGTTTGCCTCAGGTGCAGGTGCCGCGGACAACAAGTGTGCGTGCGGTTGCCCTTGGCAACGTGTTTTATGTGCACTCCCTTTGTCGTTTTGTGGTGCACGAGGTTATGTGTTGTATGCACGTAGACACCTCCCTTCACCTGTGGTTGTCCGCGGCAACGTCTGTTGTATGCATGTGGTGGCAGGGTTTCGGCCTGCGGGCTGTTCCCCAGAACATGGTGGCCACGCATGCCGTTGCTGGCGGTAACAGGTGAGTGGGTTGGTGTGGGTTATGTTTTATGTGCACTCCCTTTGTCGTTTTGTGGTGCACGAGGTTATGTATTATGTGCACTTCCCCTTATGTGTGTTTTCCCTTCTGTGTGCTGGAAGGGTTAACTTCCTTCCCAGTGTGTGTGATGTCACTGGGTGTGGTTGATCGTTGGGTGGGGCCTCTTGGCCTATAAAGCCTCAGTCCCTGGCTGGGCTCAGTAGGTTGCTCTCAGCCATGCTGGCTGGAGCAGCCTCCTGTCTCCTCCATCTGCCTGGTGAGGACCATCCTTCTGGTCATAAAACCTGTGTTGGGAATTTCTATGTTTCTTGGTGTTATCTAGGTGTGTGTGGGGTTATCTTGTTAGTGCAGCTTATGGTTTCCTGGTTTCCCTTGTATGTCTGGTGTGTGCTGTGTCCTTTATGTTGCTGTGGACATCAGCACTTGTTCATGGGTTCCAGGTTTGTGTGTCTGTGGCAGGTAAGTGCAGGACTAGTCTCACTTACCTGTCATTTCCATATGTCTGTTGATGTTTCCCCTGTGTTGCTTGGCCGTTGAGACTCCTGCTCCCCCGTGCCTAGGAGGAGCAGGTCGTCTCACTCTGTCCCCTAGTACAGGGCCGACTTGAGGGCTCGTAGGGACTTTAAGGTTCCGGCGTATGAGTCCTCCTACCACCAAGGTCGGCTCATACAGATAGGAGACAGGGTCAGCGTTAGGGATGCAATAGGAGGTGACCTGCTCCCTAACTCTGTGGTCCCGGCCAAGGGGTAACCCTACCATTTCCTGGCACCGCACGGCTGGGGGTTTTCCCCACCGCCAGCCGTGACACCTGATCATTCAGTATGTTCAGGTAGTCAGCTGACCTCATTCTTGGAGCACATACTGTTGCTGAACCTTGACCTGACCAACTGCAGCAACCCCAGATCATAGCACTGCCCCCACAGGCTTGTACAGTAGGCACTAGGCATGATTGGCGATGAAAATAAGATTTGCAGCCTTAGGTTTCAAGGAGCCGATGCTGTGGTCTCATATACTTCCCTTTGTGGTGCTCAGCGTTGTAGAAGTCAGGCCAAAACAATTCACAATGTGTAGAGAAAAAAAGAAGAGATTCGTGGCACTCACCGAAGTAGTAATTATGTTGCAACTTTATTCAAAACTTCATGAGAAGACGGTGCACATGTAGGATCCTGGGACGGACACACTGTAGGAAATAGTAGCGGCTATGGCCATTTTGCGCGTGATTGGTGCATCACTTCACCTGCCTCTCTTCTTACCCTGATGTGCCCATCACTCTGGAACAGGGTAAATCTGGACTCATCAGACCACATGACCTTCTTCCATTGCTCCAGAGTCCAATCTTTATGCTCCCTAGCAAATAGAAGCCTTTTTTTTCTAATTTGCCTCACTGACTAGTGGTTTTCTTACGGCTACACAGCCGTCCAGTCCCAATCCCTTGAGTTCCCTTTGCATTGTATGTGTGGAAATGCTCTTACTTTCGCTATTAAACATAGCTCTGAGTTCTACTGTTGTTTTTCTTCGATTTGATTTCACCAAACGTTTAAGTGATCGCCAATCACGATCATTCACGACTTTTTTCCGGCCACATTTCTTCCTCGAATACGAAGGTTCCCCCACTATCCTTCCAGTTTTTAATAATGTGTTAGACAGTTCTTAACCCAATTTTAGTAGTTTCTGCAATCTCCTTAGATGTTTTCTCTGCTTGATGCATGCCAATGATTTGTCCCTTCTCAAACAGACTAACATCTTTTCCATGACCACAAGATGTGTCTTTCGACATGGTTGTTTAAGAAATGAGAAGCAACTAATTGCACTAGTTGGGGTTAAATAACTTGTTGCCAGGTGAAAGATAATCGCCCATGCAGTAATTATCCAATAGGAGGCTCATACCTATTTGCTTAGTTAAATCCAGGAAGCAAATATTTAGTTATATGGATACAAATTTGTACACTTTTTAATTATCACTAGTGTTGATTGAGCAACGTAGTGCTCGGGGGCTCGGGTTGAACACATCGGGATGTTTGTGTGCTCGGTCGAGTATAATGGAAGTCAATGGGAGAACTCAAGCATTAAACCAGGTACCCCCTGCTCTGAAGAGAGGAGGGTGCCTGTTTCATAGGAAAATGTCAGAAATTGATGGAAACTCCACCGAAATGGTTCTGGAACAGCATGGGAATAATGTCTGGATGCATCTTGTACTCGCAGGTCGCGGCTGGAAAAGATTTTGTCCGAAAAGTATGCCACTTTTACAGACTAACAATAATAGGCACAAAACCAAAGATAAAATCGATTTTAGAGGAAAATTTGTTAGGAAACATTCTTTCCTATATATTTGCTTGTATATAAAGTGCAAGTGCTGCCAAAAATTACAAGGTAGAGGCACTCCGATACAACCTGTATATCACATAAAGGAGGGCCTCATTCACATTGTGGTACAATTACAGGTAGTGGGACTCCTATAGTCCTAAAGCCTATGCACTAAGTGAAAGGGCTGCCAAAAATTACAAGGAAACGGCACTCCAATACACCCTTTGTTACACATAAACATACATCATACACAGCCATGAAAAATTATGATTGATGGCCTGCTGGTGACCCTCAAAAACATTTGGAGCAAGGGCCTGCTGACCTGACCATCTAAAACATTATGGGCGAAGGCCTGCTGCCGCTTTGGTGATTCTAGATAACCTGGGTACTATTGCACATCCCCGTGATGGCGACGATCTATTCGGATGTCTGCCTTATCAACTTTCAAAGTTATTTTCAGCCCAAACCATGTAAACCATGGGTAAATACTTTGATTCCAGAGAGGGAGCCTGAGAAACAGCTACAGCTACCAAATCAAAGCAAGGCAGTATGTGCAGTATGTGCCTGCAGGTGATCTGGCCCTGTAAAAGATTTTATGTGCGGGTCTGCTGGTGAGCTGACCCAGTAAATGATTGTAGATGAAGGCCTGCTGGTGAGCTGACCCTCTAAAAATTTATATGCGAGGGCCTGCAGCTGAGCTGACCCTCTAAGAAAATTATATGCAAAAGGGCCTGCATGTGAGCTAACCCTGTAAAACATTATATGCGAAGGGCATATATGTGAGGGCATTATATGTGATGAATAAGCATGTTGATATGATGGAGAAGGAGGATGAGAAAAGGAAGATTCAACCATATACCCTTGTTTGTGCGGGAAGGGGTGCATGGGAATACAGTGTATTCACTACATTATAAACAACACATTTAAAGTGCCTTAATGTTCATCAGCTTTCCTCTGGTGGAGTTGAGAAGTCATGGTCAATCCAGGCCTTGTTCATTTTTAGAAGAGTCAACCTGTCAGCATTTTCAGTGTACAGGCGGATACGCTTATCTGTTATAATGCAACCAGTAGCACTAAAAACCATTCTGACAAAACGCTAGCGGCAGGGCAGGCCAGCAACTCCAAGGCGTAGAGTGCCAGTTCGTGCCACGTGTCCTGCTTGGACACCCAATAGTTGTAAGGGTAAGTGTAGGGACAACTTATTACCCCTTCACCACTATCATTGTAACTCACCTGGATGCTGGTAATTAGATTTATCAAGTTAGTAACCATTTTTGGATTATCTTTCATGAATATTTTTAAGGTCCCTTACAGGTCCTTTTTTAATGAATATCAATAAAATTGTGATTTTAGGGGTTTCTTTGCTGGAACTTACATGAATTTTCAACCCCATTATATAATTGTTTCAAAATTTAGCTGGAATTTAGTAATTACGATGATAATAGCGTTATCTTCACCTACCATCTGTGTTGATTCCTCAACATTTCTTAAAACCTCACATAGGTCAGACATCCATGCCCACTCCTCGCTTGTAAATAGAGGAAGCTGACTGGAAAGGTGACGACCATGTTGCAGCTGGTATTCCACTACTTTCCTCTGCTGCTCACAAATTCTGGCCAACATGTGGAACGTGGACTTCCAGCGCATGCTCACGTCTCACAACAGCCGGTAAGCTGGCAATTTCAAGTGCTGCTGCAGCGTTGAAAGACCGGCTGAAGCTGTTGGTGACTTGCGGAAATGTGCACACATGCGGCGCACCTTCCCCAGTAGCTCAGGCAAATTGGGGTAGGTTGTGAGAAACCGCTGAACCACAAGGTTGAACACGTGGGCTAGGCATGGGATGTGTCTGATCTTGCCGAGCTCCAAAGCCGCCACCAAGTTACGGTCATTATTAGACACAACCATGTCTGGGTCTAGGTTGAGTGGCGAAAGTCACAGATCAGTCTGGTCTCTTATCCCCTGCCACAGCTCTGCGGCGGTGTGCTGTTTGTCCCCTAAGCATATCAGCTTCACCACGGCCTGTTGCCGCTTACTCACTGCAGTGCTACACTGCTTCCAGCTACCAAATGATGACTGACTGGTGATGCACGTGGATAATTCGGAGGTGGAAGTGGAGAAGGAGGCAGAGGAGGAGAAGTGGGGGTTGTAGACATAGGTAACATAGGTGCTGGTGGAAACCCTGATCAACGTAGGGCCCGCAATCCTTGGCGTTGGTAACACCCATGCCATTCCAGGGTACGACTCACTCCCAGCCTTCACAACGTTCACCCAGTGAACCGTCAGTGAAATGTAGCATCCCTAGCCGAATGTACTTGTCCATGTGTCCGTGGTTAAGTGGACCTTCCCAATACTGCGTTGGTCAGGGCACGTGTGATGTTACGGGACACATGTTGGTGTAAGGCAGGCACGGCACACTGTGAAAAATAGTGGCAGCTGGGGACTGCGTAACGAGAGATGGCTGCCAACATCAGGCTGCAGAAGGCCAGTGTCCACATTCCTAAATGGCAACATTTCCAGGGCCAGTAATTTAGAAAGCTGTGCATTTAATGCTATGGCCTGTAGGTGGGTGGGTGGATGGGTGGTTAATTTCGCTTGCGTTCAAAGGCCTGAGGTAAGGACATTTGGATGCTGTGCTGGGACATGGAAGTGGATGTGGTCGCTGATGGTGCTTGCAAAGGTCCAGGTGCAGGGCGGGATCCAGGCGTGTGCCTTCGACAGGGGATTGGCCAGCATGTAACACAGGGGAAGAGGAGTCAGTGGTGTGACCCGCAGATTGTGGACCCAGGCGTTTGTCCCATTTATTATGGTGCTTGGATGCCATGTGGCAGATCATGCTGGTGGTGGTGAGGTTGCTAGTGTTCACGCCTCGGCTCATTTTCATATGGCACAGTTTGCAAACTACTATTCTTTTGTCATCCGCACTTTCCTCAAAAAAGCGCCATACTTGGCAATGGAGATTTCCACAAGGGGTTTTTGCGTGGAACAGTTGCGGGCCTGTGTGCTGTGGCCCGCCTTCTCCCTTTTGCCACCACACTGCCTCTTCCAGCCTGTTGCTTTGCTAAAAATCCCCCCCTGTACTGCTTTCCTCGCTCAGCTTTCCACCTTCCCAGGTTGGGTCAGTGACCTCATCGACCACCAAATCCTCTTCCACTTCCTCACGCTGATCATCCTCCTGATTTTTTTACCTAACCACAACCTCAGTGATTTATAACTGTGTCTCATCCTCTTCATAAACCTATTGAGACAGTAAATGCGGTTGACTCATTGGCAACTGTGTCTCATTATCAGCCACTTCATAAAACACTAATTGCCGTTCCCCACCGTCATTTTCTTGTGACTGTGGATGTTCAAGAGGTTGGGAATCAGGGCACATGATCTCATGTCCCTCTTCAAGCATGCTTGGCGAGAGGACCAAATCAAGTAATGGTGATGAAAAGAAGTCCTCGGAATATCCAAGTGTGGGATCACTTGTTTTGCCAGACTGTAAATGGTGTGAGGAAGGCGGATCAGGGTGAGGATTGTGTTGATCAGACTCCTGGCTACTGATACTGGACTTGGTGGAAAACAGGGTGGTGCTTAACCGACTTGAAGCATGATCTGCTGCAATCCAACTGACCTCCTGGTCGCACAAGTCTGACTTCAAGAGTGGTGTCCTGCAAACTGGGAGATGAAGCTAGGAATCTTGGATGATTGTTTTTCTTGTGCTGTCAGCAGGCACTGTTTCTCCACGCCCAGGGCCATGGCCTCTGCGTGCAACATCAGAATCACGACCACTTCCACATCCCTTACTGCTAGTCTTCTTAATTTTAAATGTGATATATGCTTGAAAGTATGGCACACGATATTTTAGTGATGCACACACTTTAAATAGGAGATGTGGCGCAGATATTTTAACTAGCCGCAGCGGACACCGTCTACGGAAAAAGTGTACTGGATGTCACAGATATTTTAGGAATGCGCACACTTTAAACAGGAGATGTGGTGTGGATAACTGTCCGCAGTGGACAACCGTCTATGGAAAAATTGCACTGGATGTCACTGATATTTTAGGGATATGCACAATCTACACAGAAGCTGTGGCGTGAATAATTTAACTGTCCACAGTGGCCTATTACATGGTATTTTGTGCAGGATGCGCTAAAAATATATATTGCTGCTGTCACACACAGTAGTCCTAAAAATGACTTTTGGGTTTTTGTATAAAAATCTTCCTACTACACTCCCTACTAATGATGAGTGGCAGGGGCAATATTCTAATTTGCAATATTTTGCAAATATTTTGTAGAATATTATTGATTGCAAAAATCGGCAATGTATTATTCGCGTAATGAGTGCAAAATATTGGCGTGGGGTAGGTAACTTTTCGATTGGTTACTAGAGATGTTGCTAAGCTCTGATAAAGCCTTTCCATTTGCCCACAAGCTAGAAGAAGGGAGGGATGATCACCTGATGTGTACTGTGTTAAAAAAATAAAAATTAAAATAAATATAGCACTATATTCTAAATATTCGCAAATTCTCAAAGTGCCGATATTCATGATAAAAATGTGCTTTTTGGATATTTGCGCTCAACACTACTCCTTACACTGACTGTCCGTTACTATGCACAACTCTCCCTAACACTGAGCAGTTTAGCGCAGGTTGCGCTACAAACATATATTGCTGCTGTCTCACACAATAGTCCTTACAAGGACTTTTGGGTCTGTGTAACATTTTTGTAGAAAAATGCAATTCAATTACACTTCCTACACTCTCTGTCCCTTCCTATGCTCAGCTCTCCTTTAATTAGAATGAGCCGAACACGCGTCATATTAGCACCCATTGACGCATTCCGGCCAGGCAATCACTGTAATGCCAGTAGCCAACATGTCTACCGGCATTACAGTGAGTGAAGTAGTTACTTGCACGTTTATTGGCTGCTTAGCAGCCGCAAAACGTGCAAGAAGAAGACTCGAGCATTGCACTCGAGCACATGCGTTACTCGACCGAGTACCGCCATGTGCAGAGCATAGCGATGCTCAAGCCGAACTGTTATTCAGCTATGCATGCTTGCTCAACACTAATTATCACGTGTCAATCCAGTAATGTTCGGTCTGTTTTCTCTATTTCTCCTACTGTTGATGTATTTAAAGAACTAATAGTTTTAAATATTTATAGTAATTATTGCTATTCTTTAATTTTTCTTTGTTAAATGATTTTGATATGAATTGACAAACATATTTAAATATACCCAAAATGTCCCTAGTTTAACCCCCTCCAGACAAACACAATAAAATTTGAAAAACTGTCCCAGAAATTGTAAATTTTGAGTTTATGTATAGTTGGTGCCCAGCTCAGGTGGCACAAGTGCATTTTTAGCCCCTTAGTGATACAATTGTAGCGTTAAGTAACAGTAACAACCCAACCCCCTTTCCTGTTCCAGTGTTCATAGCTTTTTATTATTTTTGCTTCAATTTAGCTATATGAGACCTTGAATTTTAAAGAGTTGTAGGGTTTTTGGAACCATTTTGGGGTGCATATAGTGAAACTTTAACCTGTTAATGACCGGGCCATTTTGCACCTTTGTGACCAGACAGATTTTTGGAAAATCTGACATGTGTCACTTTATGTGCTAGTAACTTTGGAATGCTTTTACTTATCCAAGCCATTCTGAGACTGTTTTCTTGCGAAATATTGCACTTCATGTTAGTGGTAAATTTAAGTCAATATGTTTCACCTTTATTTATAAATAAAATCCCAAATTTACAGAAAATGCAGATTTTTTTTTTAAAAATTAAATTTTTATTTCTCTGCTTTTAAGGCAGATAGTGATACCTCACAAAATAGTTATAACGCTATATTTCCCATATGTTTCTGTATGTTGGCATCATTTTGAAAATGTCATTTTTATTTTTTAGGACATTAGAAGGCTTAGAATTTTCTGGCTTAGAAGCAATTCTTTTTTCAGAAAATTTCTAAAATCCACTTTTTTAAGGACCAGTTCAGTTATGAAGTCACTTTGTGGGCTTTACATAGTAGAAACCCTCCAAAAATGGCCCCATTTTTGAAACTACACCCCACAAGTTATTCAAAACTGATGTTACAAACTTTGTTAACCCTTTAGGTGCTCCACAAGAATTAAAGAAAAATAGAGATGAAATTTCAAAATTTCACTTTTTCCGCAGATTTTCAATTTTAATCATTTTTTTCCTGTAACACAGCATGGGTTAACAGCCAAACTAAACTCAATATCTTTTACCCTGATTCTGCAGTTTACAGTAATATCCCATATTTGGTTGTTGACTGCTATATGAGCATACGGCAGAGCTTAGAACAGGCATCCTCAAACTGCGGCCCTCCAGCTGTTACAAAACTACAACTCTCAGCATGTCCGGACAGCCTACAGGTATCAGCCTACAGCAGGGCATTGTGGGAGTTGTAGTTCTACAACAGCTGGAGAGCCGCAGTTTGAGGATGCCTGGCTTAGAACAAATGGAGCACAATATGGCTTTTGAAGGGCAGATTTCAGTGGAATAGTTTTCAGGCCCTGTGTCACATTTGAAGGTATCCTGAGGTACCCCACAGTGTAAACCCCCCAAAAGTGACCCCATTTTGGAAACTACACCCCCCAAGGAATTTGTCAAGGGGTGAAGTGAGCAAATTGGGCTAATACGATTTTCATAGAATTTAGAAACCCATGGCTGTAAAAAATAAAAATTACATATTTAACAAAAAAAATTTACTTTAAGTTTTTCATTGTCACAAGGGGTAACAGGAGAAAGTCACCACAGAATTTGTTACCCATTTTCTCCAGAATATGGCAACACCCCATATGTAGTGATTGACGAACATCGGCCGGACGATTCGCGAATGCAAGCGTGCGAACGTGATCAAATGTTTGCGAACTGCAAGTTCGCGGCGGGCCCCATTCACTTTAATGGCAGGCGAACCTGAAAAACCTTCAGGTCATATTTTCAGCATCCAAATACTTACAAGAAGTGCACAAATAGTCCCACAACATGGGCAGTGATATACCAGGGGGGGATCAATGGCAAAAATGCCACCCAAAAATATGTATTTTAATCACGGGCCATTTATAAGCATCTTAAAGGGAAATTTTCATAAATGTGCTTTGCTGGAGCCTAGAAAAATTAGGCATTCACCTGACATAAAATAAATTGTGATTATGTGGCTCGAGGTACATTATGAGGTCAATGGATACAAATTTTAATGTAGACCACTTGATTACAGGCCCCAAACATTAGGCATTCACCGGACAGAAAAGAACAAGTAATTATGTGGCTGGAGGAATATTAGATGATCATTGGATATCAATTTTACTGCAGGCCAGTGGACAACAGGCCCCAAACATTAGGCATTCACAAGACAGAAAAGAACAAGTAATTATTTTGTGGCTGGAGGTATATTAGACGGTCATTAGATATCAATTTTACTGCAGGCCAGTGGAGTACAGGCCCCAAACATTAGGCATTCACTGGACAGGAAAGAACAAGTAATTATGTGGCTGGAGGTATATTAGACAGTCATTGGATATCAATTTTACTGCAGGCCAGTACAAATAGATGTCAAATACATATGTTTAAAATAACAAAAAATATAAAATTGGATTAAAAACATGGCTAACAAAATACCCCCTCTTGAAAAAAATCCCAAATGATAATAGTTGAAATTCAATAACACGTGGTCATCACAGGTGTTGAATTCCTCCGAGGTCCCAAACATTAGGCATTCACTGGACAGAAAAGAACAATTGCTAATTTGGATAGAGGTACATTAGGCGGTCACCGTATAACAAATTTTCTGTTGGCCAGTTAGATTACAGGCCCCAAAACTTATGCATTCACCGTACATAAAAGATCAAGTGATTATGTGGCTGGAGGTATATTAGATGGTCAATGGATATCAATTTTACTGCAGGCCCCAAAAATTATTAATTCACCGTACAGAAAAGAACAATTGATAATGTGGCTGGAGGTACATTACGCAGTCACCGTATAACAATTTTACTGTTGGCCAGTTAGATTACAGGCCCCCAAAATGATGCATTCACCATACATAAATGATCGAGTGATTATGTGGCTAGAGGTATATTAGACGATCAATAAATATCAATTTTACAGCAGGCCAGTGGACTACAGGCCCAAAAAAGTTTTCATTCGCCGTATAGAAAACAACAATTGATAATGTGGCTGGAGGTATATTAGGCAGTCACCGTATAACAATTTTACTGTTGGCCAGTTTGATTACAGGCCCCAAAATGTATGCTTTTAACGCACATAAATGATCAAGTTATTAAATAAAATATCAATTTTACTGCAGGCCAGTGTAGTACAGGCCTCAAACATTAGGCATTAAGTGGACAAAAAAGAACAAGTAATTATGTGGCTGGAGGTATATTAGACGGTCATTGGATGTGACCATGCATGGTGGATGGCTCGCTCCAGATACATTTGGAGTCGGCTTTTTGCCTCCAGTGCACTGCAAGTTCTTCATGCTTCTCCTCCCTATCTGCTGATCCGTCTCTCCCTCTGAACGTACCTCCTCTTTCTCTCTTGTGGGCATCCTGCGGAACGGCCTGCCTCTTCCCCTGACTGTCATTTTTAAAATAAATCTATGCCAAAGTCCGTAGAGAAGAGCAGTATTTGTGGAAGCAGGTATATAGAACCCCTTAATCAGTTTTTTTTGGGGGGGCAACTGGTATATCACACCAGTTGCAATTAGTTGTTCCAATGGCATTTGTCCCTCTGTATAGCTGCGGTTTCTCAGCAGAAACACACACAAATGCTGCACAATACAAATTCACTGTATAGAAATTATATTATAGGTATATCGCACCCCTGCCTCAATCAGATTTTTTTGGGAGCAACTGATATATCACGCCAGTTGCAATTAGTTGGTCCAATGGCTTTTGTCTGTCTGTATAGCTGCGGTATCTCAGCAGAACCACACACAAATGCTGCACAATACGAATGCACTATATACAAATTATATTATAGGTTTATCACACCCCTGCCTTAATCAGATTTTCTTGGGGGCAACTGGTATATCAAACCAGTTGCAATTAGTTGGTCCAATGGCTTTTGTCTGTCTGTATAGCTGCACCGCGCACAAATGCTGCACTATACAAATGCACTATATAGAAATTATATTATAGGTATATCACACCCCTTACTCAATCAGTTTTTTTGGGGGCAACTGGTATATCACACCAGTTGAAATTAGTTGTTCCAATGGCATTTGTCCCTCTGTATAGCTACGGTATCTCAGCAGAACCGCACACAAATTCTGCACAATACGAATGCACTATATACAAATTATATTGTAGGTTTATCACACCCCTGCCTTAATCAGATTTTCTTGGGGGCAACTGGTATATCAAACCAGTTGCAATTAGTTGGTCCAATTGGCTTTTGTCTGTCTGTATAGCTGCACCGCGCACAAATGCTGCACTATACAAATGCACTATATAGAAATTATATTATAGGTATATCACACCCCTTCCTCAATCAGATTTTTTGGGGGCAACTGGTATATCACACCAGTTGCAATTAGTTGTTTCAATGGCGTTTGTCCCTCTGTATAGCTGCGGTATCTCAGCAGAACCGCACACAAATGCTGCACTATGCAAATGCAGTACATAGAAATTATATTATAGGTATATCACACCCCTGCCTCAATCAGATTTTTTGTGGGGCAACTGGTATATCACACCAGTTGCAATAAGTTGTTGCAATGGCGTTTGTCCCTCTGTGTAGCTGCGGTATCTCAGCAGAACCACACACAAATGCTGCACTATACAAATCAACTATATAAAAAATATATTATCAGTATATCGCACACCTGCCTCAATCAGATTTTTTTTGGGCAACTTTTATATCAAACCAGTTGCAATAAGTTGTTCCAATGGCGTTTGTCCCTCTGTTTAGCTGTTGTATCGCAGCAGAACCGCACACAACTGCTGCACAATACAAATGCACTATAATATACTTTCTATGTTAGAAAGTATATTATAAGTAAACAGTATTACACCCCTCAGTATGTCACACCTATTGATAGCACACCTACACCAGTCCTTAAAAGGACTTTTGTGGTCCTGTTAGTTAGCGTTTGGTGTCTCTATACTCTCTAAAAGTCTGTCCCTGCTCCATATAACAACCTCTCCCTACACTAGCAAAAAACTGAATGTAAAAGGGCGGCCAGATCGGGTTTATTTATAGGGTAGGGGGTGTGTCCATGTGCTGAAACGTCTTAATTCGATGTCCTGTCCCACCTGATGGATGTGTCATGGGTCAAAGTTCTGAACAATGCAAAGAATATTGCGCCAGCAGACATCACCATATGTTTGCCTGTTTGGCAAACAGCGAATGGGCAAAGTTTGCCGCGAAACGACCGCCGGGTGAACCGCAAGGCCATCTCTACCCATAAGTGGTTGTCGACTGCTGCATGGGCATACGGCAGAGCTTAGAACAGATGGAGCACCATATAGTTTTTGGAGAACAGATTTCACTGGAATAATTTTTAGGCACTGTGTCACATTTGAAGTTACCCTGAGGTACCCCAAAATGTGACCATTTTAGAAACTACACCCCCTAAAGTATTCATCTAGGTGTGTAGTGAGAATGTTATTATTTTACGGTATTCATCTAGGGGTATAATATGAAGTGAAGTGATTATGTGGCTAGAGGTATATTAGACGATCAATAAATATCAATTTTACAGCAGGCCAGTGGACTACAGGCCCCAAAAAGTTTTAATTTGCCGTATAGAAAACAACAATTGATAATGTGGCTGGAGGTATATTAGGCAGTCACCGTATAACAATTTTACTGTTGGCCAGTTTGATTACAGGCCCCAAAATGTATGCTTTTAACGCACATAAATGATAAGTGATTAAATTAAATATCAATTTTACTGCAGGCCAGTGTAGTACAGGCCTCAAACATTAGGCATTAACTGGACAGAAAATAACAAGTAATTATGTGGCTGGAGGTATATTAGACGGTCATTGGATGTGACCATGCATGGTGGATGGCTCGCTCCAGATACATTGCTGCCAAAGGAGGTTCAACCAGTTATTAAATCCAAGGGTTCACATACTTTTTCCACCTACAGTGAATGTTTACACGGTATGTTCAATAAAAACATGGTAACATTTAATTATTTGAGTGTTATTTGTTTAAACAGACTGTGATTGTCTATATTTGCGACTTAGATGAAGATCAGATCTCATTTTAAGACCAATTTGTGCAGAAATCCATATCATTCCAAAGGGTTCACATAATTTTTCTTGCAACTGTATAGATGTCATTATAAGGACATCTTTTTTTGTCTCGATATTTCACAAGTAAGATGTCCCCATTGCAAAAGCCCTTTATTTCCCCAGACTTCAATTTTTGGTTCACAAAAAGCTTTGCCAGGCCTCTTTGCGATGTACGGTATGGTGCCACATGCCACTGTCTTTCTGACTGAAAGGCACCAAAATAGGGGTATGCTGGTGTAATAATTGTCGACGTACAACTGGTACCCCTTATCTAAAAGAGAGTGCAAAAGATCCCACACTATTTTACCTGCCATTTACCTACCATTGAGGAAAAGGGGGTATTCAGGAGGGCAAAACTGGGTATCTTTGACTTCATACACTCAAATATTATAGTTGTTGCCAGATCCGCTCTCACAGAGCTTAAACATTTTTAGCCCAAATCGTGACCTCTTCCTTGGCAAATATTGGCGAAATTGAAGCCTGCCTTTAAAAAGGACAAGTGACTTGTACACGGCAATATTTTTTTCTGAGGTGTAGGCCTCTTTACATTTTTCATTTAAATTAATTTATAAGGGGCCTTATTTTATAAAGCCTGTTATGGCTGGGGTCATCACGTGGGGGGCATTGTGTGTTGTCAGTGAAATGAAGAAATTGCAGGATACGTAATAGAGAAGGCAAACCATAGGGTATTTTTTAAGGGGCTCAATTATTTTATTGAGTCTGGACGCCCGGGTAAGCTCTTAGCTAAAATAATTTCACAACAAGAAAAAAAAAAACAACCTATTATTTTGATCCGCAACGCAGAGGGGGAAACAATAACAGATGCAGAGGGAATTGGGAATACCTTTCTACAATACTTTGCTCAGACATATAGATCCTCCCCAGGTTTGTCATCCGAACTGGCGATGCGGTTCCTGGAGAGAATTCCACTTCCTACTTTAAATGAAGCTCAAAAAGAATATCTGGAGGAGGAGCTGTCTATCATGGAGCTGCAGGAGGCCCTCGGGTCTATCTCGGGGAACTCATCGCCAGGACTGAATGGCCTTCCATACGAGGTCTATCGCAAGTATAGCGATGTGATTCTCCCCCAGGTGTTGCATGTCTTTTCTCAAGCAACACAGGGAGGGCGACTGCCATACTCTATGATGGAGGCCCTTATTGTTCTAATTCTAAAAAAGGATAAAGACCCTGTAGAACTGAGCTCATATAGACCAATATCCTTATTAAACACCGATGCTAAGTTATTATCAAAAATCTTGGCTAGGAGGCTCTCACGGGTTATGCCCACCATTATCCACCCAGATCAAAATGGCTTCATGCCAAAAAGGGGTACCCACAACAATCTACATAGGCTATTTATGAATATTCAGTCCCCGGGGCATGGTGCCCGCTCCATCCTGTCGCTGGATGCTACAAAAGCCTTCGACAGGGTGGAGTGGACCTTTCTCTGGGAGGTGATGAAAAAAATGGGCTTTGGTCCAAGATTTATGGGGATGGTTCAGCTACTGTATAACTCTCCCACTGCCAGGATTAGGATCAATGATTTGACGACAGAAAGTTTCACTTTGGGAAGGGGCACCCGTCAGGGTTGCCCCCTCTCCCCCTATCTATTTAATATTTACATTGAACCGCTAGCGGCCATGATAAGTCAGGACTCGGTTTTGGCATAATGGGGAAGCATGACCGAGTATCCCTCTACGCAGATGACATCTTGGTCTTTATCCATCAAACAGACACTACTCTCCCTCGTATAATGGACCTGGTTGGTCTTTTTTCTGATCCGTCGGGACTTGAGATCAACTGGGATAAGACCGTTCTCCTCCCTATAGACGAGTTGCGAGGCAAAGGGAATAACCAGTTAACGATTTCTGATTCAATAAAGTATCTGGGTATAACAGTTTCTGCCAAACCTCAGGAATATCTACAACTTAACCTGATTCCCTTGTTGATGAAGTTGAGAGCTAAAATTAAGATATGGCAAAAAATCCTGCCAGCAAGAGCAGACAGGATTTCATTAATAAAAATGGTAGTGCTGCCCCAGGTTCTTTATGTCCTGCGTAATTCACCTATATGGATTCCAGACAAGCACTTTAGATTGATAGAACGTATGCTCAATGATTTACTATGGGGGAGGAAGCGTGTTAGACTGAAGGCACTCTATTTTTCCATGCCCTACAATCGGGGAGGTCTTAACCTCCCCCATTTTAAGGGCTATTTTGTGGCTTCCCAACTCTGTCTTTTTAATGACTGGGAAAATAGCCCTTTTTGCAGTAGAGTAGTGAAAGATTCAGGCTTTTCGGATTTTTTTTACTGTACTGGAATCTGATTATTTGTCAAATATCCCGAGTGGGTACTCATTCTTTTGCAGAATGGTCAGAAAGACCTGGTTGGTCATAAGGAGTTGGTGTGGAGTTAAGGCATCACTCACCTGCACCCCATTATGGCATAACCCAAAACTTCCTAACTTAAACGACTTAAGCTGCCGCCAGTATTGGAGGACTAAAAATGTTAAGTATCTACATCAAGTAGTCAGTGGGGGACAAATTTTGCCCCTCACGGAATTAAGGGCAAAGTTAGGTGAGGTGGCTTGGTATGCATACTTCCAATTGAGGTCTGCACTTTCTAGCACTCTAAATAGTCACTCCTTCATTATAGATACTCCTGCATTTCTACATGATTTAATTTGTAAGAAAATTGTCACGAGAATTAAACTATCACATTGTTATAGACACTTAATGGATAATTTTTTTCTGGATGTTTTCTCTCCAGGACAGAGAGCTTGGTCTTCTCTTCTTGCAGAGGTGGGCCATCCAAACTGGGAGAATATAGGGGAAAGCTTAAAGCTGGTTTCAATGTTGTACAATTCAATATTCTGCACAAAATTTATGTGACACCTATATGGCTACATAGAAGAGGACTCAGGGCCTCCTCTAACTGCCCACGTTGTGGTGAATCTGAGGCAGATCATTTACATATGTTCTGGGATTGCCCAATGGTGAGTAGGTATTGGAGCTTGGTCCAAAAGAACCTGGCGTGTAAACTTAAAATTGTTGTTCCTTTGTCCCCCAGGATATGGGTCCTGGGAGACTTATCGGAGGTTAATTACCAGCCCATAAAATGCCATCTGTTGATTAAGGTGATATTCTTGGCTAGACTCCTCATTTCCAGAGCCTGGTTTTCCTCTGCCGCCCCAGACTGTAAAAACTGGCTGAGCTTGGTTGAGAAAGCGAAAAGCTATGAGAAGATACTTTACAAACAAAGAGGAGCTCACTTAAAGTGGAATAATTTATGGAAAGATTGGGACATAGATAATTAATTAGGATTCTACTTCTCTTCGCTACCGCATATAAATTTTTATTTTATTTTTTCCTGCAAGGTGGGAGGGTGGGTGGTTGGGGTTAGTTAGGGGGAAATTCCATTTGTCCGGTTTGCTTATATGTATAGTATCGGGGAAGAATGTGAAGCTATACTTGAGCACACGAGGATCTCTAGGAATGTTGGAGGATGGGAGGACCTTCCGGCAGTAAAACAAAGGTTGGAACTCTTATTTAGAATAGTGAGTCATATATGGGCGGGGCACTGGGGCTCGGGACCCGGGGGCGTCCGGGCGCCGGGCGCGACTCAGGGTACGGCTCCTCCCGTCAGACATGAGGTTTGACAGCAGGCAATGAGACGACACGTGTGGTGGGCGTGCTACTGAGTGCATTTTTAACGATACAGAGTGGGCCTCTGGCCCTGATTCTTGCTTACATCCTCTTTAATTCCTCGAGACTGTCGAGGGATATCCGACTTTAGTTTCTACCATATGAGATCTCTGTGAGGTATGGCGAACTATTGCACTGATATCTTACTCAAGCATATGGGGATGAGGCAGTAAAATATGCGAGTGGGTTATTTACCACGGTGACAAAGACTGCTGGACCCCCTTCTCTGTCATTTGTCTTATAAAAAGCTTGAGATTAAAGTCTGCTGTAAGCTCATCTTTTATGTAGTATGTAGCATGCGAGTATTAAGTGATCGGCCACATGAGTGTTGACTCTGTCGATCATGCCTGCCCGTGTCTGGGAGAGGGCGTGCGCGGGGCGCGCTTGTTGCTGGGGGGGCCGTCCGGACTCCGGGCCTCTACCCCCGCCACTTATAGAGAACTTAGGTAAAATGGGTTACTTTGCACAACTCCTTTACTAGGCTTTGGATGCCGGGCGAATCCTGCCATTCTCCTCAGATAGAGTCCTCCACTTGATTTTTAAAATCTTCACATAAATATGGACATTTGTATGCAATTATTGTTAATTACGTCCATAGACTAGATTAGATGGACTTATGGACTATAAAATATTATATATGTAATATGGTTATTAATTTTGCATTAAAACAATAAAATATTTATAAAAAAAAAAAAAAAAAAAAAAAGAAATTGCAGGATTGTCTCAAATCGCTGACTTGTCATTACTTCCCTGTTCTTGGCGTAATATGAGGTGGGGTGACTAGTGATCAATTGAGCAGCGTATAAATTGGTCTGCTCAGCCATCAAATTTAGCAGTTCTTCTGATAAGATTTAAAAAAAAATCCTCCCCCCCCCAAAACCACATTGCATCATAACGGGTGACTGTGACAGAATTAAATTTTGGAACAGATGGAGCATGTGACTCTGTGGGCATCCATTCGAGGGTCAATGGCGCTAGTGCCAGGCAAAAAGTCTCATCTGCGACTTTGCTGTGGCTCGTCATCACTAGTGTTAGCGGACGATGACGAAATTTGAAACTGTTCTGTCTCGCTTGCACTTTCTGTATCAGAACAGATAAATGCGTATGCCTCCTCTGCCATATACATACACTCAGCCATTTTATATGATGCAAGCTACAATATTTTTATATATATATTATTATTATTTTTTTATTCATACTGCTAACTAGTCCAAACTATATTATATACTGTATATAACTTTAGATTTTTTTTTCACATGCCTAAACTATTTCTAGCTAACTGCCAGTACTCTGGCGAACTAACTAAAACTATCTAATTACCAATAATTTATATATATATATATATATATATATATATTATTATTTTTTTTCATTATATATCTTTTTATTTTTACAAACGCCTAACTCTAACACTAAGGCCTCTTTCACACGGGCGTCATGTTTTTGGGATGGATAAGATGCGGGTGCGTCGCGGAAAAATGTGTGATTTTTCAGCGCGTTTTGCACGAGAGTGAGAAAAATCTTTATGTTTGGTACCCAAACCCGAACTTCTTCACAGAAGTTCAGGTTTGGGTAAGGTGTTGTGTAGATTCTATTATTTTCCCTTATTTTCCAGCCCTATTGTACTATGCATTCTGTTTTAAGAATGCTATTATTTTTCCTTATCACCATGTTATAAGGGAAAATAATAATGATCGGTCCCCATCCTGATCGTCTCCTAGCAACCGTGCGT
Source organism: Bufo gargarizans (assembly GCF_014858855.1). Taxonomy (NCBI): domain Eukaryota; kingdom Metazoa; phylum Chordata; class Amphibia; order Anura; family Bufonidae; genus Bufo; species Bufo gargarizans. The sequence continues at coordinate 259,118,218 of NC_058083.1, forward strand.
GAAAATCGCACCGCATCCGCACTTGCTTGCGATTTTCAGGCAGCCCTATTCACTTCTATGGGGCCTGCGTTGCGTGAAAAACGCACAAAATAGAGCTTGCTGTGATTTTCACGCAACGCACAAGTGATGCGTGAAAATCACTGCTCATGTGCACAGCCCCATAGAAATGAATGGGTCCAGATTCAGTGTCATTGCACCCGCGTGGAAAACTCGCCCGTGTTAAAGAGGCCTAACACTCAACTATTTCAAGCTACCTATTGACCTATATACTACACTATTTTATATTAAAAAAACACTGAAGTTCTGTGGGGAGGAAGGGTGGTTGGAGGATGGGGTGTCAGGGAAACAGTGTGTGTTTGGGGCACTGTGGGGTGTTTATTCATTTGGGGGCACTTGTGGGCACTCTGACAGGAGACCAGGGCAGCATAGCTCCAATCTCCTGAAGTGTAACTGTCACAATGAGGAGATCAGAGTTGCGCTGGATGATTCTAGCCTGCCAGCAAGTAGGACATGCTGCGATTGGTCACTCAGATCTGAGTGACCAATCACAGCGATCGGGAAACAGGGACATCTGTGATTGGTCCCCTAATGGGTGCCTGGACAGCTCTGCTGTCTGTGACAACCATTAAGATGTTGGTATCACCGCAAGTATACAGTCATGTGAAAAAATTAGGACACCCTTTGAAAGCATGTGGTTTTTTGTAACATTTTTAATAAAAGGTTATTTCATCTCCGTTTCAACAATACAGAGAGATTAAAGTAATCCAACTAAACAAAGAAAACTGAAGAAAAGTCTTTTCAAGATCTTCTGTAAATGTCATTCTACAAAAATGCCTATTCTAACTGAGGAAAAAGATAGGACACCCTCACATGTATTCCCTCTTAAATTGGCTCAGATCTCACACAGGTATATCACACCAGGTGCACATAATTAGTAGATCGTTACTCTGCATGTTGAATGAGGCTTGCCCTATTTAAACCTCAGACATTTAGTTTGGTGTGCTCCTGACTGTTGAAGTGAGAGTGAGCACCATGGTGAGAGCAAAAGAGCTGTCAGAGGACTTCAGAAAAAAGATTGTAGCAGCCTATGAGTCTGGGAAGGGATTTAAAAAGATCTCAAAAGATTTTGAAATCAGCCATTCCACTGTCCGGAAGATAGTCTACAAGTGGAGGGCTTTCAAAACAACTGCCAACATGCCCAGGACTGGTCGCCCCAGCAAGTTCACCCCAAGAGCAGACCGCAAGATGCTAAAAGAGGTCTCCAAAAACCCTAAAGTGTCATCTCGAGAACTACAGCAGGCTCTGGCTACTGTTGATGTAGAAGTACATGCCTCTACAATCAGAAAGAGACTGTACAAGTTTAACTTGCATGGGAGGTGTGCAAGGAGGAAACCTTTGCTTTCCAAGAGAAATATCGAGGCCAGACTGACATTTGCCAGAGATAAAGTTGACAAAGACCAGGACTTCTGGAATAATGTTCTTTGGACAGATGAGTCCAAAATTGAATTATTTGGACACAACAGCAGAGGACATGTTTGGCGTAAACCAAACACAGCATTCCAAGAAAAGAACCTCATACCAACTGTGAAGCATGGAGGTGGAAGTGTCATGGTTTGGGGCTGCTTTGCTGCAGCAGGACCTGGTCAGCTCACCATCATAGAATCCACGATGAATTCTACTGTGTATCAGAAGGTGCTTGAAGAACATGTGAGACCATCAGTTAGAAAATTAAAGCTGAAGCGGAACTGGACCATGCAACATGACAATGACCCAAAACATACTAGTAAATCAACCAAAGATTGGCTGAAAAAGAAGAAATGGAGAGTCCTGGAATGGCCAAGTCAAAGTCCAGATTTGAATCCCATTGAGATGCTGTGGGGTGACTTGAAAAGGGCTGTACGTGCAAGAAACCCCTCAAACATCTCACAGCTGAAAAAGTTCTGCATTGAGGAGTGGGGTAAAATTTCCTCAGACCGATGTCGAAGACTGGTAGATGGCTACAAGAACCGTCTCACTGCAGTTATTTCAGCCAAAGGAGGTAACACTCGCTATTAGGGGCAAGGGTGTCCTATCTTTTTCCTCAGTTAGAATAGGCATTTTTGTAGAATGACATTTACAGAAGATCTTGAAAAGACTTTTCTTCAGTTTTCTTTGTTTAGTCGGATTACTTTAATCTCTCTGTATTGTTGAAACGGAGATGAAATAACCTTTTATTAAAAATGTTACAAAAAACCACATGCTTTCAAAGGGTGTCCTAATTTTTTCACATGACTGTACTTGCAGTGGCACTTTTATTACATGACGTACTGTGTACTTCATAATGCAGTAACTAACACCACACTACTATGTACTATGTACGTCATTCGTCACTAAGTGGTTAAATAACTTTCATATTGCAAATATAAACAAAATAATCAATTTTAACATTGTTTTGTGGGATATATTTTTACCCGTTGACTGTCTGGCAAAAATAACGTGATAACTTTATTCTGTGGTCACTATGATCATGATGTTGCCAAATTTATATATTTAAAAATAAAAATTCTCTCCTATACTGCAAGCTGTCAGTTCCCCGCACTGCCCCACACCTTTTCCTCTTTCAGGCTGGCTGAGAACAGAACCAGCTGAAGGTGGGGAGGGCTGCTCTAACACTTTCACCTGCTATTCCTGAAATACGGACCGTGTGATACCGGCCTGGATTTCTTCTGAGTGCAGGAGTGCACGGCGTCATTGGTTGGTATGACGCCGTGTGCTTCCTGCTGCCGCCGCAGTACAGTAATACACTGGTATAGATCATACCAGTGTACTACTGTACTGCGGTCATTAGGAAAATAACAGGCACTCTATTAGGCTGCGCCTCAGTGCAATGTACCGCCTCCACTCAGGGCCCCTCTATCGTGACCCAGGTATAGTAGGAATGCCGAGTGGTGTAGTGCGGCCTAAATGTCTCTTTATGTGTGTCATGGTGCTCCTACCTGGATACCGCTGGACCCCAGGCTTTGGCTCCGAAGCAATAAAAAGGGGGAATAATTGAGGGATTTGAAAAAATAACTTCAGTCTAAACCTGAAGTTCAATGGCATCTTTACTTGAATAAATGTTTCTTCAAACAGTTTTCAGGCTTTGTCTTGGTTCCAGCAGGCATTAGCATAAACTGGCAGGCAAACTCAACTCTGCTTTATCTTTTTCTATCGGCTGTACTATCAGACTAGCTTAATAACTTTGTTTCCTTCTTTATTCTGCACTCCACTCTTTAGTCTGAATTAGTTTCAGTCAAGGAACTATTCTCCTGGCTCCTGAGGCTTCAAAGCTTCTGCTTCCATGGCCAACAGAGCTTAGGGTGCTCTGGCTGGCATGGGTAAGTCAGGCAGTCACGTGTCCCTGCACTCCCTTTCCCTGTCGATGGAAGACTGGAACATACTGGTCCCCCCTCCCCCTTACTTCAGGAAGTAGGGATTGCCCATTTCTCTCCAGAGGGGGGTTAGAATGGAATGGCAAGTTCTATTCTCTCCAACTATAGCTCTGCCATATTTGCTGCCACCTGCTGTTGAACCAGGTACATTACATATGAACAGTTGCATAAAAAGATTAGGAATGCACATTGTGGAAGACCTGGAACCAAATACATAAGATGACATTGTGTTAGCCCATTAAAGACAGTAGCAGGGTGCAGGAGTGGTAACACCACTCTGGGGTGTTACAATAGACATACACTGAGGGCAAGCCTAGTGGCCTTCCTTAGGCCGCCAGCTGAAATATGAAGACATCAGCGACCTGCAATTTAAGTTGCACAATTGACAATACCTGACAAAGGGAGCCCCCTCTGCCTTAAACTGCTTATATGCATATTGATGACAGAATCTAAGGGGTTAAAATGCCAGGATCATCACTTCTGTTGATCTGGGTCATTAGAACAGATGCTTGCCTGTCATGCACTGCAGAGACCTGTGCAGTGCTTGGACTAGGCTGCCATTAAAAGGCAGTGGACTTACTTAAGGCCCCTTAATGACCACAGTAAAAAGATATATTTGTGGTCACTAAGGGGTTATACCAAAAGGTAAATAAATATTTTAACATCTGATCCATATTGACTTGCGTAAGCATTTTTGACTCTTCGATTTAATACCGTATATCTGTCATAACAATCACAGATCATCCACAGGATCTTCACAATGCCCCTTATATGAGCCAAAATGCCTATATGGCAGCCACAATGCCACAAATGCCAATCACAATGTTTTCATGACAGCCACAGTTTCTTCTTTGCCCAGCCTTCTCCATAACAGCCACAATGCATCCTATTGTAAGCACACAGATTTGATAATATGTAAAGATGCAGATACAATAAAAAATGGCTATTGTCAGCATAAGCTACTGCAACTGCAAGATAAAACACAGACATATTTTCGGGGACTCAATGACTCTGAAGATGTCAGCACTAGTGATGATCGAGCATGCTGGGCCGAACACCTGTTTAGCTTGAGCATCCCGATGCTCGGCACATGGCGGTAATCGGCCGAGTACCGCATGTGTTTGAGCGCCATGCTCGAGTCTCCTCCCCGAACGTTTCTTGGCTGTCACGCAGCCAATAAACGTGCAGGTAAGTAGTGACCTCACTGTAATCCCTGTAGCCATGTTGGTTACTGGTATTACAGTGATTGGCTGGCTGGTACGCGTCATCGGGTGCTATATAGCACCCGATGACACATGTTCGTATCTTTCGCATTCAGAGAGAGCTGAGTATAGGAAGGGACAGAGAGTGTAGGGAGTGTAATTGATTTTTTTTTTTTACAAAAATGTTTCATAGACCCAAAAGTCCTTGTACGGACTATTGTGTGTAACAGCAGCAATATATGTTTGTAGCGCAACGTGCGCTAAATTGCTCAGTGTTAGGGGGAGCTCTGCATAGGAAAGGACAGACAGTGTAGGGAGTTTAATAGGAAGATTTTTATAAAAAAAAATAATTCTGAGACCCAAAATTCCTATCAAATTAAGGACTATTGTGTGTGACAGCAGCAAAATATATTTTTAGTGCATCCTGCGCTAAATACGTGTAATAGGCTGCTGCGGACAGTTAAAATATTCGCTCCACATATCCTGTGTAAAGTGTGCGCATCGCTAAAATATCAGTGACATCCAGTGCGCTTTTTCCGTAGACGTGTCCACTGCGGACAGTTAAATTATCCTCGCCACATCTCCTGTTTAAAGTATGCACAGCGCTAAAATATCAGTGATATCCAGTGCACTTTTTCCGTAGACGTTGTCCGCTGCGGACAGTCAAATTATCCGCGCCACATCGCCTGTTTAAAGTGTGCGCATCCCTAAAATATCAGTGACATCCAGTGCACTTTTACCGTAGAAAGTGTCACCTGCGAACAGTTAAATTATACCGTGCCAGATCTCCTGTTTAAAGTGTGCACATCCCTAAGATATCAGTGACATCCAGTGTACCTTTTTCCATAGACAATGCGAACAGTGACATTACCTGTGGTACCTGGTCCTCTTGCCAAGCACGCTTGAAGAGGGACATGAGATCATGTGCCCTAATTCCCAACCTCTTGAGCATCCACAGTCACAAGAACATGACGATGTGGAACGGCAATTAGTGTTTAATGAGGTGGATGATGATGAGACAGAGTTGCCAATGAGTCAACCGCAATTACTGTCTCAAGAGGTTGATGAAGAGGATGAGACACAGTTGTCAATCACTGAAGTTGTAGTTAAGTCAACAAATCAGGAGGATGATCAGAGTGAGGAAGTGGAAGAGGAGATGTTGGAAAATGAGATCACTGACCCAACCTTGGAAGGTGGAAAGCCGAGCGAGGACAGCAGTACAGAGGGGGAGAGATCTGCAGCACCACAACAGGCTGGAAGAGGCAGTGGGGTGGCAAAAGGGAGAAGGTGGACCACACCAAACAGGCCCGCAACTGTTCCACGGTGCACCCCCTTGCAGAAAAATCCCTTGCCAAGGGGTAGATGTTCCGCAGTATGGCACTTTTTTGAGGAAAGTGTGGACGACAAAAGAATAGTAGTTTTCAACCTGTGTCATACGAAAATGAGCCAGGGCATGAACACTAGCAACCTCACCACTACCAGCATGATCCGCTACATGGAATCCAAGCACCGTAATAAGTGGGACGAACGCCTGGGTCTACAATCTGTGTCTGTGGGTCACACCACTACCTCCTCTTCCCCTATGTTACGTGCTGGCCAATCCCCTGTCGAAGACGCAGGTCCGGATGCCTCCCGCCCTGCACCAGGACCTTTGCAAGCACTATCAGCGACCACATACACTTCCATATCCCAGCACAGTGTCCAAATGTCCTTACCCCAGGTAAAATACCCAGCCACCCACCCACAGACCATAGCACTAAATGCGCAGCTTTCCAAATTAATGGCCTGCAAATGTTGCCATTTAGGCTTGTGAACAATATGACCTTCTGCAGCATGATGTCGGCGGCCGCCCCGCGTTACGCAGTCCCCAGCCTAATATAATTCTTTAGAGGGTCAGCTCACAGCAGGCCCTCGCAATATAATGTTTTACAGGGTCAGCTTACCAGCAGGCCTTCACCTACAATCTTTTACAGGGTCAGCTCACCTGCAGGTCCTCACCTACAATTTTTTGGAGGGTCTGCTCACCAGCAGGCTCGCACCTAAAATATTTTTTAGGGTCAGCTCACCAGCAGGCCTTCACCTACAATCTTTTAGACGGTCAGCTCACCTGCAGGCCAGCACCTAAAATCTTTTGCAGCTTCAGGTCACCTGCAGGCCCTCAACTAATTATACCTAATAGGAAATTTGCACGCATGCTGCCTTGCTTGGATGTGGTAGCCGTAGCTGTTTCACAGGCTCCCTCTCCGGAATCGAAACCTGATTCCCCGTTACCCATAGTCACCATGGTTTGCGCTGAAAATAACATCAAAAGTTGATAGGCCAGACATCCGAATGGAACGTCGCAGTCACGGGGACGTGCGATTGTCCCCAGGTTATCTAGAGTCACCAAAGCGGCAGCAGGCCCTCACCAATAATGTTTTAGATTGTCAGATCAGCAGGCCCTTGCTCCAAATTTTTTTGAGGGTCACCAGCAGCCCATCAATCATAATGTTTTAAGGGTGTGTATAATTCCCTCCTTTATGTGTAATAAAGGGTGTTTTGGAGTGCCGTTTCCTTTCACTTAGTGCATAGGCTTTATGAGTGTAGGAGTCCCACTACCTGAACAATTGTACCACAATGTGAATGAGGATCTCCTTTATGTGATATACAGATTGTATCAGAGTGCCTCTTGCTTGCAATTTTTGCAGCACTTTCACTTTATATACAAGTAAATATACAGGAAAGACTGTTTCATAACAATTTTTCATCTAAAATCGATTTATCTTCGGTTTTGTGCGTATTATTGTCAGTCTGTAAAAGTGGCATACTACTCGGACAACATCGTTCCCAGCAGCGACCTGGAAATCCAAGATGCATCCAGACATCCTCCGCATGCTGTTACCGAACCATTTCGGTGGTGTTTGCATCAATTTCTGACTTTTTCCTATGAACAAGGCACCCTCCCCTCTTCAGAGCAGGGGGTGCCTGGTTTATTACTCGGGTTCTCCCATTGACTTCCATTATACCCGATGTGTTCGGCCCAAGCACCCGAGCACTATGGTGCTCGATCAACACTTGTCAGCACCACTATAGGCCAGATCTTTTTTTTTTTGTATAGATATTGGCTAAAAGTGTCCTATTTGTATGGCCTGTCAGTATATTTACGGACAGCTGCCTGCTGTATTATATGAGACATAGTAACATGTAGAGAGATATATTATTGCTTGCTTTTTCTATACAGACCTGATATTAGGGAAAATATAATAAAGGTCTTAGCCGTTAAAGGGTTACTAACGTTTCATAAAATGTTTCATATGTCATGCACACATATAAAAAAAATTGATTGTGGGGGTCTGAGTGTTAAGACCCCCACTGGTCTCTAGAATAAGGGGAAAGAAGCATGCGTATTGCACTCTCTCTCCTGCCTGCATGAGACTGGCTCCAATGGAGTCTATGGGTCTTTCTTGATTGGGTCCTTGAAAGCAAGGAGATAGAGCGTGATATGTGCAAGTTTCTCTCTCCACGTTCTTGGGAGATTTTAAAAAATGTGATGACCGCTTAATATTTCACATCAAAACTAACTACTTTACTGTAACCAGCTTCAAAGTAAACTTTTTAGCAACATCCAAGTGCTTATTGCTGCTACATGTCTGCTACTTACAGTCTGTTTCTTTACAGAAATTGAAATGTTTGGCAAGTGAAAAACAAAAATGGCCAGTGATATTCATTATGTGTATGTCTATGTATGAATGTTACTTATGTAACTAAAAAAACTTAGATTTTTAAAATCTCTGAAAGTAAGCAGAAAATAAAGTTTACCAAATGATTCACAGGTGAAAAAACAACTGTCGAACACTTCCAATATTAAGTCTTTACAGTGGTTTCAGAAACAAAAAAAAATGCTATCTTGTTTTGAGTTTCAAACAATGTTTCTACTGTTTTCTTACATTGACTGGACTTAACAGGGTGCCAATTTCAGGGGAAAAGAATGGGGAATAGGATTTTATTTCAGTATTGTGTTTCACCTTGACTTGGTCTGTGATGGATTTTTCAAACAGCACTCCATCATAATACTATAGTTTGATGCTGAAACTCAGCCTTTTGAAAGATCTGCCAAATTAGGACTCTAACAATGTGTGCAAGAGACATTGCACCGATGACCTATCTGTTTTTCATCTTGGCTCTACACTACAAAAAGGAAAATAATTGTCTCCTCTAGTTTCATGCGATGCCAGGAATAGGAACATTTTTAAGTCTTTTTCTAGCATGAAATGCCCAAGCATATAAAAAATAGACAAGGATGAATGTTACATCTTGATTTATTTGCAACGGATTATGTACTATGATTTGTCTTCGCAATGTTAAAATTCCATTGTTACATGGATTTCTATTTCCCCAGAGGATAATATCAAATAAGGGATACTTTGGATAAATGATGGAACTCCTTCATGAAAATAGAACTTAAAAAATTTGACCTATGACTTCAGTTTATCTAATAAAACACAACATTTGTTAATAAAGGGGTTTTCCTGTACTTAGCTATTGATGGCTTATGCTCAGAATACATCATTAATATCATATTGATGGGTGTCTGACACCCAGAACTCCCACTGATCAGTGCACGGTGTCTAGCCCAATCAAAACTATACAGTTGACGATGCTGGAAGCAGAAGGTTCTGTCTACTGTGTAGTGGCCATGTCAAGGTACTGCAGCTCAGTATAAATGAATTAGAGCTGAGGTGCCAGTGCTAGAAACAACACACGTGGCTGCCATTGATCAGTGGGGTTAACTGTTGTCAGACACCTTTACATCTCATATTGATGACCTACACTGAGGATAGGCTATTAATATCTAAGTTCCAGTAAACAGTATGGCTAGAAGAGACCTACCATGCTGGCTCACCGTCTATCTGACTAAAAGCTTTAAAAAAATGATTTATACTAAACATTTTTTTTTTAAATGAAAATGGATTTTAAGGGCTTGCTTAAAGTGATACGGGGTGGACTGAGAGTGACCCTTGTTAGTAAGGCTCATACACCCCTTATCGCGATTCAATCAAATAACCCTGACCACATACATGTCTCTTTTGCTATAAAGTTCCAAAATAGTCAAGTCAGTAGCAAAATAATTCTAACATAAAAACACAAATAATCTTTCCATACATATGTCAAATAATATTTAATATAATAATATTTAACTATCAAGCCAAATAATGCTATCATACCATACTCAAATAGTGATAACTTGTGCCTAAATACTGCCATAATGTACCAAAACACTATACCATCATTATGTAGCATACAGTACCTGTAGTTTCCGTGATAACCATAACAAGCTGAAATAATGGTTTGGTTAGAGAACGCATTAGGCTACTTTGTGCAGAGCTTCTTCCTTCAAGTTCTTCATACTGATAAGAATATGCTTTAAATAAATGATATGAGCTTTATGGAGTTCGGAGATAAGGGCTATACATTGAGCCATCATTGCTGCAACCTGATGGGTTCAGTGTGAAACTGAAAGCAATAAATTCTGCAGATAGATTGAAACTTAAAGGGGTTATCCCATCATAATGATCACTATTAAATCTGTTAATGATTTAACAGTGATCATTTTTGTAAATATACTTTATTAACAAATCCCCACCGATTAGGATAAAATTCATACCCACTTACCTGATTGTTGTGACTCGGTCTCCCCTGGTTACGACCACTGCTCTTCTCCAAAAGCTGGAAGGTCGCGCTTGCCCAGAAGACGACTCCTTTTCTCCCGGCCGGTCCGCTCGCTGTTCTGAACGCGCACGCTGCCGCGCATGCGCGACAGTGACTTCTTCCCGGCCAGAATAGTACAGAGCTGCGAACGCGCACGCCAGCTCTGTAGGAATAAGTCACCATTGCGCATGCGCGGCGGCGTGCGCATTCAGTCCAGCGCGCGGCACGGCCGGGAGAAGACTTCAATCAAGATGAAGCCCGCCCCCAGCCAGAATCCAGGAAGTGAACGCGCGGTGGCAGCAGGTAAGTATAAAAACGCAAAGAGGGATAACCCCTTTAACCCCATAGGACACAAACTGGAGTGAATGAGATGAAAGCTCTGACTAACTGCAGTTTAAGGACCTTTGATGATGTCACTAGTGGGAGGGGCCTGTGCAGCAAAGCTGTGTCTATGCAGCAAAGCTGTGTCTGTCCACTGTGTATGCAGCAGATCTGTGTGTGTCTGTGTGTATGATGTGCTATTGCCATTTGTTTTAATGGTCAACAGATGACACATTAAGGTTAACCGTAGCTCAGAAGTTGAAATAGAGTACACATGTCTATAAAAATATCATAAATATTCTCAAGGTCAGCTTCATGAAATGTATAGTATTTGTTATCAGGTACTAATACTGTGTGGTTGCAATACTTTTAACTACTGCTACTAGAGATGTCGCGAACATAAAATTTTCCGTTCGCGAACAGCGAACACGAGTTTTCGCAAATGTTCGCGAACGGGCGAACCGGGCGAACCGCCATTGACTTCAATGGGCAGGCGAAGTTTAAAACCCACAGGGACTCTTTCTGGCCACAATATTGATGGAAAAGTTGTTTCAAGGGGACTAACACCTGGACTGTGGCATGCCGGAGGGGGATCCATGGCAAAACTCCCATGGAAAATTACATAGTTGACGCAGAGTTGGATTTTAATCCATAAAGGGCATAAATCACCTAACAATCCAATTTTTTTTTTTTAACAACATGTGTTAAAACATCCAGTGTGTGTATACGATCAGGTATGATGTTGTATCGATCAGGTAGTGTAAGGGTTACGCCCGATTCACAGATATTGACAGACCAAACTCCCCTTTTAATGCACCGCAAACAACCGCAAACAGTCCATTTGCCCAACAGCAAACTTCCCATTTGCACGAGGTTGAATACCAAGCTAGCCATGTCCCGTTGATGTCATTGAAGGTTTCTTCCTCCACCCAGCCACGTACAACACCAAGGATCCCGGAAAGGTGAATTGAATTGATTTTTCGAATGGGGAGATGGTTAAAAAAATGCTGGCTCCCTCCCCTTTGTTTGAATCCACGGTCACTGCGTCTGTGCCGTGCAATTTACTGTCCCACCTGATATGAGTGCTATTTTCTATAGTGCTCTCTTCTCATCAGTTTAATCCTTGTTACGTCCCCAATCTGGGGTCCATTTATTAAATAGATTTTTCGAACGGGGAGATGGTTAAAAAAACGCTGGCTCCCTCCCCTTTGTTTGAATCCATGCCACAGTCACTGCGTCTGCGCCGTGCAATTTACTCTCCCACCCGATATGAGTGGTATTTCCTGTAGTTCTCTCTTCTCATAAGTTTAATCCCTGTTACGTCCCCAATCTGGGGTCAATTTATTAAATAGATTTTTCGAACGGGGAGATGGTAAAAAAATTGCTGGCTCCCTCCCCTTTGTTTGAATCCACGCCACGGTCACTGCGTCTGCGCCGTGCAATTTACTGTCCCACCCGATATGAGTGGTATTTCCTGTAGTTCTCTCTTCTCATCAGTTTAATCCCTGTTACGTCCCATATCAGGGTGGGATTGCCTTTTGTGAAAAAAAATTTAGGCCGGGTATCTTCGACTGCCTTCACAGTGACAGACCAAACTCTGATACACCAAACTGAATTGATTTTAGGAACCGGGAGATGGAAAAGGCAGCTTGGTCGGTCCTCTTACTCCCAAGTTGGGGCACTGCGCGTGTTACGTCCCCTATCCGGGGATGTGTGTCGAATTGATTAACCATTGTCGAATTAACGAACCATTACGACATCCTGGAATAATTTAGTTCTGAGCTTTGTACTTGATTTGTATTGGAATTGTTGGGGATTTTTTAAATTGTCTGCATTATTTCTAATAAACTATTAAGAGACTTTATTATGATTTTTTTTATTTTATGTATTTAAAACCCACCCATACAACTTAAAAAAAGATAAATAAAAAAATTCTGTTTTTTCTATGAAAAAACATCCAGCCGTCCCGATCGCTTTTGGTCTGATCATAATGAAGCGACGGCCTTATCATCTGGGATGTGGCAACATTGCCAACACACTCATAGAGGTGATGATCGCTTCATTGTGATACGCAAGCCCCTTCACCACAACAAGGTAACGATCACGAAAGGGGAATTGACACTTGTATGTGCCTTTTTTTTGTTTTGTTTTTGCAGCCACAGTGCAACACCAGAGGCCAGAAAAATTAGTCATGTACACATGCCGGAGAAATTGATGTTTTCAAGGCAGAAAGGTGACTAAAACATTGCGGCTTGAACCCTATTTGGTGGCAGAGAATTCACGACAGTCATCCGGTATGCAGACATTAAATACAGCAGCGTGGGGACCATTTTGAGGCCAAGGCATGTCAGGCCTTTTGTTAGTTAAACGCATCCCCTACTGTCAGTCCCTTCGGGATCCATGCCTTATTCATCTTAATGAAGGTGATGTAATCAACACTTTTTTGACCAAGGCGACTTCTTTTGTCAGTGACAATGCCTCCTGCTGCACTGAAGGTCCTTTCTGACAGGACACTTGAAGCGGGGCAGGCCAGAAGTTCTATCGCAAACTGGGATAGCTCAGGCCACAGGTCAAGCCTGCACACCCAGTAGTCAAGGGGTTCATCGCTCCTCAGAGTGTCGATATCTGCAGTTAAGGCGAGGTAGTCTGCCACCTGTCGGTCGAGTCGTTCTCTAAGGCTGGATCCTGAAGGGCTGTGGCGATGTGTAGGACTGAAAAAGCTCTGCATGTCCTCCATCAACAACATATCTGTAAAGCATCCTGTCCTTGCCGCCGTGGTCGTGGTAGGAGGAGGATTACTTTCACCTCTTCCCCAGTTAGATTCCCGTTGTGCTGTGACATACCCCTTATAAGCTGTGTAAAGCATATTTTTTAGTTTGGTTTTGAACTGCTGCATCCTTTCTGACTTCTGGTAATTTGATAACATTTCCACCACTTTCTGCTTATACCAGGGGTCTAGTAGCGTGGCCACCCAGTACAGGTCGTTCTCCTTCATCCTTTTTATACGAGGGTCCCTCAACAGACATGACAGCATGAAAGACCCGGTTTGCACAAGGTTGGATGCCGAGCTACTCATGTCCCGTTCCTCCTCCTCACTGATGTCATTGACGGTCTGTTCTTCCCCCCAGCCACGTACAAGACCACGGGTCCCAGATAGGTGACAACAACGAGCACCCTGGGATGCCTGCTGTGGTTGGTCTTCCTCATCCTCAAAGCCACATTCCTCCTCTGACTCCTCTTCCTCATACTCCTCTTGCAGCATTGCCGCAGGTCCGGCAAGCGATGATGACAAGGCTGTTTTTGGTGGTGATGGTGACCACAACTCTAACTCTTCCTCTTCACGCTCATCTACAGCCTGATCAAGCACTCTTCGCAGGGCACGCTCCAGGAAGAAAACAAATGGGATGAGGTCGCTGATGGTGCCTTCGGTGCGACTGACTAGGTTTGTCACCTCCTCAAAAGGACGCATGAGCCTACAGGCATTGCGCATGAGCGTCCAGTAACGTGGCAAAAACATTACCAGCTCCGCAGAGGCTGTCCTAGCACCCCGGTCATACAAATACTCGTTGGCGACTTTTTCTTGTTGGAGCAGGCGGTCGAACATTAGGAGTGTTGAAATCCAAAGTGCCGGGCTGTCGCAAATCAAGCGCCTCACTGGCATGTTGTTTCGGCGCTGAATGTCTGAAAAGTGCGCCATGGCTGTGTAGAAACGTCTGGAATGGCACACACCTTCCTGGCCTGCTTGAGAACGTCCTGTAAGCCTGGGTACTTAGACACAAAGCGTTGTACGATGAGATTCAACACATGTGCCATGCACGGCACATGTGACAACTTGCCCAAATTCAATGCCGCCAACAAATTGCTTCCATTGTCACACACCACTTTGCCGATCTCCAGTTGGTGCGGGGTCAGCCACTGATCCACCTGTGCGTTCAGGGCGGACAGGAGTGCTGGTCCGTTGTGGCTCTCTGCTTTCAGGCAAGTCAACCCCAAGACAGCGTGACACTGTCGTATCCGGGATATGGAATAGCCCCTGGGGAGCTGGGGGGGGGTTCAGTTGATGTGCAGCCAGATGCCACAGCAGAAGAGGACTCAGCCGAGGAGGTTATGGAAGAGGATGGAGTACGAGGAGTAGAGGAGGTGGCAGTAGGCCTGCCTGCAAGTCGTGGCGGTGTCACCAACTCCGCTGCAGAGCCACGCATTCCATGCTTGGCAGACGTCAGCAGGTTGACCCAATGCGCAGTGTAGGTGATATACCTGCCCTGACCGTGCTTTGCAGACCAGGTATCAGTGGTCAGATGGACCCTTGCCCCAACACTGTATGCCAGAGATGCCATGACTTCCTTTTTAATCACCGAGTAGAGGTTTGGGATTGCCTTATTAGAAAAAAAAAATTGTCCGGGTACCTTCCACTGTGGTGTCCCAATAGCGACAAATTTTTTGAAGGCCTCAGACTCCACCAGCTGGTATGGTAAAAGCTGGCGGGCTAAGAGTTCCGTCAAGCCAGCTGTCAGACGGCGGGCAAGGGGGTGACTCTGTGACATTGGCTTCTTACGCTCTAACATTTCCTTTACAGACACCTGACTGTGGGCAGATTAGATGGATCTGCTCAAGGTGAGAGGCGGAGTGGCGGGTGGTTGAGAGGGGGCAAGGAGGACAGCAGTGGTTGACGTGGCTGAAGATGCTGGACCAGGAGGAGGATGGTGGCTTTGAGCTTGTGTGCTGCTTCTACTCGTCATCATGTGTTGATCCCATAGGCGTTTGTGATGTGCGATCATGTGCCTTCACAAAGCAGTTGTACCTAGGTGGGTGTTGGATTTCCCACGACTCAGTTTCTTTTGGCACAGGTTGCAAATGGCATTGCTGTTATCAGAGGCAGACACACAAAAAAAATGCCACACTGCTGAGCTTTGCAATGACGGCATTCTGGTGGTGGCAACAGCATGCGTTGATTGGCGTGCTGTCTGGCTGACCCCGGGTGCCGATACATGCTGTCTGACTGTGCCACTAGCTCCTTGCGACGACCTCCCCCTGCTTCCAACTCGTCTCCTCCTTCTCTCTGTCTCCCCTTCTGAACTTTCCCCCTCTTCTTCTTCTCTTCGAGCAGGCACCCACGTGGCATCCACGGACACATCGTCATCATCAACCACTTCACTTGTATCTGACACCTCAGCAAAGGAAGCAGCAGCGGGTACAACATCATCATCATCACACTGTACGTCCATGTGTGTAATGCTGCCTGACTGAGACGTATCCCTGTTATCTACATCCCCTGGCAATAATGGTTGCGCATGACTAATTTCATCCAACTGATGTATAAATAACTCCTCTGAGGGATCAAGTGAAGCGGCTGTGGTGGTAGTAGTGGTGGCGGCGGCGGGCGGGAGAGTGGTGACCAAAGCTGAGCTGGAGGAGGATGGTGCATCAAGGTTCTTAGCGGAAGCTGTTGAAGATTGGGTGTCTTGTGTAAGCCAGTCAACTATTTTCTCAGAATTTTTAGAGTTCAGGGTACGTGGCCTCTGAACACTGGGCATTATTCCAGCGCCAGTGGAATAGTACCACGAACACGACGGCCCCTGCGGCGTGGCCTGCCTCTGCCTGTCATTTTTTATTAGATAAGTGTTACTATGTGTGCAAGGTACTGTGCCACTCTATATAAGTGGTGGGCAGTGGGCACAGTACAGTCTGTGTGGGCGTGACACACCCGGGCTTGCAAATGTGATTAGATCACAGTTAAATTTTAAATAGATTTTTTTTTTCTGCAAGGTATTTGACTGAATGACACCCTGTAACGGTATGAGTGCAGGCCGAACCAGCCACTAGCCAGTAGACACAATAGAGTATGTGTGGGCGCCTGACAAACACGGGCTTGCAAATGTGATTAGATTGCAGAAAAATATTAAATATAATTTTTTTTTATCTGCAAGGTATTTTCTGTCACACCCTGTATGAATGGTGTGCATTGTGCACACAGTGCTGTCTATGACTGAGTCTGCAGCCTCTCACACACGGGCAGCCAGGCAATTGCAATATATATATATATATATATATATATACAGTACAGACCAAAAGTTTGGACACACCTTCTCATTCAAAACTATTAAAATTGTAGATTCACACTGAAGGCATCAAAACTATGAATTAACACATGTGGAATTATATACATAACAAGAAAGTGTGAAACAACTGAAAATATGTCATTCTAGGTTCTTCAAAGTAGCCACCTTTTGCTTTGATTACTGCTTTGCACGCTCTTGGCATTCTCTTGATGAGCTTCAAGAGGTAGTCACCTGAAATGGTCTTCCAACAGTCTTGAAGGAGTTCCCAGAGATGCTTAGCACTTGTTCCCTTTTCCCTTCACTCTGCGGTCCAGCTCACCCCAAACCATCTCGATTGGATTCAGGTCCGGTGACTGTGGAGGCCAGGTCATCTGGCGCAGCACCCCATCACTCGCCTTCATGGTCAAATAGCCTTTACACAGCCTGGAGGTGTGTTTGGGGTCATTGTCCTGTTGAAAAATAAATTATGGTCCAACTAAACGCAAACCGGATGGAATAGCATGCCGCTGCAAGATGCTGTGGTAGCCATGCTGGTTCAGTATGCCTTCAATTTTGAATAAATGCCCAACAGTGTCACCAGCAAAGCACCCCCACACCATCACACCTCCTCCTCCATGCTTCACAGTGGGAATCAGGCATGTAGAGTCCATCTGTTCACCTTTTCTGCACAAAGACACGGTGGTTGGAACTAAAGATCTCAAATTTTGACTTATCAGACCAAAGCACAGATCTCCACTGGTCTAATGTCCATTCCTTGTGTTCTTTAGCCCAAACAAGTCTCTTCTGCTTGTTGCCTGTCCTTAGCAGTGGTTTCCTAGCAGATATTCTACCATGAAGGCCTGATTCACACAGTCTCCTCTTAACAGTTGTTATAGAGATGTGTCTGCTGCTAGAACTCTGTGTGGCATTGACCTGGTCTCTAATCTGAGCTGCTGTTAACCTGCGATTTCTGAGGCTGGTGACTCGGATGAACTTATCCTCCACAGCAGAGGTGACTCTTGGTCTTCCTTTCCTGGGGCGGTCCGCATGTGAGCCAGTTTCTTTGTAGCGCTTGATGGTTTTTGTGACTGCACTTGGGGACACTTTCAAAGTTTTCCCAATTTTTCGGACTGACTGACCTTCATTTCTTAAAGTAATGATGGCCACTCGTTTTTCTTTACTTAGCTGCTTTTTTCTTGCCATAATACAAATTCTGACAGTCTATTCAGTAGGACTATCAGCTGTGTATCCACCTGACTTCTCCACAACGCAACTGATGGTCCCAACCCCATTTATAAGGCAAGAAATCCCACTTATTAAACCTGACAGGGCACACCTGTGAAGTGAAAACCATTTCAGGTGACTACCTTTTGAAGCTCATCAAGAGAATGCCAAGAATGTGCAAAGCAGTAATCAAAGCAAAAGGTGGCTACTTTAAAGAACCTAGAATATGACATATTTTCAGCTTTTTCACAATTTTTGTTATGCATATAATTCCACATGTGTTTATTCATAGTTTTGATGCCTTCAGTGTGAATCTACAATTTTCATAGTCATGAAAATAAAGATAACTCTTTGAATGAGAAGGTGTGTCCAAACTTTTGGTTTGTACTGTATATGAAAAAAAAAAAAAAAAGCAGACTGTTGTACCAGCCCTGAAAAGGGCTTTTTGGGGTGCTGTCTGTGGACACAGAACAATTCCCTAGCTAACGCTTTCCCTATTGAATCAGCAGCAGCTACACTCTCCCTCCTCTCTCTGTGAATGCAGATTCCGAATGAATCTAAAATGGATGCTGTCCTGGAGGTGGGAGGGTCTGCTGCTGATTGGCTGGAATGTGTCTGCTGACTGTGAGGTAGAGGGTCAAAGTTTACTCAATGATGATATATAGGGGGCGGACCGAACATCGCATATGTTCGCCCACAGCGGCAAACACGAACAAGCTATGTTCGCCGGGAACTATTCGCCGGCGAATAGTTCGGGACATCACTACTGCTTACTAGAGTTGAGCGAACACCTGGATGTTCGGGTTCGAGAAGTTCGGCCGAACATCCCGGAAATGTTCGGGTTCGGGATCCGAACCCGATCCGAACTTCGTCCCGAACCCGAACCCCATTGAAGTCAATGGGGACCCGAACTTTTCGGCACTAAAAAGGCTGTAAAACAGCCCAGGAAAGAGCTAGAGGGCTGCAAAAGGCAGCAACATGTAGGTAAATCCCCTGCAAACAAATGTGGATAGGGAAATGAATTAAAATAAAAATTAAATAAATAAAAATTAACCAAAATCAATTGGAGAGAGGTTCCATAGCAGAGAATCTGGCTTCCCGTCACCCACCACTGGAACAGTCCATTCTCAGATATTTAGGCCCCGGCACCCAGGCAGAGGAGAGAGGTCCCGTAACAGAGAATCTGTCTTCATGTCAGCAGAGAATTAGTCTGCATGTCATAGCAGAGAATGAGGCTTCACGTCAGCCACCACTGCAACAGTCCATTGGCATATATTTAGGCCTAGCACACAGGCAGAGCAGAGAGGTCCCGTAACAGAGAATCTGGCTTCATGTCAGCAGAGAATCAGTCTGCATGTCATAGCAGAGAATGAGGCTTCACGTCACCCACCACTGCAACAGTCCATTGGCATATATTTAGGCCTAGCACACAGGCAGAGCAGAGAGGTCCCGTAACAGACAATCTGGCTTCATGTCAGCAGAGAATCAGTCTGCATGTCATAGCAGAGAATGAGGCTTCACGTCAGCCACCACTGCAACAGTCCATTGGCATATATTTAGGCCTAGCACACAGGCAGAGCAGAGAGGTCCCGTAACAGACAATCTGGCTTCATGTCAGCAGAGAATCAGTCTGCATGTCATAGCAGAGAATCAGGCTTCACGTCAGCCACCACTGCAACAGTCCATTGTCATAAATTTAGGCCCAGCACCCAGGCAGAGGAGAGAGGTCCCGTAACAGACAATCTGGCTTCATGTCAGCAGAGAATTAGTCTGCATGTCATAGCAGAGAATCAGGCTTCATGTCAGCCACCACTGCAACAGTCCATTGGCATATATTTAGGCCCAGCACCCAGGCAGAGGAGGGAGGTCCCGTAACAGAGAATCTGTCTTCATGTCAGCAGAGAATCAGTCTGCATGTCATAGCAGAGAATGAGGCTTCACGTCACCCACCACTGCAACAGTCCATTGGCATATATTTAGGCCTAGCACACAGGCAGAGCAGAGAGGTCCCGTAACAGACAATCTGGCTTCATGTCAGCAGAGAATCAGTCTGCATGTCATAGCAGAGAATCAGGCTTCACGTCAGCCACCACTGCAACAGTCCATTGGTATATATTTAGGCCTAGCACACAGGCAGAGCAGAGAGGTCCCGTAACAGACAATCTGGCTTCATGTCAGCAGAGAATCAGTCTGCATGTCATAGCAGAGAATGAGGCTTCACGTCACCCACCACTGCAACAGTCCATTGGCATATATTTAGGCCTAGCACACAGGCAGAGCAGAGAGGTCCCGTAACAGACAATCTGGCTTCATGTCAGCAGAGAATCAGTCTGCATGTCATAGCAGAGAATCAGGCTTCACGTCAGCCACCACTGCAACAGTCCATTGTCATAAATTTAGGCCCAGCACCCAGGCAGAGGAGAGAGGTCCCGTAACAGACAATCTGGCTTCATGTCAGCAGAGAATTAGTCTGCATGTCATAGCAGAGAATCAGGCTTCATGTCAGCCACCACTGCAACAGTCCATTGGCATATATTTAGGCCCAGCACCCAGGCAGAGGAGGGAGGTCCCGTAACAGAGAATCTGTCTTCATGTCAGCAGAGAATCAGTCTGCATGTCATAGCAGAGAATGAGGCTTCACGTCACCCACCACTGCAACAGTCCATTGGCATATATTTAGGCCTAGCACACAGGCAGAGCAGAGAGGTCCCGTAACAGACAATCTGGCTTCATGTCAGCAGAGAATCAGTCTGCATGTCATAGCAGAGAATCAGGCTTCACGTCAGCCACCACTGCAACAGTCCATTGGCATATATTTAGGCCTAGCACACAGGCAGAGCAGAGAAGTCCCGTAACAGACAATCTGGCTTCATGTCAGCAGAGAATCAGTCTGCATGTCATAGCAGAGAATGAGGCTTCACGTCAGCCACCACTGCAACAGTCCATTGGCATATATTTAGGCCCAGCACCCAGGCAGAGGAGGGAGGTCCCGTAACAGAGAATCTGTCTTCATGTCAGCAGAGAATCAGTCTGCATGTCATAGCAGAGAATGAGGCTTCACGTCACCCACCACTGCAACAGTCCATTGGCATATATTTAGGCCTAGCGCACAGGCAGAGCAGAGAGGTCCCGTAACAGACAATCTGGCTTCATGTCAGCAGAGAATCAGTCTGCATGTCATAGCAGAGAATCAGGCTTCACGTCAGCCACCACTGCAACAGTCCATTGTCATAAATTTAGGCCCAGCACCCAGGCAGAGGAGAGAGGTCCCGTAACAGACAATCTGGCTTCATGTCAGCAGAGAATTAGTCTGCATGTCATAGCAGAGAATCAGGCTTCATGTCAGCCACCACTGCAACAGTCCATTGGCATATATTTAGGCCCAGCACCCAGGCAGAGGAGGGAGGTCCCGTAACAGAGAATCTGTCTTCATGTCAGCAGAGAATCAGTCTGCATGTCATAGCAGAGAATGAGGCTTCACGTCAGCCACCACTGCAACAGTCCATTGGCATATATTTAGGCCTAGCACACAGGCAGAGGAGAGGTTCATTCAACTTTGGGTAGCCTCGCAATATAATGGTAAAATGAAAATAAAAATAGGATTGAATGAGGAAGTGCCCTGGAGTCCAATAATATATGGTTATGGGGAGGTAGTTAATGTCTAATCTGGACAAGGGACGGACAGGTCCTGTGGGATCCATGCCTGGTTCATTTTTATGAACGTCAGCTTGTCCACATTGGCTGTAGACAGGCGGCTGCGTTTGTCTGTAATGACGCCCCCTGCCGTGCTGAATACACGTTCAGACAAAACGCTGGCTGCCGGGCAGGCCAGCACCTCCAAGGCATAAAAGGCTAGCTCTGGCCACGTGGACAATTTAGAGACCCAGAAGTTGAATGGGGCCGAACCATCAGTCAGTACGTGGAGGGGTGTGCACACGTACTGTTCCACCATGTTAGTGAAATGTTGCCTCCTGCTAACACGTTGCGTATCAGGTGGTGGTGCAGTTAGCTGTGGCGTGTTGACAAAAGTTTTCCACATCTCTGCCATGCTAACCCTGCCCTCAGAGGAGCTGGCCGTGACACAGCTGCCTTGGCGACCTCTTGCTCCTCCTCTGCCTTGGCCTTGGGCTTCCACTTGTTCCCCTGTGACATTTGGGAATGCTCTCAGTAGCGCGTCTACCAACGTGCGCTTGTACTCGCGCATCTTCCTATCACGCTCCAGTGCAGGAAGTAAGGTGGGCACATTGTCTTTGTAGCGTGGATCCAGCAGGGTGGCAACCCAGTAGTCCGCACAGGTTAAAATGTGGGCAACTCTGCTGTCGTTGCGCAGGCACTGCAGCATGTAGTCGCTCATGTGTGCCAGGCTGCCCAGGGGTAAGGACAAGCTGTCCTCTGTGGGAGGCGTATCGTCATCGTCCTGCCTTTCCCCCCAGCCACGCACCAGTGATGGACCCGAGCTGCGTTGGGTGCCACCCCGCTGTGACCATGCTTCATCCTCATCCTCCTCCACCTCCTCCTCATCCTCGTCCTCCTCGTCCTCCAGTAGTGGGCCCTGGCTGGCCACATTTGTACCTGGCCTCTGCTGTTGCCAAAAACCTCCCTCTGAGTCACTTCGAAGAGACTGGCCTGAAAGTGCTAAAAATGACCCCTCTTCCTCCTCCTCCTCCTCCTCCTCCTGGGCCACCTCCTCTTCCATCATCGCCCTAAGTGTTTTCTCAAGGAGACATAGAAGTGGTATTGTAACGCTGATAACGGTGTCATCGCCACTGGCCATGTTGGTGGAGTACTCGAAACAGCGCAACAGGGCACACAGGTCTCGCATGGAGGCCCAGTCATTGGTGGTGAAGTGGTGCTGTTCTGTAGTGCGACTGACCCGTGCGTGCTGCAGCTGAAACTCCACTATGGCCTGCTGCTGCTCGCACAGTCTGTCCAGCATGTGCAAGGTGGAGTTCCACCTGGTGGGCACGTCGCATATGAGGCGGTGAGCGGGAAGGCCGAAGTTACGCTGTAGCGCAGACAGGCGAGCAGCAGCAGGATGTGAACGCCGGAAGCGCGAACAGACGGCCCGCACTTTATGCAGCAGCTCTGACATGTCGGGGTAGTTGTGAATGAACTTCTGCACCACCAAATTCAGCACATGCGCCAAGCAAGGGATGTGCGTCAAATTGGCTAGTCCCAGAGCTGCAACGAGATTTCGCCCATTATCACACACCACCAGGCCGGGCTTGAGGCTCACCGGCAGCAACCACTCGTCGGTCTGTTGTTCTATACCCCGCCACAACTCCTGTGCGGTGTGGGGCCTGTCCCCCAAACATATGAGTTTCAGAATGGCCTGCTGACGTTTACCCCGGGCTGTGCTGAAGTTGGTGGTGAAGGTGTGTGGCTGACTGGATGAGCAGGTGGAAGAAGAGGAGGAGGAAGCCGAGAAGGAGGAGGTGGCAACAGGAGGCAAAGAATGTTGCCCTGCGATCCTTGGCGGCGGAAGGACGTGCGCCAAACAGCTCTCCGCCTGGGGCCCAGCTGCCACTACATTTACCCAGTGTGCAGTTAGGGAGATATAGCGTCCCTGGCCGTGCTTACTGGTCCACGTATCTGTGGTTAGGTGGACCTTGCCACAGATGGCGTTGCGCAGTGCACACTTGATTTTATCGGATACTTGGTTGTGCAGGGAAGGCACGGCTCTCTTGGAGAAGTAGTGCCGGCTGGGAACAACATACTGTGGGACAGCAAGCGACATGAGCTGTTTGAAGCTGTCTGTGTCCACCAGCCTAAATGACAGCATTTCATAGGCCAGTAGTTTAGAAATGCTGGCATTCAGGGCCAGGGATCGAGGGTGGCTAGGTGGGAATTTACGCTTTCTATCAAATGTTTGTGAGATGGAGAGCTGAACGCTGGCGTGTGACATGGTTGAGACGCTTGGTGACGGAGGTGGTGGTGGTGGTGTTGGTGGTACATCCCCTGTTTGCTGGGCGGCAGGTGCCAACGTTCCTCCAGAGGCGGAGGAAGAGGCCGAGGCGGCAGCAGCAGAATAGGCCGAGGCGGCAGCAGCAGAAGAGGTAGCAGGGGGAGCCTGAGTGACTTCCTTGGTTTTAAGGTGTTTACTCCACTGCAGTTCATGCTTTGCATGCAGGTGCCTGGTCATGCAGGTTGTGCTCAGGTTCAGAACGTTAATGCCTCGCTTCAGGCTCTGATGGCACAGCGTGCAAACCACTCGGGTCTTGTCGTCAGCACATTGTTTGAAGAAGTGCCATGCCAGGGAACTCCTTGAAGCTGCCTTTGGGGTGCTCGGTCCCAGATGGCGGCGGTCAGTAGCAGGCGGAGTCTCTTGGCGGCGGGTGTTCTGCTTTTGCCCACTGCTCCCTCTTTTGCTACGCTGTTGGCTCGGTCTCACCACTGCCTCTTCCTCCGAACTGTGAAAGTCAGTGGCACGACCTTCATTCCATGTGGGGTCTAGGACCTCATCGTCCCCTGCATCGTCTTCCACCCAGTCTTGATCCCTGACCTCCTGTTCAGTCTGCACACTGCAGAAAGACGCAGCAGTTGGCACCTGTGTTTCGTCATCATCAGAGACATGCTGAGGTGGTATTCCCGTGTCCTCATCATCAGGAAACATAAGTGGTTGTGCGTCAGTGCATTCTATGTCTTTCACCGCTGGGGAAGGGCTAGGTGGATGCCCTTGGGAAACCCTGCCAGCGGAGTCTTCAAACAGCATAAGAGACTGCTGCATAACTTGAGGCTGAGACAGTTTCCCTGGTATGCATGGGGGTGATGTGACAGACTGATGGGGTTGGTTTTCAGGCGCCATCTGTGCGCTTTCTGCAGAAGACTGGGTGGGAGATAATGTGAACGTGCTGGATCCACTGTCGGCCACCCAATTGACTAATGCCTGTACCTGCTCAGGCCTTACCATCCTTAGAACGGCATTGGGCCCCACCATATATCGCTGTAAATTCTGGCGGCTACTGGGACCTGAGGTAGTTGGTACACTAGGACGTGTGGATGTGGCAGAACGGCCACGTCCTCTCCCAGCACCAGAGGGTCCACTAACACCACCACGACCATGTCCACGTCCGCGTCCCTTACTAGATGTTTTTCTCATTGTTATGGTTCACCACAACAACAAATATATTATTTGGCCCAATGTATTGTATTCAAATTCAGCGGGATATAAATTTGAGGCCTAGTATTTAGGCGCTGGGTGACCGGTATGGATTTAGTGACAGAATTAGACTTGGAAATGCACAGAAGCGTGTGTGTGAAGTTATTCTGAATGACCCTATGTGCACCTTCAATATGATCTACCCTTTTAGGGATAGATTTCAAATAGCTCTGATATAGCAGAAACGACTAAATTATGAAATTGCTAAATTGGGAATTGTATTTCAACCCAGAACAAAAAATGTGCTTTGACGGACACTAAATAACTTTCCCAGCCACAACAGGACAGCGGTAACGAGAGATTTAGCGGGATATAAATTTGAGGCCTAGTATTTAGGCGCTGGGTGACAGGTATGGGTTTAGTGACAGAATTAGATTTGGAAATGCACAGTAGCGGGTGTGTGAAGTTATTCTGAATGACCCTATGTGCACCTTGAATATTATATACCCTTTTAGGGATAGATTTCAAATAGCTCTGATATAGCAGAAACCACTAAATTATGAAATTGCTAAATTGGGAATTGTATTTCAACCCAGAACAAGAAATGTGCTTGAACGGACACTAAATAACTCGCCCAGCTACAGCACTAGGGACAGATTTAGCGGGATATAAATTTGAGGCCTAGTATTTAGGCGCTGGGTGACAGGTATGGGTTTAGTGCCAGAATTAGACTTGGAAATACACAGTAGCGGGTGTGTGTGAAGTTATTCTGAATGACCCAATGTGCACCTTGAATATTATATACCCTTTTAGGGATAGATTTCAAATAGCTCTGATATAGCAGAAACCACTAAATTATGAAATTGCTAAATTGGGAATTGTATTTCAACCCAGAACAAGAAATGTGCTTGAACGGACACTAAATAACTCGCCCAGCTACAGCACTAAGGACAGATTTAGCGGGATATAAATTTGAGGCCTAGTATTTAGGCGCTGGGTGACAGGTATGGGTTTAGTGCCAGAATTAGACTTGGAAATACACAGTAGCGGGTGTGTGTGAAGTTATTCTGAATGACCCAATGTGCACCTTGAATATTATATACCCTTTTAGGGATAGATTTCAAATAGCTCTGATATAGCAGAAACCACTAAATTATGAAATTGCTAAATTGGGAATTGTATTTCAACCCAGAACAAGAAATGTGCTTGAACGGACACTAAATAACTCGCCCAGCTACAGCACTAGGGACAGATTTAGCGGGATATAAATTTGAGGCCTAGTATTTAGGCGCTGGGTGACAGGTATGGGTTTAGTGCCAGAATTAGACTTGGAAATACACAGTAGCGGGTGTGTGTGAAGTTATTCTGAATGACCCAATGTGCACCTTGAATATTATATACCCTTTTAGGGATAGATTTCAAATAGCTCTGATATAGCAGAAACCACTAAATTATGAAATTGCTAAATTGGGAATTGTATTTCAACCCAGAACAAGAAATGTGCTTGAACGGACACTAAATAACTCGCCCAGCTACAGCACTAAGGACAGATTTAGCGGGATATAAATTTGAGGCCTAGTATTTAGGCGCTGGGTGACAGGTATGGGT
Organism: Bufo gargarizans; assembly: GCF_014858855.1. Taxonomy (NCBI): domain Eukaryota; kingdom Metazoa; phylum Chordata; class Amphibia; order Anura; family Bufonidae; genus Bufo; species Bufo gargarizans. The sequence goes on from NC_058083.1 coordinate 259,144,808, forward strand.
TTAGTGCCAGAATTAGACTTGGAAATACACAGTAGCGGGTGTGTGTGAAGTTATTCTGAATGACCCAATGTGCACCTTGAATATTATATACCCTTTTAGGGATAGATTTCAAATAGCTCTGATATAGCAGAAACCACTAAATTATGAAATTGCTAAATTGGGAATTGTATTTCAACCCAGAACAAGAAATGTGCTTGAACGGACACTAAATAACTCGCCCAGCTACAGCACTAGGGACAGATTTAGCTGGATATAAATTTGAGGCCTAGTATTTAGGCGCTGGGTGACAGGTATGGGTTTAGTGCCAGAATTAGACTTGGAAATACACAGTAGCGGGTGTGTGTGAAGTTATTCTGAATGACCCAATGTGCACCTTGAATATTATATACCCTTTTAGGGATAGATTTCAAATAGCTCTGATATAGCAGAAACCACTAAATTATGAAATTGCTAAATTGGGAATTGTATTTCAACCCAGAACAAGAAATGTGCTTGAACGGACACTAAATAACTCGCCCAGCTACAGCACTAGGGACAGATTTAGCTGGATATAAATTTGAGGCCTAGTATTTAGGCGCTGGGTGACAGGTATGGGTTTAGTGCCAGAATTAGACTTGGAAATACACAGTAGCGGGTGTGTGTGAAGTTATTCTGAATGACCCAATGTGCACCTTGAATATTATATACCCTTTTAGGGATAGATTTCAAATAGCTCTGATATAGCAGAAACCACTAAATTATGAAATTGCTAAATTGGGAATTGTATTTCAACCCAGAACAAGAAATGTGCTTGAACGGACACTAAATAACTCGCCCAGCTACAGCACTAAGGACAGATTTAGCGGGATATAAATTTGAGGCCTAGTATTTAGGCGCTGGGTGACCGGTATGGATTTAGTGACAGAATTAGACTGGGAATATGGCCAAAAAATAAACAGACTATTGCTGGTTAAATGCACTTGGTGTGACAGCTTCACCCTGATGTAGGCTTTAGCCAAAAAACAACCACACCATTGAGGGTTAAATGCACTTGGTGACAGGCGCAGCTTGCCCCTGATTTAGTATATGGCCAAAAAATGAACAGACTATTGCTGGTTAAATGCACTTGGTGTGACAGCTTCACCCTGATGTAGGCTTTAGCCAAAAAACAACCACACCATTGAGGGTTAAATGCACTTGGTGACAGGCGCAGCTTGCCCCTGATTTTGTATATGGCCAAAAAATGAACAGACTATTGCTGGTTAAATGCACTTGGTGTGACAGCTTCACCCTGATGTAGGCTTTAGCCAAAAAACAACCACACCATTGAGGGTTAAATGCACTTGGTCGCAGCTTGTGCTGGCGCACCACAAGACACAAAATGGCCGCCGATCACCCCAGAAAAATGTGACTGACAAACGGTCTGGGCAGCCTAAAAACAGTGAGCAATTGAGGATCAGCAGCTCAATGATCCACAGCTGCAGATCGATCAGTTAATCAAGTCCTTTGGAGGAGTTAATCTGCCTAATCTCGCCCTACTGTCGCAGCCGCAACCTCTCCCTACGCTAATCAGAGCAGAGTGACGGGCGGCGCTATGTGACTCCAGCTTAAATAGAGGCTGGGTCACATGGTGCTCTGGCCAATCACAGCCATGCCAATAGTAGGCATGGCTGTGATGGCCTCTTGGGGCAAGTAGTATGACGCTTGTTGATTGGCTGCTTTGCAGCCTTTCAAAAAGCGCCAAGAAAGCGTCACAAAAGCGCGAAGAAAGCGACGAACACCGAACCCGAACCCGGACTTTTACGAAAATGTCCGGGTTCGGGTCCGTGTCACGGACACCCCAAAATTCGGTACGAACCCGAACTATACAGTTCGAGTTCGCTCATCCCTACTGCTTACATCACTACTGCCTACTTAGGAATTTTTCCAAATTGTTATTACTGTTTACTACTTGGAATATTTCCATATTCTATCTATTGTCTACTTAGGAATATCTCCACATTTTAACTACAATCAATACTGTAACATACAGTATTGACTGTAGCAAATAATGTACATACTTCATAATAATATAGACACCAATGTAATCAATGATCGCCGGCATAAAAAAAGGCATCAAATTCCCAGTTATAACATAACTTTGTACATTTAAAGCATATACCCACATTTTATTCCTTTTAAAATAAAAATTAAGCACATGGACATAGATGCAAATTTACTGTTTTTTACATATAGCAATGATATGCTTTTTCCATGGCTACAAACGGAAACATTTCAGCATTTAATCATTCCTCACTCCATCTGTCCCTACTTCTTGCTAACATAAATTCGGTGTACATGCCCTTAAGGGTGTATTCATACACATTGTTTATTTGGAGAGAAAAAAAGTGACAGGAGTCTTTAATGCATTTTTTGAGCCAAACCCAGTAGTGGATGCAGCAGGAAAGAGAAAATCAAGTATTTTCTTTATATATCTCATTCCTTTTGAATCCACTTCTGACTTTGGCTTCCAAAAACTGTATGAAAGACTGCCAATAAAACAGCAATTTTTTTTCAAAATGCCACAGAAGGTACATGGCACAGGCTCAGAAGCTGAAGCCACTCCATACATGAGGGAGAGAGCTGTTTTAAAAGCTAACCGTTTAAAAGCTATTGACAATAGTGACTGAATAATTTATAAACCTATTACCCAATCAATCCCCTCTTGTGGTGCTGGTTGGTTGTCATGGTGGCCCCCAGGCCTTCCATCTTAGGGCTCATTCAGACGACCGTATGTATTTTGTGGTCTGCAAATTGTGGATAAAAAAAACATGGATACCGGCTGTGTGCGTTCCGCATTTTGCAGAATGCACACGACCAGCCCTATGATAGAAATGCCTATGCTTGTCCGCAACTGCAGAAAACGATAGGACATGTTCTATCTTTGCTGTCAAAATCTTTTGCGGCCCCATTGAAGTGAATGGGTCCACATACGTTCAGCAAAATTGTGGAAAGGATGCGGACACATAAATATGGTAGTGTGAATGAGCCCTGGGTCTGGTAGGGCGTGTGGAAGTCTGTTGAGCCAGGGTCAGTTCTTCCTCTAGTAGTTTAGTTTGGTTAGCCGTCTCATTAACCACTGACCTCTTCCGAAAACCTACCGATCGTAATACACTACTACACTATTCCAGCTGTCACCCCCGCAACACCAAGCAATCTTTACCACGATCTCAGTTCACACGAGTAGCCAGAATAGTACCAGACCCTTCTCTCCGCGCACAACGCCTCCAAGAAATGGCAAACAAATTTACTGATAGGGGCTACCCCACCAAACTACTAGAGGAAGAAATGACCCTGGCTCAACAGACTTCCACACGCCCTACCAGACCCACAGCGTCTGCACGAATTCCCTTCGTAACCACCTATCATCCTTTTCGTATCAAAAATCCTAAATATAATCAAAAAACATTGGTCCATTTTGGAACGATCATACCCCAAGGTAGCTGAATTTAGAAATCCAATTCGTATGTGCTATAAACGTCCCACCAATCTCAAGGACCAATTGGTACACGCTGATATTGGTACAACCACACCACAAATAGGACAAACCACTTTGGCCCCCCGCAAGACAGGCACCTACCCATGTCTGCATTGTGCACAATGCACCAATGTCATAAAGGGAAATAGGATTACACATTCCCACTCGGGCAAAATCTATCAAGCAAGAGACTTCTACACGTTCAATTCATCTTTCGTGGTCTACCTTATCAAATGTTCATGCGGTTTGGCTTATGTAGGCGAAACGACTCAATGCGTTCGCGACCGTATATCAAAACACAAGTCCGACATTCGATGCAATAGAACAGAACTTCCGGTCCCACATCACTTTTCATCCAATAAACATCAAATCAACCAGCTTCAATTCTAGGTATTAGAACAAGTGCCACAAACACGACAAGGCGGCAATCGGATCGCTCGCCTCAAAGAACGGGAGGCCTTCTGGATTTTTGAGTTAAGGACCCTTTCCCCCAATGGAATGAACAGGGATTTCGACTTTCGGATTTAACAACTCTCACTCCTAAGGAATAAATAGGAACCACACTTCTTGCTTTTTAATCACTATAATTGACTTTCTTTTGCTTTCTATTATCTCCAAACAGTATTTTTATTGTTAAGCTGAATATAGATATATATAAATATATATATATATGTGTGTGTATATATATATATATATATATATATATATATGTAGGTTTAATTGCATATTTATATGTCTAAAATGTCTACAGGTCTACCTATTATTATCTTCTCTAACTTCTCTTTTTTCCATTTTTACAGACAAAATGACCCCCATAGTCTCATCTATACAGGTAGTAAACCACCACATAACTATAGAGCCATATAGAGTCATATATAGAGTCATTTTGATTAATTGCTTAAGCAGATATTTATACAATATTATTGAAACGTTAGCAGCATATTGTCTACTCAATTAGATCTATACAAAACATGGAATAGTATCTATGTGTCCTATAATTTCCACTATGCAGCGATTTTCAGCCTAGAGCGCCTGCGCAGTGCGCCGCAAACTCCCGACTCCCCAAGTCCGATACTGTGAACCATTGCGCATGCGCGAGTTGCGTCACCGCTCTCGCGATACCTCGGCAATGGCCGAGAATGCAAAGACACATACAGACCTCCCCCAGCTCTACTTAAAGCCGCGTATACCGCGGACACAGTGAGTCCTCCCGGTGCCTATGATCTCCTGCATCAGGTCTGTAACTACCACGCTCACCATACGCCCTAACCGCAACTCTATTGCCGCAAATGCCTGTTACCAGTAGTCCTTATGTCCTATCTACAGCTGTGTTTGCCGCTCATGATCGCTACTAACTACTCTTGCATTTTACCCTCGCTTTTCAACTGCACTCTGCCTACAGCTCTATTTACTTTTTACTTGTTACTATTAACTCCGCATATGATACCTGCTACTACCAACTCCTCTGTTATTATCAACCCTGCATATGACTGCTATCAGTAACTCCCACTTTTACTTACATTCTGCCTACAGCTCTCATCACTACCTTTTACTTATACAACTTTGACTTTACCCTCTTTTACCTACAACCCTGACTCTATTCTGAAGTTATCTCCATGTTCACCATTTACTAACTGAGAACGTGATCAAAAAGGTATAGTAAGGCTCACCATTTGCTCCAATAATATATAGACATTGTTTATCCAACAGGTATGATCGCTTGAAATATGAAATGCTCTTTTTCCTAGTACCTAGATAGTGTTAATACATGGGACCGAGATATGGGATCAATACAACCATGACTAAATCTATTGTCATTGTCATTATTATCCTCTCTACTATGACCCACTGTCTCTACCATATTTTAAACACACTATCTCATAGGCTAACCAACAGCCATATTCTATGTCTACAACTTTGCTACTATGCTATAGCCAAAAGATGATATCCTGTTCGTATAACATGTCATATTGTAATATACCCTACGATAATTTCCCTATATACAGGCGTCCACACCGACCCTACTAGAACATACGAAGACAATGATTATGAAATTACCTAATTTCTATGTTCTGCCAAGTACCATCCTGCTTACTGTCATATTATGCACCTAACTATCCAGAAGTGATAGACATCCACTGAAACTACAATATTTTGTTTAACTTTTTGACATTGTCTGTACTTATTTAATGTCCTATGATACTGTACCTATGTAATACTAAAACATGATGTAACTATTTTCAGGCCGTGATCAAGGTCCTAATAGGACCGAAACGTTGGCCACTTGCAATATAAAAAAGATCCTATTTGGGATGGACAACAAATAAATGAATTAATTTTGAAAAATGACTTATCGAGTGCCGTGGTCTCTATATATATTCTGACTGACCCTTTCCACTGAGCACCGAAAACCACACACCAGGAGTGCCATCCACTATAATCAACACGCACACAGTGATGGACATCTCGCCCTATGAATCACTATGTGTGGACGGAGTTAGTAGGACTTTCACTCTCTCCTAGAAGTCCTGTCAGGATTAATGCTGTTTTTTTCCTCTGGAATCCTGCTCCAAACCTATATAGCACGAAGCTTGAAGGGGTTGTCTGAGTTATATAAATATATGCCCGTGTGTCTTATAACCTATCTAATAATACATTTGTAATTGACATTTTTCTTCTATAGTACCGGGATTCTGCAGGGCCAATACGGGTCATGTGACTCTCAACGTTATCCACCAGGCTCCTGTGATGATGTCTCGTGTACACGAAACATCAGAGCCTTGTGTGCCCGCCCCCCCTCTCTCCTTGTATCTGGGTGCGCCGGCTCCTGTGAGGGATTGCGCATGTGCGATCCTTACCAGTGCCGGCAGCCTTGTGAAAGGAGCATCGCCCTTATCCACTGTAGTGCCCACACCCCTCCCTCTGCGCTTGGCTGCCGGCCGGCTCCAGTTCAGGCAGCCATGTGAAAACACCAGAGCCAACACCACATACAAGTGAGCCTTGCCCATGATTGAAGCTGACAAAGATCAAAGGCACAAGCCTTCAAATGTGACAGCGTTGGAGGTTTGTTTTCAGAGTAGGAGAGCTAAATGTGTCACCTGTAGTACACTACTTTTTTCTAATGTAGGAGAATGATAAGCAGTAGAGCTGTGTTTTGTTAGATGTAGGATAGATGAAATGTAGCAGGGATGTAGCAGTGCTAAGTTTGTCAAATGTAGTGGCTTTCGGATCTTTATATGTGGTGCAGAGATGTAGTAGGGTGGACTTTGAGTTTGTCAGCTGAACTTGTCAAATGTAATGTAGGAGAGCTGAGATGTAGTGGAGATGTAGCAGACCAGAGTTAGGCATCTTTCCCATGGGCGTGTGCGCCCCGTTGCCGTATTGCAGACGAGCCACTTGTCCTACGCCCCTACGCGCATTTCGCTCAATGCTTCATCAATGAGACAAAGATAAATCACTTCAGAACTTTTTCCACCTTTTAATGTGACCTATAAACTGTACCACTCAATTGAAAACCAAACTGAAATCTTTTAGGTGGAGGGAAGAAAACACTAAAATAATGTGGTTGAATAAGTGTGCACACCCTCTTATAACTGGGGATGTAACTGTGTTCAGAATTAAGCAATCACCTTCAAAATCATGTTAAATAGGAGTCAGCATACACCGCCATCATTTAAAGTGCCTCTGACTAACCCCAAATAAAGTTCAGCTGCTCTAGTTGGTCTTTCCTGAAATTTTCTTAGTCGCATGCCACAGCAATAGCCATGGTCCACAGAGAGCTTCCAAAACATCAGAGGGATCTCATTGTTAATGTATCAGTCAGGAGAAGGGTACAAAAGAATTTCCAAGACATTAGATATACCATGGAACACAGTGAAGACTCAAGTGAAGAAAATATGGCACAACAGTGACATTACCAAGAACTGGACGTCCCTCCAATATTGATAAAAAGACAAGAGGAAAACTGGTCTGTGAGGCTACCAAGAGGCCTACAGCAACATTAAGGGAGCTGCAGGAATATCTGGCAAGTACTGGCTGTGTGGTACATGTGACAACAATCTCCTGTATTGTTCATATGTCTGGGCTATGGGGTAGAGTGGCAAGACAAAAGTGGAACATCCAAGCCAGGCTACATTTTGCAAAAAAGTCTCCCAAAAGCATGTGGGAGAAGGTATTATGGTCTGATGAAACCAAGGTTGAACTTTTTGACCATAATTCCAAAAGATATGTTTGGTGCAAAAACAACACTGCACATCACCAAAAGAACACCATAACCACAGTGAAGCATGGTGGTGGCAGCATAATGCTTTGGGACTGTTTTTCTTCAGCTGGAACTGGGACCTTAGTTACCCTAGAGGGAATTTTGAACAGTTCCAAATTCCAGTCAATATTGGCACAAAACCTTCAGGCTTCTGCTAGAAAGTTGAACATGAAGAGGAACTTCATCTTTCAGCATTAAAACGACATAAAGCATACATCCAAATCAACAAAGGAAAGGCTTCACTAGAAGAAGATTAAAGTTTTGGAAGGCCCAGCCAGAGCCCAGACCTGAATCCAATTGAAAATCTGTGGGGTGATCTGAAGAGGGACATTTTAACAGGGGTGTGAAGACTTTTTATATCCACTGTATGTTTATAAGACTCTGGCTGCTATTTTTGGTGTTAGATATTTTGGGCACATGCCAGAGTAGTGGTATTTTTGCCCACATTTAAGATAGGTGCTATTGGTTTGTCAGGTGTATCAGAGATGTAACAAGACAGAGGCCCTCAAATGGGACAATGCTGGAGTTTTATTTCAGAGTGGCGGAGCAAAATTTGTCACCTGTAGTAAAATGAGTTCTTCCAATGTAGGAGATTGATATGCAGTAGAGCTGGGTTTGTCAGATGTAAGAAAGCTGAGATGTATGAGGGCTGTGTTTGTTAAATGATTTTTGACAGCTGAATTTATCAAATGAAGTGTAGGTGAGCTGAGATATAGCAGTGCTGACTTTTTCAAATGTAGCAGAATTCAGTTTTGCCGGTGTAGCAGTGCTTAGAGTAAATAAATGATGTATATATTTATAGAGAAATTTATATATATATATATATATATATATATATATAAACTTGGGAAGATGAAGATGCAGCACACTTTCGTAATCGGGTGCAAAATCATGCCAGTGTGAACAAGCACTGCAGTCCAATTAAGTACAATGGGAAAAAAGCCAGCAGCACACCATGGATTTTAAAGCAAAAACGTGCGCTTTATTCAACCGGTGTCAGGTAGCAGTGATGTTTCAACCGCTTGTTGCGGTCTTTCTCAAGCCATGAGAAAGACCGCAACAAGCGGTTGAAACGTCGCTGCTACCTGACACTGATTGAATAAACCGCATGTTTTTCCTTTGAAATCCATGGTGTGCTGCTGTCTTTTTTCCCCATCATATATATATATATATATATATATATATATAGTGGGGATTCACTCTGGTAGGCAGGGTAAGCGGACGCAGTACAGAGGCAAAAACAAGGTTGTAAATCAAAGTTCAGTGTTTATTCACACATAGCAAAAAAACAAGCCAAAAGTAAGTGTTCAGTTTGTTCACACCACAAAAAGTTCACAGTGCAAAAATACTTCACCTGGTCAGGAGATGATTTTCACCCACAGACTGCAGCAGGCTTTAGTGGCCTGTTTCCCCAGCCTATGGCTCTCACAAATAGATGCCTCAGTGTCTCAAACCACAGACTCCTCTGTCATGGAGGATAACCCCAACCACCTGAACGTGCTGGCTGGGTTTTTATATTCCAGCCAAAACCCAGCCTGGAACCGTGGGGAACAGCCACCCACCCTGCTCTTTGGCTGCTCCCAATAAGAACCGACCAGGATTGGCTTTACAGCCATTCTAACAGTTAAAGTGACACTTCACAAAAAAATCTGGTTCTTACCTCACCGAGGCCAGGAACCTCGGTGACAAGTATCTTCCGTCAATGACGGCTCCTTGTTCCTTCTTACATACCTGCCCCCTTTGTTCAACCCTGAGGGGGTGAACACTTGCCAGACAGTGTAAGCGGGACAGGGCATCCGCATTTCCTTGTAACCTGCCTGCCCTGTGTTCCACGGAAAACTTAATTTTAAAAAGATAAGAACCACCTGGTGACCCGAGCATTCCTCTCTTTGGCCTGGCTCATCCATTTCAGAGGGGAGTGGTCGGTCACCAGACGGAACCTTCTCCCCAAAAGAAAGTAGCGGAGAGACTTGAGTGCCCACTTGATGGCCAGGCACTCTTTCTCCACTATACTTTACCGAGTCTCGGCTGGGGTGAGCTTCCGGCTAAGGAAGAGAACGGGATGCTCCTCCTCGTTGACTTCCTGAGACAGTACAGCACCGAGACCTACATCGGAGGCATCGTTCTTCACTATAAACTCCCTTTTGAAGTCGGGCGTGACCAAAACCGGGGACCCACACAGGGCAGACTTCAAAGCAGAGAAAGACTTTTCCGCCTGCTCATTCCAGTGGACCGTCACTGACTTGCGTCCCTTCAAAAGGCCTGTCAATGGTGTGGCGACTGTAGCAAAATTGGGGACAAACCTCATATAGTACCCCACCATACCCAGGAACGATTTTACTTGCCAAGTAGTGACAGGTCAGGGCCAATTACTAATTGCTTCAATTTTGTTCACCTGAGGTTTGATTATTCCGCCCTCCAATGACGTATTCCAGGTACTTGGTCTCTTATAACCCTATTGAGCACTTTTTGGGGTTAGCGGTTAAGCCAGCCTTCCTAAGGGAGTCCACTACAGCCTGTACTTTAGGTAAGTGATTTTCCCAGTCGGTGCTATGGACAACGATATCGTCAGGTACGCCAAAGCGTAACGACGATGTGGACGGAGTACAATATCCATTAGCCTTTGAAACGTCGCTGGAGCGCCATGTAGACCAAAGGGTAATACCTTGTACTGATACAGCCCCTTGGGCGTGACGAAAGCTGTTTTTTCTTTGTCAGCCTCTGTCACAGAAAACTAGAAGACAAAAATGAAGATCCGACTGACTTGATCCAAAACTAAGGAACAGGAGGGTAAGCCCTGTAAGAGCCCTGGCTGTCTCCCTTACTGCTCAGCCTATGCAAAAATCTCAATGGTAGAAAATTTCATATCCTCGTTCCTCAACTGTATGCACCTGAACACCCTATAATAGTGAGGGGACACGACCACCGGCTCCCTACACTTAATACGGAGGGAGTCAGGGTCACCTAGGATCAAGCCCACAGGCAAACAGAAATAAAGAAAACAGACTTATCTTATGGATGCAGTAGTAACAGCTTCTAGCATCAGCACACTCCAGGAAGTTGTATAAACCGCAAAGTGATGCAGTATGGGAAGGGATTTAAAGGGATGCAATCAGTGCAACTACATGACAGCTGAGAGAGGCTAACGAGATGAGAAAACAAAAGCAAAACAAAAGGAACCTCAAGCAGGAGGTTCTGAAGAACATCTGTCAGAGTTTCTCAGATGTCTGGTGGTGACACCCTGGTCGTGGGCTGTCTTTCGTACAGGTTTCCCTTTCCATCCATGGCTTGAGCAGATTCACATGGTACACCTGCTGCGGCTTCCACCTCCCTGGCTGGTGTACTTTGTAATCTACCTCTGCAATTCTTTCAAGTACCTCGTAGGGCCCCTGCCACCTAGCTAGGAACTTACTGTCTACCGTCGGTACCAGAACCCCGATCACCCGGGTTAAAGTTTGGACCCGAGCTTGCCAATTATAGACCCTACTCTGGGCTTGCTGCGCTGCCTCCACATGCTCCCTAACCAGAGGTAACACTGTTTACATCCGTCCCTGCATCTGGGTGACGTACTCAACAACACTTTTGTGCGGTGTGGTGACGTACTCAACAACACTTTTGTGCGGTGTGGTTTGTTGTTCTAACGTCTCTTTGCCGACATCCAACAAACCACGAGGGTGACTCCCATATAGCAGTTCGAAGAGCGAGAACCCAGTAGAGGCCTGGGGCACCTCTCGCACTGCGAACATGAGATAGGGCAGAAGAAGGTCCCAGTCCCTCCCATCCTTAGACACCGCTCTTTTCAACATATTTTTTAGCATCTGGTTAAACCTCTCTACCAGGCCATCCGTTTGCGGATGATACACGGATGTCTGTAATTGTTTTATGTGGAGCAACTTACAGAGTTCCCTCATGACCTTGGACATAAAGGGGGTCCCTTGGTCAGTTAGAACCTCCTTAGGCAGACCCACTCTAGAAAACACTTCCATTAACTCCTTAGCTATAAGTTTAGCTGACGTATGATGCAGTGGCACCACCTCTGGGTACCGCGTGGCATAGTCGAGGATGACCAGTATGTGCTGTTGCCCTCTAGCTGACTTTGGTACTGGGCCTATGAGTTCCATAGTGATCCGCTCAAATGGACCCTCAATAATCGGGAGAGAGACCAGAGGACTACGGAAGTGTGGCTGGGGGCTGGTTATCTGGCAGGTTGGGCAAGACTTGCAAAACTCTTCTACCTCTCTGAACATACTGGGCCAGTAGAATCGCTGTAAAATCCGGTCCTGAATTTTCTGCTGGCCCAGGTGTCCCCCAAGAACATGTTGGTGGGCTAATTCCAACACAAGCTTGTGATATGCCTTGGGCACCACCAGCTGTTCAATATGCTCACCCCATAATTTATTTACCCGGTACAGCATCTCCTGTTGAACCACAAGACAGGGGGAACATAGATTCGGCCCCCGGTTGTTGTGGCTCACCCTCAACTACTACCACATTTTTCCAGGCTCGAGATAGAGTCGGATCCTGGTGTTGCGCTGTACCGAAATTATCCCCAGAGACATTGAGGTCTGCCTGCTCAGGACCCGGCGGCCAATCCTCTACGTCTCCCACCATCACACTTAACGGGGTTGTCTCCCCCTCTTCCACCGAAGTGGTGGTCACCCCTACTGCTGGTCCTTCTGACTCAGGTTCCCAAGGTTCTGGCCTCCCCCCTGAGTCAGGCCACTCTGCTAGGGTTACATCTGTCTCCCGGGTATCGGTAACTTTCGTATCTGGCCAGAGTGCCGGGAACCTGGGGAAGTCTCTCCCAATTATCAATTCATATGGTAACTTTGTGGCGACGGCCACCTCATGCATCCACCTGCCGGCCACCATTGACAGAGACAAGGGCGGTGGGATACTCCTTTAAGTCACCATGTATGCAGACAATGCCGACTCTTCGGTCAGTATACTCAGCCGGCCGCACCAGGGCAGCTCTTACCAGGGACACCAGGCTACCTGAATCCAGCAGTGCCACCGCCAGAGGGCCCCCCACTTACACCTGGCACAGATGGCTATTGTCCATAGTCTCTGAAGTTCCTGTGGCACACAACCTTCTGGCATATAATGAGTGTCAGTAGCCATAGTTGGTGTCGATGGGTTCCCCCCGATGGGGACAGTCGGCCCTTATGTGTCCAGGCTCCTGACAACACCAGCAGACCACTGAGCTTGGGTCTGCAGGGTGTACATCCCGGGCGGGTCTAGCTGGCACCGGCTGCTGGGTCTGGGGTGGAGTTTTCCGGGGTTTGACTGGCCCCCTCCCAAAAGAACCCCCCTGTAGATTTCTGGTGGCCTCGTAGCACTCCACCAGGTCAACCATCTCCAAGATATTATTCAGAGACACCTGGCCGATCCAGTGCTGGAGAGGGTACCTCCAAAACACATCCGCCAACAGCCGATCCAACATAGCAGTGGGAGTTAATATGTCAGGCTGCAGCCACTTTTGCAAACGGTGCAGCAGATCATAATATTGTGGTCTGGCGGGTTCAGCCTGGTTAAATTCCCACTGATGCACCCGCTGGGCCCGGACCAACACATTCACCCAGAGTCTCGCCAGGATCTCTCCTTTTACTGTTGGGTAGTTGGCCGCCTGATCATCGGGGAGATCAAACAATACTTGCTGGGGACCAGACGCCAGGAACGGAGCAACGACCTCAGCCCACTTGTCTCGGGGTAACTTTTCCCTCACGGCCACTTTTTCGAAGACCGCCAGATAGGTCTCGAGTCGACGTCATCCGAGGGGTTCATCTTCGGAATCGCTGCGCGGACAGCTTTCCGGGCATCGTGGACATTCTGGGATGCTCCTGACGCCTGCAATGCCATCACATGTTGCAATAGCAGCTTGTTCGTTTCTTGTTGCTGCTTGTTAGCCTCCCGCTGCTCTCAAGTTAGCCTCCACGAGGGCCTTCATGACGGCCTCCATTTTTTCAGGGGATACTGGTCGTAACCTTGCCAGCTTAATGTAGGACACGCACTTGTGCCCGGAAAAAAAAAACGCTTTTCGGCCTTCAGGCCTGCCTCACTGCGTTTGCCTGCATCCGACACCAAATGTGGGGATTTGCTCTGCTAGACAGGCTTGCGGACGCAGTATAGAAGCAATGACAATGTCTTTAACTTAAATAGTGGAAGTGTTTTATTCACACAGATGTAAAGTGACAAAATAACAATTTCAAGAAAAACAGTCACCTTGAGTCTGGTGTTTGTTCACACCAGGCTGCAGCACATAAGTCCTTGAAGGAAGCAGTAGTCAATGTGCTTTTGTCCACAAACAATGTAGCAGGCCTAGTCCAGGCCCAAACACTCAAGCTCCAACACCCAGACTGCCAGCACTCCACTAGCAGATGGAAGATAATCCACACAGCTGAACGTGCTGGATGGGTTTGGTGACACGTATCTTCCATCAATGATGGCTCCTTGTTACTTCTTACAGTACATTTTGAGACTAAATTTACTGCCTACAAATTACACATAATTTAATGTGGGCCATTTTGAGTGCTCAATGTAATATGCAAATTAAACACTTTTTGCATGTTCTCTAATACAGTTGTGAAAAGTCTGACTAAGAGGAGTATAAAACATAGATGTAAGTCACCATAATATATGTTGCCATCTATTATGCCTAGTGATCTACACCAAATTTACCATTCCTTAGCTACCATTTTCATACATTTGGCACAATTTGTGTTGTTTATGCCATTTCATAAAAAATTATATTTGTAATACTCTTGTATTGTGTTACTAGGCAGGGCTTTAAAGGTTGGTACATGACATTAGACTGATGCTTGACATTGTCTGGTTTTCTTTGAATCCCTGTCGTACATCACCCATTTCAGCCCTGCACCTGTCAAAACACAGTTTATACGTTTTGGCAGTAAAGTTCCTTTAAATATAAATATTATGAAACATGATATGCTTTATTTAAATCTAAATTTATATGTAAAAATTAACAAAACTATTCAACCATTGTGCAACCGTGCTTAATTATTTCTAATAAACTGTGAAAATTCAGTAAAAGTTGCTGCATATTTACAATTTTTTAATCACAGCATTATTATAGATGCACATTTTGACTCTGATCAGCAGCTTTCCCGTTGTGTGTAATTATATTTTAATAATTTAAATTATGTAGTGATTTAAAGTTAATAAAATGAAGCCAGCTGCAACTTTTTACAGAATGTTCTATGAAACACTATTATTAAAAACATAAAAAGTGGGTGACATAAAACTAACAAGAAGAGTAGGCTTCAAATACACCACATTGTTTTATCCATACATAAAAATAAATGCTATTAGAATACATTTTATTACAGTTTTGAACAAAGCCAAATAAAATATCAAGGGACCTGTGTAATAAATGTTATGCTGCTTGTAATGTTATGTATCCTAATCCAGCTAGCAAGAAAAAAAATCTATATATTTTTTAAACATCACAGGTTACTCTTCTTTTCATGTGCTTGCATCAGGATACATCATATAGACTGCTGTGAAGTCTCACAAGCTCAGAACATTATAATTTCATCAATGAAACACTCTCATGTTGCCTCATGAAAGTATTACAAACTACAACAAATCTATACTTCTCCAGGGCAAGTTTTACTTTGTGAGAACTTATATTTTTATCCTTAAACAATTTAGTCATAAATGCACTGGTTTAAGTAAGACAACATGGCATTTAATAATTAAACTGTATTCTTCGAGTGTTAGTGGCAATACTAAAGAAAGGATTTAGAAGGGTCATGACTAGGGATGAGCGAACTCGAACTGTATAGTTCAGGTTCGTACCGAATTTTGGAGTGTCCGTGACACGGACCCGAACCCGGACATTTTCGTAAAAGTCCGGGTTCGGGTTCGGTGTTCGTCGCTTTCTTGGCGCTTTTGTGACGCTTTCTTGGCGCTTTTTGAAAGGCTGCAAAGCAGCCAATCAACAAGCGTCATACTACTTGCCCCAAGAGGCCATCACAGCCATGCCTACTATTGGCATGGCTGTGATTGGCCAGAGCACCATGTGACCCAGCCTCTATTTAAGCTGGAGTCACATAGCGCCGCCCGTCACTCTGCTCTGATTAGCGTAGGGAGAGGTTGCGGATGCGACAGTAGGGCGAGATTAGGCAGATTAACTCCTCCAAAGGACTTGATTATTGATCGATCTGCAGCTGTGGGTCATTGAGCTGCTGATACTCAATTGCTCACTGTTTTTAGGCTGCCCAGACCGTTTGTCAGTCAGATTTTTCTGGGGTCGGCGGCCATTTTGTGTCTTGTGGTGCGCCAGCACAAGCTGCGACCAAGTGCATTTAACCCTCAATGGTGTGGTTGTTTTTTGGCTAAAGCCTACATCTGGGTGAAGCTGTCACACCAAGTGCATTTAACCAGCAATAGTCTGTTTATTTTTTGGCCATATACTACATCAGGGGCAAGCTGCGCCTGTCACCAAGTGCATTTAACCCTCAATGGTGTGGTTGTTTTTTGGCTAAAGCCTACATCAGGGTGAAGCTGTCACACCAAGTGCATTTAACCAGCAATAGTCTGTTTATTTTTTGGCCATATACTACATCAGGGGCAAGCTGCGCCCGTCACCAAGTGCATTTAACCCTCAGTAGTGTGGTTGGTCAAGCTATCACACCAAGTGCATTTAACCAGCAATAGTCTGTTCATTTTTTGGCCATATACTAAATCAGGGGCAAGCTGCGCCCGTCACCAAGTGCATTTAACCAGCAATAGTCTGTTCATTTTTTGGCCATATACTACATCAGGGGCAAGCTGCGCCCGTCACCAAGTGCATTTAACCCTCAGTAGTGTGGTTGGTCAAGCTATCACACCAAGTGCATTTAACCAGCAATAGTCTGTTCATTTTTTGGCCATATACTAAATCAGGGGCAAGCTGCGCCTGTCACCAAGTGCATTTTACCAGCAATAGTCTGTTCATTTTTGGCCATATACTACATCAGGGGCAAGCTGCGCCCGTCACCAAGTGCATTTAACCCTCAGTAGTGTGGTTGGTCAAGCTATCACACCAAGTGCATTTAACCAGCAATAGTCTGTTCATTTTTTGGCCATATACTACATCAGGGGCAAGCTGCGCCCGTCACCAAGTGCATTTAACCAGCAATAGTCTGTTCATTTTTTGGCCATATACTACATCAGGGGCAAGCTGCGCCCGTCACCAAGTGCATTTAACCCTCAGTAGTGTGGTTGGTCAAGCTATCACACCAAGTGCATTTAACCAGCAATAGTCTGTTCATTTTTTGGCCATATACTACATCAGGGGCAAGCTGCGCCCGTCACCAAGTGCATTTAACCCTCAGTAGTGTGGTTGGTCAAGCTGTGACACCAAGTGCATTTAACCAGCAATAGTCTGTTCATTTTTTGGCCATATACTACATCAGGGGCAAGCTGCGCCCGTCACCAAGTGCATTTAACCCTCAGTAGTGTGGTTGGTCAAGCTGTGACACCAAGTGCATTTAACCAGCAATAATGTGGTTATTTTTTGGCCATATCCCAGTCTAATTCTGTCACTAAATCCATACCGGTCACCCAGCGCCTAAATACTAGGCCTCAAATTTATATCCCGCTAAATCTCTCGTTACCGCTGTCCTGTTGTGGCTGGGAAAGTTATTTAGTGTCCGTCAAAGCACATTTTTTGTTCTGGGTTGAAATACAATTCCCAATTTAGCAATTTCATAATTTAGTGGTTTCTGCTATATCAGAGCTATTTGAAATCTATCCCTAAAAGGGTATATAATATTCAAGGTGCACATAGGGTCATTCAGAATAACTTCACACACACACGCTACTGTGCATATCCCAGTCTAATTCTGTCACTAAATCCATACCGGTCACCCAGCGCCTAAATACTAGGCCTCAAATTTATATCCCGCTAAATCTCTCGTTACCGCTGTCCTGTTGTGGCTGGGAAAGTTATTTAGTGTCCGTCAAAGCACATTTTTTGTTCTGGGTTGAAATACAATTCCCAATTTAGCAATTTCATAATTTAGTGGTTTCTGCTATATCAGAGCTATTTGAAATCTATCCCTAAAAGGGTATATAATATTCAAGGTGCACATAGGGTCATTCAGAATAACTTCACACACACACGCTACTGTGCATATCCCAGTCTAATTCTGTCACTAAATCCATACCGGTCACCCAGCGCCTAAATACTAGGCCTCAAATTTATATCCCGCTAAATCTCTCGTTACCGCTGTCCTGTTGTGGCTGGGAAAGTTATTTAGTGTCCGTCAAAGCACATTTTTTGTTCTGGGTTGAAATACAATTCCCAATTTAGCAATTTCATAATTTAGTGGTTTCTGCTATATCAGAGCTATTTGAAATCTATCCCTAAAAGGGTGTATAATATTCAAGGTGCACATAGGGTCATTCAGAATAACTTCACACACACACGCTACTGTGCATATCCCAGTCTAATTCTGTCACTAAATCCATACCGGTCACCCAGCGCCTAAATACTAGGCCTCAAATTTATATCCCGCTAAATCTCTCGTTACTGCTGTCCTGTTGTGGCTGGGAAAGTTATTTAGTGTCCGTCAAAGCACATTTTTTGCTCTGGGTTGAAATACAATTCCCAATTTAGCAATTTCATAATTTAGTGGTTTCTGCTATATCAGAGCTATTTGAAATCTATCCCTAAAAGGGTATATAATATTCAAGGTGCACATAGGGTCATTCAGAATAACTTCACACACACACGCTACTGTGCATATCCCAGTCTAATTCTGTCACTAAATCCATACCGGTCACCCAGCGCCTAAATACTAGGCCTCAAATTTATATCCCGCTAAATCTCTCGTTACCGCTGTCCTGTTGTGGCTGGGAAAGTTATATAGTGTCCGTCAAAGCACATTTTTTGGTCTGGGTTGAAATACAATTCCCAATTTAGCAATTTCATAATTTAGTGGTTTCTGCTATATCAGAGCTATTTGAAATCTATCCCTAAAAGGGTATATAATATTCAAGGTGCACATAGGGTCATTCAGAATAACTTCACACACACACGCTACTGTGCATATCCCAGTCTAATTCTGTCACTAAATCCATACCGGTCACCCAGCGCCTAAATACTAGGCCTCAAATTTATATCCCGCTAAATCTCTCGTTACCGCTGTCCTGTTGTGGCTGGGAAAGTTATTTAGTGTCCGTCAAAGCACATTTTTTGTTCTGGGTTGAAATACAATTCCCAATTTAGCAATTTCATAATTTAGTGGTTTCTGCTATATCAGAGCTATTTGAAATCTATCCCTAAAAGGGTATATAATATTCAAGGTGCACATAGGGTCATTCAGAATAACTTCACACACACACGCTACTGTGCATATCCCAGTCTAATTCTGTCACTAAATCCATACCGGTCACCCAGCGCCTAAATACTAGGCCTCAAATTTATATCCCGCTAAATCTCTCGTTACCGCTGTCCTGTTGTGGCTGGGAAAGTTATTTAGTGTCCGTCAAAGCACATTTTTTGTTCTGGGTTGAAATACAATTCCCAATTTAGCAATTTCATAATTTAGTGGTTTCTGCTATATCAGAGCTATTTGAAATCTATCCCTAAAAGGGTAGATCATATTCAAGGTGCACATAGGGTCATTCAGAATAACTTCACACACACGCTACTGTGCATTTCCAAGTCCAATTCTGTTAGTAAATCCATACCGGTCACCCAGCGCCTAAATACTAGGCCTCAAATTTATATCCCGCTGAATTTGAATACAATACATTGGGCCAAATAATATTTTTGTTGTTGTGGTGAACCATAACAATGAGGAAAACATCTAGTAAGGGACGCGGACGTGGACATGGTCGTGGTGGTGTTAGTGGACCCTCTGGTGCTGGGAGAGGACGTGGCCGTTCTGCCACATCCACACGTCCTAGTGTACCAACTACCTCAGGTCCCAGTAGCCGCCAGAATTTACAGCGATATATGGTGGGGCCCAATGCCGTTCTAAGGATGGTAATGCCTGAGCAGGTACAGGCATTAGTCAATTGGGTGGCCGACAGTGGATCCAGCACGTTCACATTATCTCCCACCCAGTCTTCTGCAGAAAGCGCACAGATGGCGCCTGAAAACCAACCCCATCAGTCTGTCACATCACCCCCATGCATACCAGGGAAACTGTCTCAGCCTCAAGTTATGCAGCAGTCTCTTATGCTGTTTGAAGACTCTGCTGGCAGGGTTTCCCAAGGGCATCCACCTAGCCCTTCCCCAGCGGTGAAAGACATAGAATGCACTGACGCACAACCACTTATGTTTCCTGATGATGAGGACATGGGAATACCACCTCAGCATGTCTCTGATGATGACGAAACACAGGTGCCAACTGCTGCGTCTTTCTGCAGTGTGCAGACTGAACAGGAGGTCAGGGATCAAGACTGGATGGAAGACGATGCAGGGGACGATGAGGTCCTAGACCCCACATGGAATGAAGGTCGTGCCACCGACTTTCACAGTTCGGAGGAAGAGGCAGTGGTGAGACCGAGCCAACAGCGTAGCAAAAGAGGGAGCAGTGGGCAAAAGCAGAACACCCGCCGCCAAGAGACTCCGCCTGCTACTGACCGCCGCCATCTGGGACCGAGCACCCCAAAGGCAGCTTCAAGGAGTTCCCTGGCATGGCACTTCTTCAAACAATGTGCTGACGACAAGACCCGAGTGGTTTGCACGCTGTGCCATCAGAGCCTGAAGCGAGGCATTAACGTTCTGAACCTGAGCACAACCTGCATGACCAGGCACCTGCATGCAAAGCATGAACTGCAGTGGAGTAAACACCTTAAAACCAAGGAAGTCACTCAGGCTCCCCCTGCTACCTCTTCTGCTGCTGCCGCCTCGGCCTCTTCTGCTGCTGCCGCCTCGGCCTCTTCCTCCGCCTCTGGAGGAACGTTGGCACCTGCCGCCCAGCAAACAGGGGATGTACCACCAACACCACCACCACCACCTCCGTCACCAAGCGTCTCAACCATGTCACACGGCAGCGTTCAGCTCTCCATCTCACAAACATTTGAGAGAAAGCGTAAATTCCCACCTAGCCACCCTCGATCCCTGGCCCTGAATGCCAGCATTTCTAAACTACTGGCCTATGAAATGCTGTCATTTAGGCTGGTGGACACAGACAGCTTCAAACAGCTCATGTCGCTTGCTGTCCCACAGTATGTTGTTCCTAGCCGCCACTACTTCTCCAAGAGAGCCGTGCCTTCCCTGCACAACCAAGTATCCGATAAAATCAAGTGTGCACTGCGCAACGCCATCTGTGGCAAGGTCCACCTAACCACAGATACGTGGACCAGTAAGCACGACCAGGGACGCTATATCTCCCTAACTGCACACTGGGTAAATGTAGTGGCAGCTTGGCCCCAGGCGGAGAGCTGTTTGGCGCACGTCCTTCCGCCGCCAAGGATCGCAGGGCAACATTCTTTGCCTCCTGTTGCCACCTCCTCCTTCTCGGCTTCCTCCTCCTCTTCTTCCACCTGCTCATCCAGTCAGCCACACACCTTCACCACCAACTTCAGCACAGCCCGGGGTAAACGTCAGCAGGCCATTCTAAAACTCATATGTTTGGGGGACAGGCCCCACACCGCACAGGAGTTGTGGCGGGGTATAGAACAACAGACCGATGAGTGGTTGCTGCCGGTGAGCCTCAAGCCCGGCCTGGTGGTGTGTGATAATGGGCGAAATCTCGGACTAGCCAATTTGACGCACATCCCTTGCTTGGCGCATGTGCTGAATTTGGTGGTGCAGAAGTTCATTCACAACTACCCCGACATGTCAGAGCTGCTGCATAAAGTGCGGTCTGTCTGTTCGCGCTTCCGGCGTTCACATCCTGCTGCTGCTCGCCTGTCTGCGCTACAGCGTAACTTCGGCCTTCCCGCTCACCGCCTCATATGCGACGTGCCCACCAGGTGGAACTCCACCTTGCACATGCTGGACAGACTGTGCGAGCAGCAGCAGGCCATAGTGGAGTTTCAGCTGCAGCACGCACGGGTCAGTCGCACTACAGAACAGCACCACTTCACCACCAATGACTGGGCCTCCATGCGAGACCTGTGTGCCCTGTTGCGCTGTTTCGAGTACTCCATCAACATGGCTAGTGACGATGACGCCGTTATCAGCGTTACAATACCACTTCTATGTCTCCTTGAGAAAACACTTAGGGCGATGATGGAAGAGGAGGTGGCCCAGGAGGAGGAGGAGGAGGAAGAGGGGTCATTTTTAGCACTTTCAGGCGAGTCTCTTCGAAGTGACTCAGAGGGAGGTTTTTGGCAACAGCAGAGGCCAGGTACAAATGTGGCCAGCCAGGGCCCACTACTGGAGGACGAGGAGGACGAGGATGAGGAGGAGGTGGAGGAGGATGAGGATGAAGCATGGTCACAGCGGGGTGGCACCCAACGCAGCTCGGGTCCATCACTGGTGCGTGGCTGGGGGGAAAGGCAGGACGATGACGATACGCCTCCCACAGAGGACAGCTTGTCCTTACCCCTGGGCACCCTGGCACACATGAGCGACTACATGCTGCAGTGCCTGCGCAACGACAGCAGAGTTGCCCACATTTTAACCTGTGCGGACTACTGGGTTGCCACCCTGCTGGATCCACGCTACAAAGACAATGTGCCCACCTTACTTCCTGCACTGGAGCGTGATAGGAAGATGCGCGAGTACAAGCGCACGTTGGTAGACGCGCTACTGAGAGCATTCCCAAATGTCACAGGGGAACAAGTGGAAGCCCAAGGCCAAGGCAGAGGAGGAGCAAGAGGTCGCCAAGGCAGCTGTGTCACGGCCAGCTCCTCTGAGGGCAGGGTTAGCATGGCAGAGATGTGGAAAAGTTTTGTCAACACGCCACAGCTAACTGCACCACCACCTGATACGCAACGTGTTAGCAGGAGGCAACATTTCACTAACATGGTGGAACAGTACGTGTGCACACCCCTCCACGTACTGACTGATGGTTCGGCCCCATTCAACTTCTGGGTCTCTAAATTGTCCACGTGGCCAGAGCTAGCCTTTTATGCCTTGGAGGTGCTGACCTGCCCGGCGGCCAGCGTTTTGTCTGAACGTGTATTCAGCACGGCAGGGGGCGTCATTACAGACAAACGCAGCCGCCTGTCTACAGCCAATGTGGACAAGCTGACGTTCATAAAAATGAACCAGGCATGGATCCCACAGGACCTGTCCGTCCCTTGTCCAGATTAGACATTAACTACCTCCCCTTAACCATATATTATTGGACTCCAGGGCACTTCCTCATTCAATCCTATTTTTATTTTCATTTTACCATTATATTGCGAGGCTACCCAAAGTTGAATGAACCTCTCCTCTGTCTGAGTGCCAGGGCCTAAATATATGCCAATGGACTGTTCCAATGTTGGGTGACGTGAAGCCTGATTCTCTGCTATGACATGCAGACTGATTCTCTGCTGACATGAAGCCAGATCCTCTGTTACGGGACCTCTCTCCTCTGCCTGGGTGCTGGGCCCAAATTTATGACAATGGACTGTTGCAGTGGTGGGTGACGTGAAGCCTGATTCTCTGCTGACATGAAGCCAGATTGTCTGTTACGGGACCTCTCTCCTCTGCCTGGGTGCTGGGCCTAAATATATGCCAATGGACTGTTGCACTGGTGGCTGACGTGAAGCCTGATTCTCTGCTATGATATGAAGACTGATTCTCTGCTGACATGAAGCCAGATTGTCTGTTACGGGACCTCTCTCCTCTGCCTGGGTGCTGGGCCTAAATATATGCCAATGGACTGTTGCAGTGGTGGCTGACGTGAAGCCTCATTCTCTGCTATGACATGCAGACTAATTCTCTGCTGACATGAAGCCAGATTGTCTGTTACGGGACCTCTCTCCTCTGCCTGGGTGCTGGGCCTAAATTTATGACAATGGACTGTTGCAGTGGTGGGTGACGTGAAGCCTGATTCTCTGCTATGACATGAAGACTGATTCTCTGCTGACATGAAGCCAGATTGTCTGTTACGGGACCTCTCTCCTCTGCCTGGGTGCTGGGCCTAAATATATGCCAATGGACTGTTGCAGTGGTGGCTGACGTGAAGCCTCATTCTCTGCTATGACATGCAGACTAATTCTCTGCTGACATGAAGCCAGATTGTCTGTTACGGGACCTCTCTCCTCTGCCTGGGTGCTGGGCCTAAATTTATGACAATGGACTGTTGCAGTGGTGGGTGACGTGAAGCCTGATTCTCTGCTATGACATGCAGACTGATTCTCTGCTGACATGAAGCCAGATCCTCTGTTACGGGACCTCTCTCCTCTGCCTGGGTGCTGGGCCTAAATTTATGAAAATGGACTCTTACAGTGGTGGGTGACGTGAAGCCTGATTCTCTGCTATGACATGAAGACTGATTCTCTGCTGACATGAAGCCAGATTGTCTGTTACGGGACCTCTCTCCTCTGCCTGGGTGCTGGGCCTAAATATATGCCAATGGACTGTTGCAGTGGTGGCTGACGTGAAGCCTCATTCTCTGCTATGACATGCAGACTAATTCTCTGCTGACATGAAGCCAGATCCTCTGTTACGGGACCTCTCTCCTCTGCCTGTGTGCTGGGCCTAAATATATGCCAATGGACTGTTGCAGTGGTGGCTGACGTGAAGCCTGATTCTCTGCTATGATATGAAGACTGATTCTCTGCTGACATGAAGCCAGATTGTCTGTTACGGGACCTCTCTCCTCTGCCTGGGTGCTGGGCCTAAATTTATGACAATGGACTGTTGCAGTGGTGGCTGACGTGAAGCCTGGTTCTCTGCTATGACATGCAGACTGATTCTCTGCTGACATGAAGCCAGATCCTCTGTTACGGGACCTCTCTCCTCTGCCTGGGTGCTGGGCCTAAATTTATGAAAATGGACTGTTGCAGTGGTGGGTGACGTGAAGCCTGATTCTCTGCTATGATATGAAGACTGATTCTCTGCTGACATGAAGCCAAATTCTCTGTTACGGGACCTCTCTCCTCTGCCTGGGTGCCGGGGCCTAAATATCTGAGAATGGACTGTTCCAGTGGTGGGTGACGGGAAGCCAGATTCTCTGCTATGGGACCTCTCTCCAATTGATTTTGGTTAATTTTTATTTATTTAATTTTTATTTTAATTCATTTTCCTATCCACATTTGTTTGCAGGGGATTTACCTACATGTTGCTGCCTTTTGCAGCCCTCTAGCCCTTTCCTGGGCTGTTTTACAGCCGTTTTAGTGCCGAAAAGTTCGGGTCCCCATTGACTTCAATGGGGTTCGGGTTCGGGACGAACCCGAACATTTCCGGGAAGTTTGGCCGAACTTCTCGAACCCGAACATCCAGGTGTTCGCTCAACTCTAGTCATGACAGATTAATGTTCAAAATGAAAAGCAGACATCATATGGTACATGGTGATCTTTATTTTATTTTTTTATAAAACGGGAATCAGTCCTGTACCTCACATGGATTCAGAGTTCTCCCCATCTATTGTTTCAGTTTCTGTGCTAGATCTAATTCAAGCTTGCAGCTCAGGGGAGGAGGGGGTGTTCTTTTTGTTGCCTCTCAAAGGACATGTCTTTTCAGCTGTAGATCTCTGCTTATACCTGCCTAAGCTTCTGGCTTCTAACATCTGGCACCAGTTGAAGGCTGGGCATATGCGTCCACCTCACCGAGGTGGACAGATGAGGAGAAGAACGAACAGTAGGTGGAGTATGTAGATACATTTTATTGAATAACTCTATGCTAAATTTTAAGGACAATCAATTACTAAAGTTTCCCTATCCAGGTGCGTGTTTAAAAATGTAGAATGTTTTTTTTGTGAAACAACCCCTTTAATGAGAAATAACAGCTAATTAGTTTCAATTTTGGATATAGTTGCAATTGTTTAAATCTTTTTTTCCTAAGATAGATACTGTAAATAACTTTGTTCTATTGGCCATTAAATTATAAAATAATGAACATACCACCACATACCAACTACAGGTGAAACTCGAAAAAATATAATATTGTGCAAAAGTCCATTTATTTCAGTAAAGCAAATTAAAAGAAATTGCATTAATGTAGCTTAAAATTTGAATTTTGTGAAAAGGTTCAATATTCTAGGCTCAAAGTATCACACTCTAGTCAGCTAATTAATCCATATCCCCTGATCAAAGGGTACCTCAAAATTGTGACTTTGGGTTTTCATAAGCTATAAGCCATAATCATCCAAATTATAGCAAATAAAGGCTTGAAATATCTAGCTTTGCATGTAATGAGTCTATCTCATATATTATCCTCACCTTTTTAGTTGCATTACTGAAATAAATGAACTTTGCACGATATTCTAATTTTTTTGAGTTTCACCTGTATAATGTTTGTACACCCTTTCAGTATTTCTTATGAGCTTGGTCCCCCACTACATTATTCTTGCCATCTAACTTCATCATAGTGATAGCACATTATGTGGCCACAGTGACCAGTCAATACCTACCATGCAGACATGTCATTCATACTGACATCATTGAAAAAATTATTTTGGGATTAACTACGTTGCTTTCTTGGGCTTTGGTGCAAGACGTAACTCCAGAAATAAAACACCTTTCAGGCAGTTTGAGCAGGTAGAGGTACAATGTGCCAGTTAGCTGATTACCTCTCTTCACCAATTGGTATGCAGCTCTCTCTTAGTTCCACACATTGATTCTGTAGGTCAGAAGATACATTCTCTTACACGACAATAGGGAATGTTGGAATTTGTTGTGAAGAACAGAGATAGAAAATGTTTTCTTAACAACATCCCCAATGCGTGTTTACAACTGTAGAGGTGTATCCTATGGCCTCATGCACACGACCGTTCTATTTTTTGAGGTCCGCAAATTGCGTATCCGCAAAAAACAGAAGCCACCTGTGTGCTTTCCGCAATTTGCGGAACGGAACGGGCGGCCAATTGTAGAAATGCCTATTCTTGTCCGCAAAACGGACAAGAATAGGACATGTTATATATTTATTTTTTGCGGGGCCACGCAGCAGAGCAACTGATGGCCACACGGAGTGCTGTACGTATCTTTTGCGGCCCCATTGAAGTGAATGGGTCCACATCCGAGCCGCAAAAACTGCGGCACGGATGAGGACCAAAACAACTGTCATGTGCATGAGGCCTAAGGCTTAGTTTTCACACTTAGATTTTGTTCAAGTTTCTTGATGACAATTTTTTGAGCAAAAAACAGATGTGGATCATAAAGGAATAGAAAGTACTATGTACTGATCCGTTGCTACTACTTCTCTTTTATTCAATGCACTCATGGTTTTGGCTTTTGGTTGAGTACAGATAATGTAGTAGGTGTTGCCTGCAGTCCTGTGTAACACCACAGAGAACACTATGATAAATCTCTGAGTATAGATAATGTAGTAGATGTTACTTGCAGTCCTATGTAACACCACAGAGAACATGGTGATAACTCTCTGAGTACAGATAATGTCGTAGATGTTGTCTGCAGTCCTGTGTAACACCACAGATAACACAGTGATATCTGAGTACAGATAATGTAGTAGATGTCTGTAGGGTTGAGGAAACCCGAACTGTAAAGTTCGGGTTCATACCGAACTTTAGGATTTTTGGACCCCGAACCCAAACATTTTAGGGGTCGGGTTCGCTGTTCGGCGCTTTCTTGGCATTTTTTGAAAGGCTTCAGAGCAGCCAATAAACAAGCGGTTAACTGTCTGACCTTAGAAGCCATCACAGCCATGCATACAAATGGCATTGCTGTGATTGGCCAGAGCAGCATGTGACCCAGTCTCTATATAAGCTTGATTCAAATAGCGCTGCACGTCACTCTGCTGTTGCAAGGGAGAGGATGCTGCTGGAGAGAATAGGAGAGAATCTACAGAGAAATAGTTGTGCGGGTGCAGGGCACAATCGTTTTACCCTGCCCTGAGCTCATTGACCAAATAAAACTATTAGAATTCTATTAGGTGGGCGGCGGCGGCGGCCATTTTGAGCAAGCTCAGTGCACCAGCACTGCATCTGAGCTTTTGGGACATTGCAAATCACCATTTTTTTTGCAAACTACAACATCTGAATTAGTTAGTGTGCAATTTAAGCTAGAAATACACCCATCATAGTCTGGAGTTTGAAAAACACACTTTTTTTTTCCAAAAAACAGTATTTTCCTGATCTGCAAGTGTGAAATTCAAGTTTAATATATACAGCTTTCATATTCTGTTATCAAAAAAACACATTTTTGGCAATCTACATCTGGATTAGTCAGTTTTGACAAAAATCACTATTTTCAGGCCTTGCAGCATCAGTATGTGTTAAATTACAGGCTTATATACTGCTGTCAAATTCAGTTGTTAAATAAACACTCGTTTGGGCCAAATAAATTTAGCTGCCAGCCTTTAATGCAGATGTCATCGTGAGATACACCCTTAATTCATTTGGGTTAAATTCAGAGATTTGAAATACCGCCATTTGGTGCACCAATATTGAATTCAGCACTACACTAGTTCAGGCCCTGTGAGATACACCCTCTACATACACGGGTTTGATTCAGGCATTTGAAATACAGCCATTTGAAATACAGCCATTTTGGGCAAAGACATTTTTAATTCAGGCCTACACTGGTTCAGGCCCTGTGAGATACTCCCTCTACATACAGGGGTTTGATTCAGGGATTTGAAATACAGCCATTTTGGGCAAAGAAATATTTACTTCAGGCCTACACTGGTTCAGACCGTGTGAGATACACCCTCTACATACAGGGGTTTGATTCAGGGATTTGAAATACAGCCATTTAAAATGCAGCCATTTTTGGAACAAAATAATTTTTATTAGAATTTTCAAAGAAATTTCAATATAATGAAAAAAAATAATAATTGAATGTTTCACACGTAATATTACTTCATATCACATGAGGTGAGAACACATAATCTACATTTCAAATATAATTAATGATGCATGCATCAGAATAAATTGCAGTAAAATAAAATAAACATATACACAAAAGTGCCTTCTTAAATCTTTGTTAACTTTAACATTAAATGAATAAGGAAAAGTGAATCTTTATTACATATACATTGAGAACATATCTTTAATTACATGTATCACTAATCTTTCCTGGCAATACTAAATTGGTTTTATTCATTACAATCTCTATTATATTTATGCTTTCTCTTATGTTATCTGACTTTTCGGTTGACCGGCTCCTTTCACACATCCGACTCCCACCTTACTTAGGGAAGTACTTTAACCATGCTTCCCATTTTTGTTGCATAATGGTAAACCTGTCCATACATATTGCATACGATTTTTCATTGATACAGCTTCTTGACACCATCTCTATAATATTTTTAGCAATTGGTATTGTTTCTGTTTTCCAGTTTTTCGTTATCAAGTTCTGTATGCAATAAAGATGTGTATCAATGGGAACTGCACCGATGACAGCCATTTGTGGGCAAAGAAATATTTACTCCAGGCCTACACTGGTTCAGCCCATGTGACATACACCCTCTACATACAGGGGTTTGATTCAGGGATTTGAAATACAGCCATTTTTTGGGCAAATAAATATTTACTCCAGGCCTACACTGGTTCAGACCATGTGAGATACATCCCTCTACATACAGGGGTTTGATTCAGGGATTTGAAATACAGCCATTTTGGGCAAAGAAATTGTCAAAAAGCTAGGTAGGGAGTCTGTTCCACACCATAAAAAAAACGTCAGTCCTCTAGGGTCCCCCTAGGAATAAGGAAAGACCAACGGTAAGACCTAAAAGGAAAAACTGTAGGTCTCCCACTCCAGGGACAGGAAACCACTGAATGGGTAGAGAGGCTCCACCGTTTTATTTCTGTAGGTTTCATGTCCCTGGGGGTGGATCCCTCTCTCTATGGTACTGTTGTGGGGGAGAGGAACATTTTTACTTCAGGCCTACACTGGTTCAGACCGTGTGAGATACACCCTCTACATACAGGGGTTTTATTCAGGGATTTGAAATACAGCCATTTGAAATACAGGCCATTTTGGGCAAAGAAATATTTAATTTAGGCCTACACTGGTTCAGGCCCTGTGAGATACTCCCTCTACATACAGGGGTTTGATTCAGGGATTTGAAATATAGCCATTTGAAATACAGCCATTTTGGGCAAAGAAATATTTTCTTCAGGCCTACACTGGTTCAGACCGTGTGAGATACACCCTCTACATACAGGAGTTTGATTCAGGAATTTGAAATACAGTTATTTGAAATACAACCATATTGAGCAAAGAAATATTTACTTCAGGCCTAAACTGGTTCAGACCGTGTGAGATACACCCTCTACATACAGGGGTTTGATTCAGGGATTTGAAATACAGCTATTTGAAATACAGCCATTTTGGGCAAAGAAATATTTAATTCAGGCCTACACTGGTTCAGGCCCTGTGAGATACCCCCTCTACATACAGGGGTTTGATTCAAGCATTTGAAATACAGCCATTTTTGTCAAAAAAATCTTTTATTGAGGCCTAGTCTGTTTTAGGCCGTGTGTGATACATATTGTCGTACTTTCTACTATTAATTAAACACCCATTTAGTGCAAGATCCTAAATTTGAAAAATATGAGGAGAGCATCAAATAAGGGACGTGGCCCAGGTTGTGGTGCTGCTGTTGGAGCTCCTGTTGCAGGGAGAGGATGTGGTTGATCTGTGCCAGCTACACGCACAAGTGAAACCTCTTCCTAACGTGCGAGTACGCGACAAAACCTGCAGCGATATTTGGTCGGGCCTAATGCTGCTCTACAAATGGTGAGGCCTGAACAAGTACAGGCGATAGATTGGGTTGCTGACAGTGGATCCAGTTCCTTCACATTGTCTCCCATCCAGTCTCCTGCTGAAAGACCACAGTTGGCACCTGCAGCCGATGTCCATCAGTCTTTCACCTCACCCCCTTGCAAATCAGCCAAGCAGTCTGAGCCCCAAGTCATGCAGCAGTTTCTTCTGCTTTTCGATGACTCTGTTAGCAGGGTTTCCCAGGGCCATCCACCTATCCCTGCCCCAGAAGTGGAAGAGATTGAGTGCACCGATGCCCAACCACTTATCTTTCAAGATGAGTACATGGGAGGACCATCGCAGCACGTCTCGGATGATGACGAAACACAGGTGCCAATTGCTGTGGCTTTCGAAAGTGTGCAGACAGACAAGGAAGGCAGGGATGAAGACTGGGTGGAAGATGATGTGGAGGACGATGAGGTCCTCGACCCCACATGGAATCAAGGTCATGCAAGAGAGCTATTTAGTTCGGAGGAAGAGGCGGTGGTCGCACAGAGCCACCAGCACAGCAGAAAAGGGAACAGGGTGCAAAAGCATTTCTAAATTACTGGCCTTTAAAATGCTGTCATTCCATCTGGTGGAGACGGATAGTTTTAAAGGCCTTATGGCTGTGGCTGTGCCCAGACGCCGTGCCCAGACGCCACTACTTTTCCAGGCGAGCCATCCCTTCCCTGCACAACCAAGTAGGGGACAAAATCAGGTGTGCACTGCGCAATGCCATCTGTGGTAAGGTGCACCTGGCTACGGATATGTAGACCAGTAAGCATGGTCAGGGCTGTTATATCTCCATAACAACACACTGGGTAAATGCAGTGGCGGCTGGGCCTGAGGCGGATAGCAGTTTGGCGCATGTCCTTCCACCACCGAGGATTGCAGGGCGCTTCAGTTTTCCTTCTTTTGCTTCCTTCTCCTACTCTGCTTCCTCATCCTCTACCAGCTCCTCATCCGGTCAGAGTAACACCTTCACCACCAACTTTAGCACAGTCAGGGGTAAACGACAGCAGGCAGTTTTAAAACTTATCTGTTTCGGGGACAAACCCCACATCGCACAGGAGCTGTGGACGGTCCTTTAACAACAGACCGATGAGTGGTTTGTGCCTCAAGCCCGGCTTGGTGGTGTGCGATATTCGGCAAAATCTCGTAGCAGCTCTGGGACTAGCCGGTTTGACGCACATCCCTTGCCTGGTGCATGTGCTGAATTTGGTGGTGCAGAGATTCCTTAAAAATTACCCCGATATGTCAGAGCTGCTGCATAAGGTGCGGGCCATCTGTGCGCGCTTTCAGCGTTCTCACCCTGCTGCTGGTTGCATGTCTGCGCTGCAGCGTAACTTCGGCCTTCCCGCTCACCGCCTCATATGTGACGTGCCCACAAGGTGGAACTCCACCTTGCACATGCTGGCCAGACTGTGCGAGCAGCAGCAGGCGATAGTGGAGTTTCAGCTGCAGCACGCATGGGTGAGTCGCTCGGCGGAACAGCGCCACTTCACCACCAATGACTGGGCCTCCATGCGAGACCTGTGTTCCTTGTTGCTCTGTTTTGAGTACTCCACCAACATGGCCAGTGCCGAGAATGCTGTTCTCAGCGTTACTATCCCACTTCTATGCCTCCTTGAAAAAACGCTCCAGGGGATGATGGAGGAGGATGTGGCACAGGAGGAGGAAGAGGGATCATTTCATAGGGTTTCCGGCCAGTCATTCCCAAGTGGCTCCGAGGGTGGGTTCCTGCACCCACAAATTGTCCAGCCAGGGCACAGACAGTTCTGGAGGACGAGGAGGTGGAGGATAAGGAGGAGGAGATGGAGGAGGAGAAACCATATTCACAGCAGGGTGATACCCAGACCAGTTCATGACCATCACTGGTGCGTGGATGGGGGGATACAGAGGACACAGACGATACACCTACCGCAGAGGACAGCTTTTCGTTGCCTCTGGGCATCCTGGCACACATGAGCGATTACATGCTGCAGTGTCTCCGCATTGACTGCTGAGTTGCCCACATTCTAACTTGTGCTGATTACTGGGTGGCCACGCTGCTGGATCCCCATCAAAAGGACAACGTACCATCCTTAATTCCGTCACTGGAGCATGATCGTAAGATGCGCGAGTACAAGAGCACGCTGGTAGACGCGCTGCTGGTGGCATTCCCACCTGACAACGGGGGCACATTGAAAGCACAAGAGGTCGCCAACACAGCTGGGGCACCGCCAGCACCTTAGAAGGCAGGGATTAGCATGGCCGAAATGTTGAAAAGGTTTGTCAGCACGCCACAACAACCAGCACCACCAGCTGATAAGGAACGTCTTAGCAGGAGGCAGCATTTCACCAACATGGTGAAGCAGTATGTGTGCACACGCCTACACATACTGAATGACGGGTCTGCCCCCTTCAACTTCTGGGTCTCCAAGTTGGGCACATGGCCTGAGCTTGCCCTTTACGCCTTGGAGGTGCTGGCCTGCCCTGCACCCAGTGTATTATCTGAACGTGTGTTTAGCATGGCAGGGGGCATCATCACAGACAAGTGCAGCCGCCTGTTCACAGCCAATTTTGACAAGCTCACGTTCATTAAAATGAACCAGGCATGGATGCCTTAGGACAGTGATGGTGAACCTTTTAGAGACCGAGTGCCCAAACTGCAACCAAATACCCACTTATTTATCGCAAAGTGCCAACACGGCAATTTAACCTGAATACCAATATAGTATATCTTCCATGTACTTTATCATTTAGCTATAATAGCTTAATAGCCTACATACAATGCACTGCCTGTGCTGTTCATAGTGCGTCCTGTGATGATGAATGGCAGGAAAAGTCTAAAGCATATTGGTACGCCATAGACTTTTTCCAAGACGCGGGTGCCAACAGAGAGGGCTCTGAGTGCCGCCTCTGGCACCCGTGCCATAGGTTCGCCATCACTGCCTTAGGACTTGTCCGTACCTTGTGCAGAATAGACATGTATACCGTCACTAAACAGCCATTGTTATACTGCAGTGCAATTGCTCATTTATGTATTTTGGGTATTTCACACTCTTTAGAGTGTACCCTAATTTAAAAAAATAAAATTAAAACCAAAAACCTGTGTTGGCTACCTCGTCCTCCTCCACCGCCGCTTCCACCTACACTCCTCAAACGCCTACTCCATATGGAACTCCACCTCATAAATCAAATTTTTTGTGTATAGTACCACTGCTATACCAAGTAGAACTTTTTAAAAAATATATAAAAAATTGTCATTAACATTTTCTGGTGAATTTCACCAATTTTTGGTTGTATAGTACCACTGCTATACCTAGTAGGCCGGTGTGAACTACCACTGCTATACCTAGTAGACAGGTTAAACAATAAAACAATTTGTCTGTTACATTTTATGGTGAAATTCACCAATTTTTGGGTGTGATGTACCACTGATATACCTAGTAGGCCATTAAAAAATAAAAATAAAATGTCAGTTACATTTTCGGGTGAAATTAACCAATTTTCGGGTGTATAGTACCACTGCTATACCTAGTAGGCCGGTTAACAAAAAAAAAAAAATTGTCAGTTACATTTTATGGTGAAATTTAACAATTTTTTGGTGTGATGTACCACTGCTATACCTATTAGACCGGTAAAAAAAAACAACAACATTTGTCAGTTACATTTTATGGTCAAATTCACCAATTCTTTCGTGTAACCTCTACCTAGTTGACAGCCTAATAAATTTCAATAATTTTTATTTTACATTTTCGGGTGACAATAAACAATTGTTTTCTGTCATAGACGCCTGCTCTACCAAGTAGACAGGTTAATTAATTTCTGTAATTTTTCTGTTACATTCTTGGGTTGACATTAAACAATTTTAGACATGAATAAACCCCTGCTCTGCATAGTTGACAGGGAATAAAATTTCTGAAATACTTCTTTAATTGATGTGCGCCACCTCCTTTGATTCAATGCTTAAACTTAAACAAGTTGTACCACATTTAAGTTTTAATACTTTGTCCCACATTTCCGCTATACTCTTTTTGCAAACATTTGTGCCTCAATAGCTTTTCCCACAATTCCGCTTGATTCTTTTGGTCCACATTTGGGCTTCTGTAGTTTGTCCCACAATTGCACCTCAATAGCTTTTCCCACATTTCTTCTCTATACCAAAACATTTTTATACATTTTTCTCCCATAAATTTGGTCTTTTTTACTTTTACGCTCTCCGGCCTGGAACCCTGATTCCCTGCCACTCGTAATCACCATGGCAGGCGCATAAAAGAACATCGAAAGTTGATAGAGCAGATATCAAATTGGATCGTGAACATCACGGGGATGTGCGACATGGTGGGGCAGTAAGTATGCACATGCCTACACGAACTAACTGACAGCGGTCAGCCCCTGCAACTTTTGGGTCTCCAAATTGGGCACATGGCCTGAGCTTGCCCTTTACGCCTTGGAGGTGCTGGCCTGCCTTGCAGTCGGTGTATTGTCTGACTGTGTGTTTAGCACGACTGGAGGGTTATATTTCCCAATGTTTTGGGGTGTACCCTAATTTAAAAAAATAAAAATAAATTTTAAAACAAAAGCAGTGTAGGCTACCTCCTCCTCCGCCACTTCCACCTACACCGCCACTTCCACTGCCTCCTCAACCTCCTACTCCATATGGACCGGGTCCTCCTAGATCAAGATTATTATTTTATATTTTTACGTATTTTATGTTATTTTAGGTCATTTCCCTATCCAAAAAATCACAAAATATCGCGAATTCGAATATGACCCCTGCCGCTCATTGCTACACATGATCCCTCCCTGCTTCTAGCTTGTGGGCCAATAAGAAGGCTGCAATATACTTGACTTTAGGAGTAGTAGTGTTTGCAAATTTTGCTCTATATTTGTTTTTTCGAATATTCACTATATTGCTATATATTCTTGTTTTAGAATATTAAGAATATTCGAAAAAACAAAGTTATAGCAATATAGCGAATATTCGAAAAAAAATAGAATATAGAGCAATTTAGCTAATATAGTGCTATAATCTTCTTTGTCTAATAGTTGTAAATTGAAAAATTTGCATATTACACAATCATTACCTTGCCGTTTTTTCAAGATAAAAAAATCGCGAATTTTCGAATATTCAACGAATATTCTAAAAAATATTTGTGAAATATCGCGAATTCGAATATGACCCCTGCCGCTCATCACTAGTTTTCGGAACTGGGGCAATGACTAAGAGGGACGGCCGGTGGCATCCGTATTGCACCGCTAGAGGTGAAATTCTTGGACCAGCGCAAGCCAAACCACAGAGAAAGAATTTTCCAAAAATCTTTTCATTAATCAACAATGAAAGTCGGAGGTTCGAAGACGATCTGACAGGTGATTTGGCGGCGTTATTCCCATTACCCGCCGAGCAGCTTCGGAGAAACCAAAGGCTTTGTGTTCCGGGGGAAGTATGGTTGCAAAGCGGAAACTTATACTAATTGACGGAGGGGCACCACCAGGAGTTGAGCCTGCGGCTTATTTTGACTCCACACGGGAAACCTCACCCGGCCCTGACACGGAATAGATTGACAGATTGATAGCTCTTTCTCGATTCTGTGGGTGGTGGTGCATGGTCGTTCTGAGTGGGTGGAGCGATTTGTCTGGTTAATTCCGATAACGAACGAGACTCCTCTGTGCTAACTACTTACGTGACCCCCGGCGGTGAGGATTGTGTTGACCAGACTCTTGGATAGTGAGACTGAACTTGTAGGTGAGGGCCGGCTGGTGAGCTGACCTTGTACAAGATTGTAGGTGAAGGCTTGCTGGCGAGCTGACCATTTGAAAAATTATGGGAGAGTGCGTGCTGCTTAGCTGACTATCGAAAAAAATTATGGTTGAGGGCCTGCTGCTGAGGTTACCATCAAAAAAATTATGGGAGAGTGCTGCCTGCTGCCACTTCGTTGACTCTAGATAACTTCTGGGCGATTGCAAGTCCCCGTGACGGCGACGACCCATTTGGATGTCTGCCCTATCAACTTTCGATGTTCCTTTCTGAGCCTACCATGGTGACCAAGGGTAACGGGGAATCAGGGTTTGATTCCGGAGAGGGAGCATGAGAAACGGCTACCACATTCAAGGAAGGCAGCAGGCGCGCCGATTACCCACTCCCGACTCAAAAGTTTATTCTACCACCTGTAATGGTCAGTCAGTCTCAGCATCCAGTCGTCAGTATCCACTGTTTCCCAATTCTTGGAAGTATTCCTTATATTGCTGTTATCAAAATGGTGATAACACTGGAGGAGTAAGTCAAACATACCCACAGGTTTCTTACATTACATAGCCATGCAGTCCTTTCATTCATCAGATTTTTCAGTGCCAAATTACTACATTACAAACCAGCCTTATTCCAGTCTCAGTGGACAAATTCAAGGACTGATGTATTTAGCTGCCAGTCCTTTTGGTGCTAATGTGCCATACAATTATACAGATCCATCCACTTCTTCAAATCAGAACCCAGTGCCAATTCCATACTCATACAATTCTATTGTATTAGTATTCTAAATTGATTTTTTACTTCTCATCTTTTGATACTCTGTTGAGCAGCACTGTTATGTTTTTTGTCTAGATCTGTGAATGAATTGTCAGGAAAATTTGATTTTCAAGAAAACATAAATTCTTTTTACATCTTTTAGGGGCAAATTATTTATGTTTTAAAGCCTACATATAACTTCATAAATTGAACTGATTGTAATCAGCTGCACAGATGATTATCCCCGAGATCAGATCTTGGGGGCTATGATCAATTAGCTAATTAGCCATTACTATTTGTAGGCATACCCATCCAGGACGAGCTGTATATGAACATAAAATTTAATTTCCTGAGCATTCCTAAGGAGCGTCTGTCTTCAGGGTTCAACTGAGCTCTGAAGACACCTACAGTATGCGTAACATACAGAGGCTTTCATGCTGCCTCTTGTCACTTCCCCAGCTCTTGCCTCCCTATATGTGCTTTATCTCTGCTGAGCCCTTGCCTGACTTGCTGCCAGTGCTAACCACTGGCAGTTCTGCTACTTTGGCTCTGTTCTCTGAGCTTCTCTCTTGGCGCTAAGAGACACACTGGGAAGATAGCGAGAGAAGCGGGATTGCAGAGTTCTGCGCTGATATTAAGTGTGCCATGATAATGTGCACCTACTGTCAATGCTAAACACTGACAGTCCTGATTGCCGTGAGACTAGCAGAGCTGCCAGTGCTAGGACATTGCAGAGATATTATCAAAAACAGTTATGTATCAGCATAGCAAAAACAATATAAGGATATTACATTCCAGAGCAGCAGCAAAAGACAGATATATTTTGGATGCGCTAACGTTATACAGCAGATTTAGCCCATGGAATGTCACTGTCCGCTGCGGACACCGTCTACGGAAAAAAATACACTGGATGTCACAGATATTTTTGGGATGCGCAAACTTTTTACACAGATGATGAGGAGTAGCTAAGTTAACTGTCCTCAGCGGACACCGTCTACGGAAAAAGTACACTGGATGTCAAATTTTTTTTTAGGCACACACTTTTCACAGGATATGTGGTGCAGTTATGTAACTGTCTGCAGCGGACACCGTCTTTTGAAAAAGTAAACTCTCTGTCACTGATACATTTTTTAAACGCACACTTTACACTTTAGATGTGGGCCTGGCAATGTCACTCTCAGAAGCGGACACTGTCACAGACACATTTTTTCAGCTCACACGTTACACTGCAGATATGGCGCAGCTAAGGTCGCTGTCCGCAGCGGACACTGTCTACAGAAAAAGTACACTGGATGCCACAGATAGTCAGGTCCATATATATTGGAACATCAACACAATTCTAACATTTTTGGCTCTCTACACCACCAATATAACAAAACAACAACAAATACAGGTGCACTCTGCTGTCTCACTAAACCCTCAAACTGATTTTAAAATTGAGAGATTAGTCAACATGTCCTACGGTGTAGAACATGTCTAAGCCCGGGCACCACGTCAAGGTTTCTCAAGTAGCCCGGGACCTAACGCTCTCCTACCTGCGCCGTATGGGCGATACCAGGAGCCAGTGGGCAAATTACAGGAGCATGAGGCCGACTCACAAACAGCTCACCAGTTACCTCCAGCATGTAACCATGCTTGCAATGGGAGGAGGGAGGAGTCTGTGAGTCCCACTCAAGACTGACTGATACCCGGGCCCGGGCTTAGACATGTTCTACACCGTAGGACATGTTGACTAATCTCTCAATTTTAAAATCAGTTTGAGGGTTTAGTGAGACCGCAGAGTGCACCTGTATTTGTTGTTGTTTTGTTATATTGTTATATTGATTATTACATCCGCACTTGTTACCTTGTGTGATATGTCTATTGTGGTACTTGTGGTTCGCCGCGGGCATCCTCCACCGTATGCATTTTGCTGGGGATCGCCATTAGCAATGGGCCACAAGTGCAGGATTTGCTCCCCTATATATATGCACGACTGCATGTGGGTTTGAGCACCTCCTGCTAATGCCACCTTGTCTTTTTTGGTTTGTATATATAGATTCCTGGAGGTGTATAAACTCCAATTCAAATGTGCCTGTTTTCCATCTACCGGCCACATTTAGGTGCACCTGTGAGGCCTGGGCCATATCAGTCAGTCTTGAGTGGGACTCACAGACTCCTCCCTCCTTCCATTGCAAGCATGGTTACATGCTGGAGGTAACTGGTGAGCTGTTTGTGAGTCGGCCTCATGCTCCTGTATTTTGCCCACTGGCTCCTGGTATCGCCCATACGGCGCAGGTAGGAAAGCGTTAGGTCCCGGGCTACTTGAGAAACCTTGACGTGGTGCCCGGGCTTAGACATGTTCTACACCGTAGGACATGTTGACTAATCTCTCAATTTTAAAATCAGTTTGAGGGTTTAGTGAGACCGCAGAGTGCACCTGTATTTGTTGTTGTTTTGTTATATTGTAAAATTGATTATTACATCCGCACTTGTTACCTTGTGTGAGATGTCTATTGTGGTACTTGTGGTTCGCCGCGGGCATCCTCCACCGTATGCATTTTGCTGGGGATCGCCATTAGCAACGGGCCACAAGTGCAGGATTTGCTCCCCTATATATATGCACGACTGCATGTGGGTTTGAGCACCTCCTGCTAATGCCACCTTGTCTT
Source organism: Bufo gargarizans (assembly GCF_014858855.1). Lineage (NCBI taxonomy): Eukaryota > Metazoa > Chordata > Amphibia > Anura > Bufonidae > Bufo > Bufo gargarizans. The sequence continues at coordinate 259,184,476 of NC_058083.1, forward strand.
TTTTGGTTTGTATATATAGATTCCTGGAGGTGTATAAACTCCAATTCAAATGTGCCTGTTTTCCATCTACCGGCCACATTTAGGTGCACCTGTGAGGCCTGGGCCATATCAGTCAGTCTTGAGTGGGACTCACAGACTCCTCCCTCCTCCCATTGCAAGCATGGTTACATGCTGGAGGTAACTGGTGAGCTGTTTGTGAGTCGGCCTCATGCTCCTGTAATTTGCCCACTGGCTCCTGGTATCGCCCATACGGCGCAGGTAGGAGAGCGTTAGGTCCCGGGCTACTTGAGAAACCTTGACGTGGTGCCCGGGCTTAGACATGTTCTACACCGTAGGACATGTTGACTAATCTCTCAATTTTAAAATCAGTTTGAGGGTTTAGTGAGACCGCAGAGTGCACCTGTATTTGTTGTTGTTTTGTTATATTGTTATATTGATTATTACATCCGCACTTGTTACCTTGTGTGAGATGTCTATTGTGGTACTTGTGGTTCGCCGCGGGCATCCTCCACCGTATGCATTTTGCTGGGGATCGCCATTAGCAACGGGCCACAAGTGCAGGATTTGCTCCCCTATATATATGCACGACTGCATGTGGGTTTGAGCACCTCCTGCTAATGCCACCTTGTCTTTTTTGGTTTGTATCTCTACACCACCACAATGGATTTGAAATGAAACTAACAAGATGTTCTTTAACTGCAGACTGTCAGCTTTAATTTGAGGTTATTTACATCTAAATCAGGTGACCGGTGTAGGAATTACAACAGTTTGCATATGTGCCTCCCACAGTTTGCACATGTGACTCCCATGCGCAGCTCTCCCTGACTAAGTATTAGCCAAACACGTGTCTTTTGGTGCTTTATAGCAACCGATGACGCGTTTTGGCCAGCCAATCACTGTAATGCCAGTAGCCAACATGGCTACAGCATTACAGTGCGTGCCAGTATGTCCCTGCACGTTTATTGGCTGGTATTCGGCCGAGCATGCTCACTCAACACTAATAGTTGCCTCTAAAGAAATTTATACAATGTCATCTGTCACCATAGGGTCCCACCGTTAAAAAAAAAAAAATTTTTTTTTTTACTAGATTCCTCAGGATGGAAAAATGCACTATATCCCTTTTTGTCCTGCTTTTTCTAACATATATTTTAAACATACGACATGGACAGGAGTGAGGCAGAGCATCAGCCAAGCTCCATACTAGAAATTGCAATGAAGTCAGCTCCTGCACCTGTGTGCTAGGTGACATTGTCAGGTTACTGTTGGCTATGCCATGATGCTTACTAGCGTCAGGATCATGATGAGAAGAAGGTCATGTGACTTTCTGACAGTAGAAGCATCAGGTCCTTAAATGTCAAGTCCTGATGTTCACAAACAGTAACCATAGAACTAGTAGTACAAAGGATTGGTGGACACTCCCTCCACAGTGGGCCTGGGGCAGCCTCCCCCCTGTCCCCCTGCTAGCTATGCCTCTGCCAGATGGAACAAATCTGTAAAGATCTTAGTCACTCAATATAGAGCTGTGCATTTATGATTCTACACAAACTATATTTAGCATACACAAGAAAAACCCTTAAAAAAGGCAAAGAAAATTAAATACAAATTAGTTGTTAATTATGATTCCTGGGAAATCCATGACTGTCTATATCTTATCCATTACTAAGGGTTTTAGACTGTTTACCTATACCCTACTACTGACTGAATAAAGTAAAAAAAAAATAGAAATTGCAAAGTTAAAATAAATTTAGAAACAAGGAGAATAAAAAAAAAAAATAGAAATGGAAAAGGTTCTAGAAGACAAAAATACCTAAAGCTGACAAATAAAATAAAAGGCTTTAATATAAAGATAAGATATGTTATTGAAAAAAAAATAAACAGTTTACAGAAAAGATTAGAAAAGTGACAGTAAGGAAGAAGAAATAAGCAAAATTCTTATGGCGCAAGTGTTTGAGGGAGAAATAATGTGTCATAGAGAAAGAAAGAATCTGAGATGGGAATAACATGTCTCAGAGGACAGTAATGTAAAAGTCTAAGAGTAGAAGAAAGTGTCTGAATACAAGGATGAAACAAGTATAGGAAAGTGATATAAAATATGTGTCTGAATCTAGTAAAGCTGATAGAAGAGCATTTTCTCAACAGTGACAAAGCAGATGCTAAGAATGGAGCTAAGTATGCAGATAAAGGTCTCAAAAAGTGACGACAGACACAAGTCCATTCATGTCATATAAACTGTGCACATTTAAAGTCATTTGTTTTAATGAAAATAATAATAATTAAAATAATAATAATAATAGCAATAAAGCAGGTTACAACTCTGTAACACTGTAGAAACATAGGTATGCATATGAGCTCTGTAGACAAAATGGTAGTATAATTTTAACCCTTTCATGACCAAGGGTCATTGATGCCCCAGTGTCCAGGTCACAATTTACAAATCTGACATGCGTCACTTTATGTGGTAATAGCTGTGGAACACTTTTACTTATCCATACCATTTTGAGATTGTTTTCTCGTGACACATTGTACTTCATGATAGTCATATATTTGAGTCAATATATTTTACCTTTATTTATGAAAAAATCCCAAATTACCATAAATTTGGAAAAATTCACAATTTTCCAAATTTCACAAATTTCAATTTCTCTGCTTCTAAAACAGAAAGTCATACCTAATAAAATATTTATTACTTAACATTCCCCATATGTCTACTTTATGTTGGCATCATTTTGGAAATGTCATTTTATTTTTTTAGGACGTTAGAAGGCTTAGAAGTTTAGAAGCAATTCTTACAGATTTTAAGAAAATTTCCAAAACCCACTTTTTAAGGACCAGTTCAGGTCTGAAGTCACTTTATGGGGCTTACATAGTGGAAACCCCCATAAATTACCCCATTGTAGAAACGAAACCCCTCAAGTTACTCAAAACTGATTTTACAAACTTTGTTAACCCTTTAGGCATTCCACAAGAATTAAAGGAAAATGGAGATGAAATTTCTAAATTTCAAATTTTTGGCAGATTTTCAATTTTATAAAAAAAATAATCTTTAACACATTGAGGGTTAACAGCCAAACAAAACTCAATATATATTACCCTGATTCCGTGGTTTACATAAACACCCCACATGTGGTCGTAAACTGCTGTGCGGGCACATGGCAGGGTGCAGAAGGAAAGGAATGCCATACGGTTTTTGGAAGGCAGATTGTGCTGGATTGGTTTTCTGAACGCCATATGTTTTTTATTTTTCTGCCGATCTACTTGTGCAGGGGCTCATTTTTTGCAGAAAGTGTTGAGGTTTTTATTGGTACCATTTTTGGGTACATAGGATTTTTTGATCATTCATTATTACACTTTATGGGGCAAGGTGACCCAAAAATTGGCTGTTTTGGAACAGTTTTTATGTATTTATTTTTACAGCGTTCATCTGAGGAGTTAGGTCATGTGATAGTTTTATAGAGAAGATAGTTACAGACGTGGCAATACCTAATATGTATACTTTTTCTTATTTATTTAAGCTTTACACAATAATAGCATTTCTGAAACAAAAAAAATGATGTTTTAGTGTCTCTATAGTCATAGAGAGCCATAGCTTTTTTATTTTTTGGGCGATTGTCTTAAATAGGGTATCATTTTTTGCGGGACAAGGTGACGGTTTGATTGGTACTATTTTGGGGGTCATACGCCTTTTTGATAGCTTGCTGTTGCACTTTTTGTGATGTAAGGTGACAAAAATGGCCTTTTTTTTTACACAGTTTTTATTTTATTTTTTTATGGTGTTTATTGGATGGGGTCTATCATGTGATATCTTTATAGAGACGGTCGTTACAGATGCGGTGATACCTAATATGTGTATTTTTTTTTTTTCATTTTTTATAGGAAAAGGCAATTTTTTTTATTTTACATTTTTATTTGTTTATTTTTTTTCACATTTTTTTTATCAAGTCCCTCTTGGATCATGAAGATCCAGTGGGGCTGATGGCTGTACTATACTTTGCAATGCTCTTGCATTGCAAAGTGTAATACTTTCAGATGCCCTGTAGGTGGCAACAGCGGACGCTTTTGCAAAGCGTCCGGTTGCCAGGGCAACCATCGGGGCTGCCATCGCAGCGCAGCAGCCCTGATGGTGGAGAGAGGGAGCCCCCTCCCTCTATTAACCCCATAGATGCCACTGCCGCGGCATCTATAGGGTTGCAGAACTTACAGCAGAGTGTCAGCATAGAGCTGACACTCTGATGATGGCGGCGGCTCAGGAATGGAGCCGCCGCCATCAAACACAGCAGGGGGGCAGACGGGGGCAGCGGTGGAGGGGGGGGAGGGAGGGTGTTGATTGCCGGCAAGGGACCACTCTGATTGGTCCCTTGCCGGCATTACTGCACTGTGACAGCATACAGGGCAGGGGCAGAAGCTTTAATCCAAGCGCAAAGAGCTGCCAGAACGTATATATACGTGGTAGCTGAACGGGGTATGTGCAGCTATCACGTATATATACAGATTGCGGTCGGGAAGGGGTTAAACAAAACTATTTAATGTATTTTTTTATATTAGAAAAATTGGAGCAATAAATAAAAATAGTTCTATAGCATTTATGTTATGTTCAAATTTAGGTTTCTGTTCATCGTTAACCATATATCATTTGATACAGAAAAGTAATCCTGGGAGAGAGTCCTAGAAATACTTGTTCATTGTTAATTTAAACTGTCTTGTATTGGTACAGAAAATGTCATAAGGCAATGATTCCATAGGAATTTGGGTCATGCTCTCCCTTCTAGAAGCCTGGAGAGTTTAAACTTTCTCAGATGACACAATCTATTCAAAGGGAATATAGCAACACTACTAGATTGTTACTATATTTCTTGTGAACGTATGGATGTTTATTTGTGTCATTAACTTTAGAGCGGAAGGGCTGGTGAGGAGTATTGATATACACTGACAGTGTTTCCGCCTCTACCATTTTATAGGTGAACTAACTGCTTGTCGCCAGTGCTAGAGAGTGGATTATCAGGTAAGTATTTCTTAGTAGAGGACATTGCCTCCCTGCTGGAAGTGTTCGTTAAAGATCAATCTGAAACATATTGCTTGTTGTTGTTCATTCTCTTGTTGGGAACTTAGATATTGATTGACTGCAAACATCAATAATGGCTGTTTGTTAAGTGAGTCTTGTACAAATATGAAAATGGTTTAGAAAATGTACTGGCTATTGTATTATATTAAACGACTAAATGAAGAAGAATTAAGCCACAAAATTGAAATTCTCAGATATTAAGTAGAAGGAATACACTAGAGAGCAATACGAGTCACAATATGGAAACGATACCTGAGCCTATTCATTAACTTCCATGTGATAGTCTGCTTTCTAGTGCTAAGGTATCAGGGCAGTTTGAAGGCAGTCTGGACACTCATCCTTTTTTCGGTTATGCCATTATCTGTATGGGGTAAATATTGTTATATATTAATAGTATGGGTGTTTTTGGATGCAGCGATACATAAAATTTTGGGGAATGGGGGGATGATTTGAACTTTTATATATATTTTTATATTTTTTAAAACATTTTTAGCCCTAGTTGACTATACCTAGCAATCATTTGATTGCAAATTGTGTTCTTTGATGTGTATATATCCATAACACACCATTAACTTTATTCCAATATAATGCTGCCACCTACTGGCCTGTATTGTAATATTCCAGTGATGGGTATGAGAGCCTGCTTGCACCTCCAATACATCACCGGCACATAAAAGTTTCCCTGATCTCAGACGGGCAATGCTGTTATGTGCGAGACTTTTAAGAGGTTAAATGTATGCAATCGGCCTTATGGCTGATTGTGTACATTTGCCCTGGGCCACTGCAGTTTGGCTCCAGCTCCTGCTGCATGCAAGAGTGGGTGCCACCTTTAAAAAGCCAATTTTAAAGTCTCAACTTTAAAGGTCATGAAGGGGTTAAAGACAGACATTTCTTTTTCTTTTTTTTGTAATTGGAGGGATGGATCTACTCTGCCACCAGTATACAATTTATCTATAGATAATAGGACAGATTTATTAAGCTTTAATTTTAGACTGAAACAACGATTGATGCTGAATAGTGATGGACGAACATCGGCCGCGACGATTCGCGAATGCACGTTCGTGATCAAATGTTCGCGAACCGTGCATTTGCGGCGGGCCCCATTCACTTTAATGGCAGGCGAACCTGAAAAACCTTCAAGTCATATTTGCAGCCAGCAAAAACTTACTAGAAGTACACAAATAGACCCACAACATGGACAGTGATATGCCAGACGGGGATTATTGGCAAAAATTCCCACAAAGAATATGTATTTTAATCCGGAGCCATTATTATGCTTCTTACCGGGAAAATCTCAAAAATGTGCCCTGCTGGAGCCTAGAATTTTTTTATTTCCTATCTGTTTGATGTATTCAAATGTGCAGCACTCCACATTTTTGTATCCTGCAGAGTCCATAAAAAAATGCATACATTAACATATGTCTGTGAAGGTTCTCATTTATTCAGGTCATGGTACATCTGTAAAGAATAAATCAAGGCAACTGGACGTACTGTAGATTTCTTGAAAACGTTTCACTCGTTCTTCCAACGAGCTTTCTCAATTCTGAGTGACTGTACAGACTGATTTATTCTTTACAGATATACGTTAAGATGAATTTTTTTTCTACCATGGAACTGTATGGTGAATAGTCGCCACTGTATGGCATCAGTCTGAGGTATCTGTTAATGCATACATTTTTGGTATGCATTAAATGGATGGCAAAAATAGGATGTGAACCTGTTAAAGATGCCCCTAATCAAGGCCAATCACGTTTGCTCTACTGCTCCAAATTTGTAGTAACCCAAGGGTTTTACGCACACGGAAGAAAATAACTATGACACACACCATGGAATCAAAGCAAATTCTTGTTTAATACAGGAAGTACAGCAGTTTATATAGTCATTAGAGAGGCATTCCCCCTGAGGCATGTGGCATTGTTACATTGGCTGAAATATGAAAATAAGATAACACTTGGCATCTGCGCAGTGTGCATTGTTTTACTAACTCTAGTATGTAAATATCTAGCTATAGCGGCCATCTTGTAATGGAGTCTGTACTAACAACAGAAAAGCATATATGACGCAGCAAGGAGGTGTGTTCTCTTCGGTAGGATGAAACCTTTGGGCTCTGGAGAAGATAAGGTGTTGTCTGAGAGCTAAAGTATCTGGGAGCTTTCTTAGCTGAATTCAAAGAATGTAGTCCACATCTCTATCAGTCCCCCCTTGGACCTCATTCTTTCCCTAACAAAAGCCTATCACATCTGTCCCCATGCTTTGAATCCTCTTCACCAGCTTCCACGACAACCTAGCCTAGTGTATAGCCTCCCATGACACTGGACTTAGCATGGGAAAGTAAGATGTCAGTCCCTATGGTCGATTATCTCCAGGTGGCGTTGTAAGCAGGAAGGGGGACCAACAGAGCTAAGTGGACTTTGTCTCCGATCCTCACGGAGATCTCCCATGACCATCTCCGGAGTAGTCTCAGCTATGACTTTGAACAAAAATCTTCTAATGCAGGGGATGACACATCAAACAATTAACGCAAATAGCAGAATTAAAGATAAAATTCAGGAATAGGAAGTAAGTTCTTTTAGGGCATTCATGACCTGGTCATTGATTAGTGTGTACATAAGAACTATCAATACTGGGAGTCTTGGGGCTATACTATTAATGGGTCACTGGGCTAGATTTATCGGACTGTAACAACTTTGTTCTTCCTTTTGCACACCTCTTCCCCAGCCCAGAAACCTATTTATACTATCTCAATAAGAATCCATATTCTTTTAGTCAGGATCAGCAGTCACTCAAGGGGGAACAAGAAACATCCTTTCAAGTCTGCCGACTCAATACTTTCTTGAAATGACTCTAATTAGGCTTCGCTTCAAGCCTCACTGATGTGCTTGTGGTCAACAACACTTGGAATGGACTATCAAACCAAGATTTGAGGTCAGGACTTTTGTAACGTGTCTTTTTATCACCACCCAATCTCCAGACACAAGTGGGTAGGTTCCTGGTGCTTTATCAACATCTGGAAGTGAAGCAAAAACTCGAGAATGTATTTTAGTCAAATGCTTGTGCAAACTGATCACATAATCTGTCAGACAACCATTTTGCATCTGGAGCCACTGTGGGAAATACAATCCTGTCCTAGGGCCTTATAGGGACTAAGCCCTGTCTCATGGTTAGGGGTATACCTTACTGAAAATACGCTACCAGCAGGCACTCTGTTCATGGCTTACCAGTCTCTGCCATGGCTTTTTTAATCTTTACCTTTAGTGTCCCATTCAGTTCCTTTTTTTTTTTTTTCTCTACCGCTGCTTTGTGGATGGTACGAAGCATATAAGGCCAGTTCTATATCCAAAACCTTCTTTATATTCTGCATCACTTCACTTGTGAAATGAACACCTGTGTCACTTTCAATGGTCTCAGGTACCCAATACTTGCATACAACTTCGTATCGCCATCGCCATCCTAAAAACAAGTCATCACACACGAATACATACTCATACATGCACACCTTGAGTAGTTGAGGGTAGTTTGCAAGTGTTGAAACAGATACAAAGGGCAAGACATGTTTTTCTGGGGTACCTTAACCACCTTGTCTCACGTTGTTCTGGGCAAAAGTCATACATCCTTGAGTATATCTAACTGCTACAGTGCTAAACCCTGGGGCATACCATGCGCTATGTACTAAATCACACACAGCAGCTTCTGACTGGTGTGTCACCCCATGGGTTGCCTGTGCCATTGTGAATTAGAGGGACCTGGGAAGGCATAGTTTCCCTTGGAACTGTGTTAGGCCTTCATCATTCACAGTCCACCCTTTTTAAATCCACTGGTCTCTTTCCTCCTTCTCCACCTGGTTCTGTAAGGTCTTAAGAACTTCCAGTGAGATAGGAGGAGTTATTTCAGGGACCTCAGCTGTGGCCACTTAAGGCAGGGGTCTGCCTAGGCAATTTGGCAGCCATTTTTGCCGCCTGATCTGCCTTGGCTTTTCCCGTTGCCTCCTCTGAGTCTGTTTTACAGTAACCTTTGTTTTTATCACTGCCACTCAATTTGGCGACATGAGGGCTTCTATAAGAGACCTCACTGCTTCACCATTTTGATGGGTTTACCTGAAGCGGTCAGGAAGTCTCTGGCTTTCCAAATGGGCCCATAGTCATGGAATGTACCTGGAATCAGCGTAAATGTTGGCTGCATTTCCATCTGCATATCTGCAAGCTATCTCCAGAGCCCTTAGCTCTGCTTCTTCGGCACACATGTGTGGTGGTAAGGTCTCTGCTTTTTAGTGTCATGTTTAATAACCACTGCCCAACCTGTGTAGTAACTGCCATCCTGGCCATACCTCAATCCATCCACAAAGAGCACATGATCTGGATTATCTAATAGCTGATTTGCCAAATCCCGCTGTCCCTTGTCACATTTATCTGCAAACAGTCATGAGCCTCTTCCTCTGGATCTGGAAGAAAAGTTTAAGTGCCCTATCTCTTCCCTCCCCCCTTGCTCCAGAGGCAACAGGGTGGCTGGATCCAAAATATTACAACTTTGAACATTTCAGATGTTATGTGAATACCCTTTGCCAACGAAAAAACATTACATTGATCAAATAAAGTGGATGATCATACAGCAACACAATAATATCCCTGATAGGTTAATATATTAATAGATTGATGGAAAAAGCTACAATAGCTGGAATTCTGTGATAGAGAAACAATTCTATAAAGATAATATTATCTAGAGTGGTTCCATATATTCGTAATTAGGACAAATAATCAACATGATGAATCCATGATAGTACATAAAACACTTGATCTATAAGCTTCAGGAAATAAGTTTGTGATACGTCATGATCGTCTGTTACAGTGTCAATTGTGAGAATCCAAGTAAGGTAATACAATCTAGAATGAAAGTCCATGACATGATCCTATGTGTTAGTAGTAGGTTAAGAAATCAACAAAATAAACATATGGTCGGGATCAGTTATTAACTGTTAATTTAGTAACTTTTTGGTGTACTAAAACACATATATACCGTTGAGAAACATACATTTGTGTACTAGTCATTGTCTCTCTCTTGGCTTTTTGAGAAATTTGGACTGAATTCCTGAGCTGAGCTGGATGAGCAGATGTCTTTTCTAAGCCCTATAAAACTATATAAGAACCAATTTGCTTATCCTTAGTCAGGATGAATATGAACATTCAAATCAGCAAGCAGAGATATACCAAGGTTCAGTCCGAACCAGACTGTGGCCTTCTTCCGGCATATAAGGATTTAGCAGAGTTAAACCACACACTTTGTAAGTTATCACCTCTAACTCTGCCGGCAACAAAAAGGTTCTTGGGTTGTACTTTCATGAGGATAGACGTAATATGACTGTCACTTTGTGGTTCAGGATTATCTCAGAACCTTTATCAAGCATGGCTTGTACAACTGCTACAGCTCTGATGCAGAAAGGGGCACCTCTGGCAATGGGGTCAAGTCTGGCTGAATAATATGCCACAGGGCGTTGTTGCTGCTGGCCATGCAGTTGGGTGAGGACAGCTGAGGCATGGCCATTCACTTCTGTATAATACAATCTAAATGTGGTAATCTGATAGGCCCAGTGTGGGGAGAACAACTGGTCATCTTTAGGCATAAAAGGCATCTACTACTTCATCTGTAAGGTGTAAAGGACTAAAAGACAAATAATTATAACGAAAACTGCATCAAACGTGCGTATCCACGGTCTGCAATAAGAAACAGGGCCTAAAAATGATGTCCTCAGTACATTCATGTTTCTGGGCAAAGGGATGTCCTCCACAGCCTTCTTACATTCAGGGATGAGATATTTCAACCCAGGAAGGCATCAGTAATGCAACAAAACAGACATTTTTCTATTTTTTCTCTCACTTGCAGCCATGTTGTAAATAAGGACAAGAGTGACATGGTTGCAGTACACATACTAGGTGAGTTCTGGGCTCCCTGCAGCAGTACCACCCAGGTATACTGTTTACCCACATGTGTGAAGGCAAACAAATACCAACTGTCTGGATGTCGTTGTACTCAAAAGAAAACATTTGTCAAATCAATAACAGTGGAGTGGGTAGGGGTAGTGGGAACCTGAGCCAAAAAGGTGTGTATTGGGCACAATAGGCCTGTTACAAACTGTGGCTTCATTGACACCACGTAGGTCATGGTGTCAGGTTGGTTTGCCCTTCTCACTTTTCTTTTTCACAGGGTACAAAAGAGTGTTAGAAGGGGATACAATCTCCTTTATAACCCCTTTTTCTAAAAGTCTTGGACTGTTTGAGATATGGCATCTGACTGTGCCATACTCAAGAGATACTGTATCTTCCTGGGAAGTGGGGCACCAGGTTTCATCACCACTTCCACAGGAGGAACTTGGAGCTTGCCAACATCAGTGGGTCCAAGCACAGCCGATACTAGAGGTACTAGATTGCCTGTTTTCTAATCTTGGTCTAACTTTCCCCCCTCACCTGTGTCATCCTAATGACAAAACATGGGTATCTGTGGGGATGGACAGTGATCCAGGCAACACAGAATACAATCCTCATGTGTGGTGCGGACGAAGAGTGCCACACACAGCACAACTCTCTCTCTCATCTGGGTTCTGGGTCCCGCAGACTTTGCAGGTTCATCTCCCAGGACCATTATAGAGTGGCAGACTTAGAAACATAGAAACAAAGAAACCTAGAAGGTGTCGGCATATAAGAACCATTTGGCCCATCTAGTCTGCCCAATATACTGAATACTATGAATAGCCCTTGTCCCTATCTTATATGTAGGATAGCCTTATGCCTATCCCATGCATGCTTGAACTCCTTCACTGTATTTACAGCTACCACTTCTGCAGGAAGGCTATTCCATGCATCCACTACTCTCTCAGTAAAGTAATACTTCCTGATATTACTTTTTAACCTTTGCCCCTCTAATTTAAAACTATGTCCTCTTGTAGCAGTTTTTCTTCTTTTAAATATTCTCTCCTCTTTACCTTGTTGATTCCCTTTATGTAGTAAAAAGTTTCTATCATATCCCCTCTGTCTCGTCTTTCTTCCAAGCTATACATGCTAAGGTCCTTTAATCTTTCCTGGTAAGTTTTATCCTGCAATCCATGCACTAGTTTAGTAGCTCTTCTCTGAACTTTCTCCAAAGTATCAATATCCTTCTGGAGATATGGTCTCCAGTACTGCGCACAATACTCCAAATGAGGTCTCACTAGTGCTCTGTAGAGCGGCATGAGCTCCTCCCGCTTTCTACTGGCAATGCCTCTCCCTATACACCAAAGCATTTTGCTAGCATTTCCTGCTGCTCTATGACATTGTCTGCCTACCTTTAAGTCTTCTGAAATAATGACCCCTAAATCCCTTTCCTCAGATACTGAGGTTAGGACTGTATCACTGATTTTATATTCTGCTCTTGGGCTTTTATGCCCCAGGTGCATTATCTTGCACTTAGCAACATTAAATTTTAGTTGCCAGATTTTTGACCATTCCTCTAGTTTTCCTAAATCCTTTTCCATTTGGTGTATCCCTCTAGGAACATCAACCCTGTTACAAATCTTTGTGTCATCAGTAGTGTTGAGCTAACTTTTGTTTTAAGTTCGGCGTCTCAAGTTCGGGTTCGGGTTATCTAAAATCGCGTTAAGGATTCAGCGTTAAGGATTCTGCTACCAGCGGAATCCATAAGGCGATTCTTCGATAACCCAAACCCGAACTTTAGACGCCGAACTTAAAACAAAAGTTCGCTCAACACTAGTCATCAGCAAAAAGACACACCTTACCATCGAGGCCTTCTGCAATTTCGCTGATAAAGCTATTAAACAATATGGGTCCCAGAACAGATCCCTGAGGTACCCCACTGGTAACAAGACCATGGTCTGAATATAGTCCATTGACTACAACCCTCTGTTGTCTGTCCCTCAGCTACTGCCTAATCCATTCAACAATATGGGAGTCCAAGCCCAAAGACTGCAATTTATTGATAAGCCTTTTATGTGGGACAGTATCAAAAGCCTTACTAAAGTCTATATAAGCGATGTCTACTGCACCTCCGCCATCTATTATTTTAGTCACCCAATAAAAAAAAAATATATAAGATTAGTTTGACATGATCTCCTTGAAGTAAACCCATGCTGTTTTTCCTCTTTCATGGGATTTTAGATGTTCCACAATCCTCTCCTTCAGTATGGTTTCCAATAATTTCCCTACTATCGATGTCAGGCTTACTGGCCTATAGTTGCCCGATTCCTCCCTACTACCTTTCTTGTGAATGGGCACAACATTTGCTAATTTCCAATCTTACTTTTTTCTTTCTCTGTTGGGGAGGTAGTTTAACATTATCCTGATAACATTCACAACCCGACTTTCTCTGCCTCTCTACACCCCCTCCTCTGTACACTTTCCTCTCGCAGGAAGACTTCTGTCTGTTCTGTAAGCTTGTTATCTTTCAGCCACCCTTTTATTTTCCTACATGTTTTTTCTCACTACTACTCTCAGTTTACCATCGGAGATGGTGGGGGGAATGTTTACACCTTTCATTAGCTTGCTGATGTTTTTCACTGCCTGTTTACATTCTTTAATACTTCTGCAGTATCTTATCTCAAGGTTAGCATTTTTCAGCAACATCATATGAAAGACAGAAAAAAACTGAATCTGTCCGGGCTTAAAGCTACAGTTTACCACAGTTGAGACCATCTCTATCACAATCCCCTACTTTTGCAGTTCTAGCAAATGTGCAGGAGGGGAGACTTCACTTGCCTTTACTTGAAAAACAGAAACATAGAAGTTAAAACATTTCATCTGAATGAACAATTAAGCAATACTACCATCATGACTAATTACTAATATGTGTATCCTTCATGTACTGACTAGTGTTGCTCACGAATATTTGAATTTCAAATTTTTATCGCGAATATAGATACTTCGAAAATTTGCGAATATTTCAAATATGGTTATATATATTACGTAATTTCGAATATTACATTTTGTTTTAAATCAGTACACATGATCCCTCTGGGCCAATAAGAAGGATGCAATATACTTGACTTTAGGACTAATAGTAGTAATGTTTGCAAATTTTTTTTTGAATATTCGCTATATTGCTATATATTCTTGTTTTAGAATATTACGAATATTATTATATAAGTTATAGCAATATAGCGAATATTCAAAAAAAATGAATATAGAGCAATTTAGCTAATATAGTGCTATAATCTTTTTTTTTATAGTTGTAATTTTTTTCCAATCTGAACTTCAGATGAGAAAAAAATTACAACTATTAGACAAAGAAGATTACAGCACTATATTAGCTAAATTGCTCTATATTCTTTTTTTTTTCGAATATTCGCTATATTGCTATATATTCTTGTTTTAGAATATAACGAATATTTGAAAAAACGAAGTTATAGCAATATAGCAAATATTCGAAAAAAAATCAAATATAGAGCAATTTAGCTAATATAGTGCTATAATCTTCTTTGTCTAATAGTTGTAAGTTGAAAAATTCGCAATAAAAAATTCAAATCTGAAAATTCGAATTACAAAGATTCGCACATTACACGATCATTACCTTGCCGATTTTTCGAGCAAAAAAAATTGTAGAACATAACGAATATTCGAATTTGCGAATGTTCAAAGAATATTCTACAAAATATTTGCGAAATATCGCAAATTCGAATATGACCCCTGCTGCTCATCACTAGTACTGACTCGAGTGAGTACCACTTGTGGTGCTACTTGGATCTATGTGAATTGTTTCACAATAGTAGCTATATCTGGAGAAATACTAGTCACTGAGATGGCTGCCGGGCAGGAAGTTCCCTCAGTTAAGATGGCCGCTGGGCCGGCCGGAAGTTACAGGAGTTAAGATGGCAGCCAGGCCAGAAATTGAATTAGTTAAGTCCGCTGGTGAGGAAGCTACCTCAGTTAAGATGGCTGCTGGGGGTGTGGTAGGGTCTCACAGCGCTATCTTGGAGGGTAGTGTCAGTGGCATCATACATTTCTATCCAGCCCAATTTATTATACTTAATTATTTTCATGTTGACGCTTGTATTGGTTTTTTATAATATCAAGAATAGAATGTTCCAAATTCAAGGCCGAATGTCCTGTGTTTCCTGTGAGAAACTTTGCAATAATTTTGCTCCTTTTTTGCCTAAAGCCAAAACACACACCCCTCCCTGTATGATGATCTTTTTCATTCTTGACTTAACTCTTAATTTGGCCTCATCATTACTAGTGATGAGTGGCAGGGGTCATATTCGAATTCGCGATATTTCGCAAATATTTTGTAGAATATTCGTCGAATATTCGCAGATTTTAATATTCGTTATATTCTACGATTTTTTTTTACTCGAAAAATTGGTAAGGTAATGATTGTGTAATATGCAAATTTTCGTAATGGAAATTTTTAATTGCAAATTTTTCAACTTACAACTATTAGACAAAGAAGATTATAGCACTATATTAGCTAAATTGCTCTATATTAGATTTTTTTTCGAATATTCGCCATATTGCTATAACTCATTTTTTTGGGAATATTCGTAATATTCTAAAACAAGAATATATAGCAATATAGCGACTATTCGAAAAAAAAATGAATATAGAGCAATTTTGCTAATATAGTGCTACAATCTTCTTTGTCTAATAGTTGTAATTTTTTTCTCATCTGAAGTTCAATAAAAAAAAAAAATTACAGCACTATATTAGCTAAATTTCTCTATATTCATTTTTTTTCCAATATTCGCTATATTGCTATAACTTCGTTTTTTTTAATATTCGTAATATTCAAAAACAAGAATATATAGCAATATAGCGAATATTCGAAAAAAACGAATATAGAGCAATTTAGCTAATATAGTGCTATAATCTTTTTTTTATAGTTGTCATTTTTTACAATCTGAACTTCAGATGAGAAAAAGTTACAACTATTAGACAAAGAAGATTATAGCACTATATTAGCTAAATTGCTCTATATTCGTTTTTTCGCATATTCGCTATATTGCTATATATTCTTGTTTTAGAATATTACGAATATTCGAAAAAACAAAGTTATAGCAATATAGTGAATATTTGATCAAATTCGAATATAGAGCAATTTTGCTAATATAGTGCTATAATCTTCTTTGTCTAATAGTTGTAAGTTGAAAAATTCGCTATAAAAAATGTGAATTAAAAAAATTTGCAAACAACACTACTCCTAAAGTCAAATATACTGCAGCCTTCTCATTGGCCCACAAGCTAGAAGCAGGGAGGGATCATGTGTACTGATTTTTTAAAAAAATCTAATATTTGAAATTACGAATATATATCACTATATTCGAAATATTCGCACATTTTACCTATATATAGTACCTACATTCGCGATAAAAATTCGAAATTCTAATATTCGTTATCAACACTAATCATTACATCAGTAGAGCTGATTTCGCTCACAGTCAACTTTGCTGCGTGACCTTCCTCTACTAGTCAGTTTTCTAGTTGGCAACACACAAGGTCAGATTCCCGGTCCACACAGACATAACATTCAATGTCGAAGAGACAGATAGAACACTTTCTCATACTTTTACACACACAAGTGTTTGAAGTGTTTAACAATTAACTGTTTAACGAGTGTTTAACAATTAACATTCAAAAAACATAAATATGTGCTCCATACACACACACTCAGTACCTCACACACATTTTCTTTTGATTATATCCAATATATCTTCAACTTCTTCATATCCATGATCCTTTATAACATACACACAATGTGTCTTTCTGAATCTTTGCCAGACTAGCTTCCTCTGAGCTTCCTCCGTAAATCAGGGTGCCACCGTACTAGTACTCCTAGGGTTAAGATTCCCATGGATTTACTCACTTCACACACACAACCAAGACAGAAGCTGGCACCTTCAACTTCACGCTCCCAAGCAGAGCTCACCCCTACGAAGTATATACACTCTGGCTATATGGTGAACGGATGCCACTGTACAGCATCAGTCTGAGGCATCTGTTAATACATACATTTTTGGTATGCATTAAATGGATGGCAAAAATAGGATGTTAACCCAGCCCTAGTTTAAGAATAAGCACCAGTACACAGCGGAGCAGCGTGGCAGAGAGGGGAGGCCATCATGTACTGACAAAGCGCTACCTGGTCCTGGTGGTCAGGGATGAGGACTGTGTTTCCCAAGGATCACTTTCTACTGGGAAGTGCAGAAAACAGTATAGTACACTATAATCTACAGTGCTGCCCATAATTATTCATACCCCTGGCAAATTTTGACTTAAAGTTACTTTTATTCAGCCAGCAAGTAATTTTTTGACGGGAAATGACATAGGTGTCTCCCAAAAGATAATAAGACGATGTACAAGAGGCATTATTATGGAATAAAAAAAACATTTCTCAGCTTTTATTTACATTTGAGACAAAAATAAAAGATGTTCCGCACTGTGGAAAATCTCAGATGACGTGGTTGGAAGCCAAAAGTGACACCTGTGCTGGCCAGGAGGATAGTTAGAGAGGTGAAAAAGAATCCAGGAATCACCACCAAGGCCATCCTGGTGAATCTGGGCTCTGCTGGTGGCAATGTCTCAAGGCATACGATCCAATGGACACTGCACACTGCTGGGTTCCATGGATGCAGACCAAGGAGGATGCCACTTCTCCAGATAAGGCACACAAAAGCTTGCTTGGCCTTTGCAAAAGCTCATCTGGACAAAGAAGAAGACTTCTGGTCTTCTGTGTTATGGTCAGATGAAACAAAAATGTAATTGTTTGGTCACAATGATGTTTCCTTCATTTGGCATAAAAAAAGAGAATCCTTCAACCCAAAGAACACCATCCCCACTGTTAAACATGGTGGTGGGAACCTAATGCTTTGGGGGGGGGTTTCAGCCAATGGACCAGGGAACCTAATCACAGTAAACGGCACCATGAAAAAGAGCATCACAAGAGGATTCTCAACGACAACATCAGGCAGTCTGCAGAGAAACTTGGCCTTGGGCACCAGTGGACATTTCAGAATGACCCAAAACACACAGCAAAAGTGGTGAAGAAATGGTTAGCAGACAACAACATTAACATTTTGGAGTGGCCCAGCCAGAGTCCAGACTTGAATCCAATTGAGAATCTGTGGACACCTTTTGCTCAAATGTAAATAAAAGCTGAGAAATGTTTTTTTTTCTCCATAATAATGCCTCTTGTACATCGTCTTATTATCTTTTGGGAGACACCTATGTCATTTCCCATAAAAAAAATGACTTGCTGGTTGAATAAAAGTAACTTTAAGTCAAAATTTGCCAGGGGTATGAATAAGTATGGGCAGCACTGTATATGATATTAGCCCTACCCACGAATAATAATACAATTAGGTGGTCATTTATTATAAACAAGTATGTCTATGTTAGGCGTAAAGGTCCTTATCACAAAGGTCCTTAGCACTGCAATCTGCATATTGCCAGGTCTAAAAAAGGATGGCGTGGGCAGGGAAAGGAATACAGTTATGACCATCCAGTTATTGGAAACCATCGCCATACATTGACCGGATAACATCTCTGTACAGTGACTGGATAACAACTCCATTCTGTGACCGGATAAAAGGGTATAAGAGGGCACAGTACAGGGAATGACTAGGGGCACTGCACAGGGTGTAGTAAGAGGGCACAATAGAGGGTATAAGGGGGCACAGTCACATGACCCTGTGACATATGCCACCATAATGAGAGATAAAAAATATAACTGTCGGCCAGGCCCCAAAAGTTAGGCAATAGGCATTACCTGGCAGCAAAGAACTTTGGATTCTGTGGCTGAAGGTACATAAGGCGGTCACAGGATAAATATGTAACTGTCGTCCAGTACTGGCCCCAAAAATTAGGCAATAGGCATTCACCTGACAGCAAAGAACTTTGGATTCTGTTGCTGGAGGTACATTAGACGGTCACAGGATAAATATGTAACAGTTGGCCAGTAGAGGCCCCAAAAATTTGCCAATAGGCATTCAACAGACAGCACAGAACTTTGGATTCTGTGGCTGGAGGTGCATTAGACGGTCACAGGATAAATATGTAACTGTCGGCCAGTACAGTCCCCAAAAATTTTGCAATCACATGACATAAAAGGCCTTTTATGTCGCTGTATATACAGAAGGCAAGGACCATTCTTTGTTCTGGTTGGTGGCGAATATGTGTGGGCTGGCATGAGGAAATTCAATTGTAAGTGGTCTTCATTAGTGTTGAGCGTGAATATTCGAATAGCGAATATTATTTGCGAATATCGCAACTTTGCAAATTCGCGAATATTTAGTGCTATATATTCGCTAAATCAAATATTTGTCATTTTTTACATCTGAAAACATGATCCCTCCCTGCTTCTTTCTTGTGGTCAATGAGTCTTGGCCCACAAGCAACTTAAGCAGAAAGGAATCATGTTTTCATATGGAAAAAAAATGACAAATGTTCGAAAAAACTAATATATAGCAATATAGTGAATATATTTGTTATTTAGAATATTCACCCTTTTTTTTTTTCAATTTGTACAGTTGTTCGCATACTCCTCCCCACCAAGCGTCCCCATCACCATGGGAACGCCTGTGGGTTAGAAAATACCATCGGATCTAAGTTTTCCCTGAGATCATAAAAACTCTGATCCGATTATATATTCTAACCCATAGGCGTTCCCACGGTGACGCTTGTCGGGGAGGAGTATGCCAAAGTGGAATAACAGTACAGATTGAAAAAAAAAACTGAATATTCTAAATAACGAATATATTCTCTATACTGCTATAGCTATTCTAAAAAACAAAGTTATAGCAATATAGCGAATATATTCGTAAAATACACATATAAAGACTGCAATTTAGCTAATATAGTGCTATTGTATTATTTTTTAATAGTGTCAATTTTTTCCAAATCTGAAGTTCAGAAGAGACAAAAAAATTAGACAAAAATAAATAAATATTATAGCACTATATTAGCTAAATTGCAGTCTATATGTGTATTTTGTGAATATTCACTATATTGCTATAACTTTGTTTTTTAGAATATTCGTCAAATTCTAAAACAAGAATATATAGCAATATAGCAATATTATTCACGATAAATAGAATAATGACAAATATTCGATTTCGACAAATATAAGACGAATATTCAATCAAATATTCACAAAATATTGCGAAATCAAATATGGCACCTCCCGCTCATCACTAGTCATCATAGGTGTTGAATTCCTCCGAGATCCATGTTTCATTAATTTAAAAAAATGCTTATCGGTCACGATCCCCCCTACTTCACTGAACGTCCTTTTGGACAGGACACTCGACAAGGGGCAAACCAAGAGTTCCATGGTAAATTGTGCCAGCTCTGGCCACTGGTCAAGCCTGCACAACCATTAGTCAAGCGGTTCCTCGCTTCTCAGAGCGTCCACATCGGCTTAACCTGATATAGTCGGACACCTGTCGGTCAAGGCATTCCCTGAGGCTGGATCCGGAGGGCGGCTGTCGATGAGTTGGCTGCAAGAATGATCTCATATCTGAAGCGACCAACACATATTCAGACCGCCCTCTTCTTGCAGGCGTGGTAGGATTGATGCCCGCACCTGTTTTGCTGTGGGTGGAAATTCCTCTGCCAGTGCCCGCAACAACAGAATGCAGCATCTCTCGCAGCAAGGCCTGGAAATGCTGCATTCTGACAGCCCTCTGTGATGCTGGTAACAGGTCCACAATTTTGTGTTTGTACATGCGTTGCCACTCAGTACAGGTCCTTGACCTTTCTGCTTTTTATATGGGGGTCCCTCTTCAAACACTGGAGCTTGAAGGCCCTCATTTGCACTAATTTGGAAGCGGTGGAGCCCCCTGGCTCCTGCTCATCGCCCAGGAGAAGGTTGTGCTCGGTCTCCTCACCCCAGCCACGGACAACACCAGGGATCTCTGAAAATTTTAAAGCCTGCCATTCTTGCTCCCCCTCCCCACAGCCACAATCCTCCTCCTCTTCAGACTCCTGCTGTCTCAGATGGAGTAGCCCCCCCTGGGAATTTATTCAGCATTGCGACTTCCTCATCTTCCAGCTCCTGCTCCTCGACGGCTTGATCAATGACATGACGCAATGAACGCTCCAGAAAGAAGGCGTAAGGTACGAGGTCACTGTTGGCACCCTGGCTGTGACTTACCAGTTTGGTGATCTCATCAAATGGCCGAAGAAGTCTGCATGCTTTGCTCATGAGCAGCCACTGGCGCGGTGAAAAAAAAAAACAAGCTCCCCAGAACCTGTCCTGCCGCAGAGTTTGTACAGGTAGTTGTTAATGGCATGTTGCTGCTGGAGCAGCCTATCAAGCATTTACAAGGTGGAGTTCCAGTGCGTCGGGCAGTCACAAATCAGACGCCTGACGGGCAAGTCGTATCGCCTCTAAACGTCAGTAAGGCGAGCCATGGCCGTGTAAAATTTGGTAAAATGGCCAGAGATTTTCCTGGCCTTCCGCAAGACGTCCCGGACCCCGGCTATTTGGAAACGAATCAATGGACAAATAAGTTTAAAACGTGTTCTATGCATTGCACATGTGTCATTTTAACCCTGCTTCAGCATGCTCAGCAGATTGGCACCATTGTCGCAGACCACTTTACCAACTGTCAAATTGAGTGGGGATAGCCACTGATCGACCTGTGACTGCAAAGCTGAAAGGAGTGCAGGACAGGTGTGACTCTTGGCTTCCAGGCACAACAGCCGGAGCACACCATGGCAACGTCTCACCTGGCACTTTGAATAGGTTCTGGGGAGCTTGGGGGGTGCAGCGGAAGAAGCGGTAGCAGTGTAAAAGGAGGAGTCAGCCGAGGAGGAGACAGAGGATGGAGTAAGAGGAGGAGAAGAAGAGGCAGGCCTGCATGCAATCCGTGGCTGTAACACCAAATCCACACGGGTGCCACGATTTACATGCTTGACGGCCATCAAAAGGTTCACCCCGTGGGCAGTAAAATTTATGTACCTTCCCATGTTTGCTAGACCACATGTCTGTAGTCAGATGTTTCTTGGCACCGACACTGTGCTCCAGAGATATATTAACTTGCTGCTGATCGTGGCCATATAGTTAAGGGATGCTCTCCTGGGAGAAATATTTCCTTCTGGGGACCTTCCATTGCGGTGTGCCAATGGCCACAAATTTTCTAAAGGCCTCCGAGTCCACCAATTTATATGGCAGTAGCTGGCGAGCAAGAGGATTATCCAGCGTCATCATTTTTTTACACTCAAACATTTTAACCATGGAAGCCTGCCTTTTGCCAGATGAACGTGGCAACGTGACGACGGCATGGTGGAAGGCGGAGTGGAGGACAAATGGGAGGAGAAGGAGAAGAGGCAGGACGTGGATCCCAGGGAGTGTGGCTTTGTGGGTTCTGACGGCGTTGCTCCCACTGGGCTCGATGATGGGAGGCCAGGTGCCTTCTTAAGGCGGTGGTCCCTAGGTGAGTGTTGGGCTTACCGCGACGTATGTGTTGACAGCACAGGCTGCAGATAGCAACACTATTATCAGCAGCTGACACGTTAAAAAAGTCCACACTGCAGAGCCATTTGGCGGCGTCCTGGGAGCGCAAAATGTGACCGTGCATGGTGGATGGCTAGCTCCAGATACATTTGTAGTCTGCTTATTTCCTCCTGTGAACTGTGAGTTTAGCTTGCTTCTTCTCCTTCTCTTACCTATCTGCTTATCCATCTCTCCCTTTGCACTCCCCTCCTCTTCCTTTCTTGTGGGTACCCACGTGAGGTCAATCGACACGTCATCATCGTCACCTTCACCACCACTGACATCAGAGATCTCGGAATAAGCAGCAGCTGATCTGGGTACTATCGTCAGACCGATGGGTGGTGGCCGTTGCTATCTCCTCTTCCTCATCCGATGCCAAGTATGGCTGCGCAACGGTAAGGTCTGGGAATTGATGGGAAAATAATTCCTCTGACTCGAATGGAGGGGCTATGGTGGTGGTGGTGTCTTTGGGGGTGTACACAGCAGAGAGTGAGGAGGGTGCAGATACAGAGGATGAGGAAGGTGCAGAAGCGGAAGGCTTCAACACTGGTGCGCCCTTTGAAGTTATCGCACGCGCCTTCTCCAACTTCCCACTTAGGCTCCTGCCTTGTGCATCTGCCCAACCCCTTCCAATCCCTGCAGAACGGTCGGCCTCTTCCTCTGCCTGTCATTTTACCCCTGACCCTCTGCCTAAGTCCATAGAGAAGAGCAGTACTTGTGGAAGAAGGTATATCTCAGCCCTCAATCAGTATTTGGTGGAAGAAGGTATATAGAAAAAGCACCCCTAAATAAGTATTTTGTGGAAGAAGGCATATAGCACCCCTCAATCAGTATTAGGCAGAAACAGGTATATGGCACCCCTCAATCAGTATTTTGTGGAAGGAGCTGTATCGCAGCCCTCATTCAGTATTTTGTTGAAGCAGGTGTATCGCAGCCCTTAATCAGTTTTTGGTGGAAAAAGGTATATAGCAATAGCACCCCTCAAATAGTATTTTGTGGAAGAAGATATATGGCACCCCTCAAGCAGTATTTGGTGGAAACAGGTATATAGCACCCCTCAATCAGTATTTGGCGGAAATTGGTACATAACACCCCTCAATCGGCATTTGTCGGAAACAGGTATAGAGCACTCTTAAATCAGGATTTTGTGGAAGAAGGTATATCGCGGCACTCAAGCAGCTTTTTTTGGAGCAAGAGGTATATCACACCCGTTGCAATTAGTTACTCTAATAACATTGTCCCTCTATCTAGCTGCAGTATCGCATCAGAACCGCACACAATTGCTGCACAATACAAAAACACTATAATATAATTTATATGTTAGAAAGTATATTATAAGTATATCACACCCCTCTATATCACACCCATCGATAGCACACATACAGTATACCAGTCCTTAAAAGGACTTGTGTGGCCCTATTAGCTAGTGTGAGGATTTGCTTTGGTAGGCAGGGTAAGTGGACGTAATACAGAGGCAAAACAAGTTCATAAATCAAAATGTCCGCGTTTATACACACAAAAGGAAAAAGAAAAACAACTCATAACAGTCTTGGTGTTAATTCGCACAACGAAAAGTCCATATAACAGACACACCACCTTGCTAGCCATTTTATCCCCGGCAGTCTACAGCAGGCTTTAGGGGCCTGTTTCCCAGGGGGTACATCCCAGGTGGGTTTGGTGGGCCAAAATTGCAGGGTCTGGGGTGGGTTTTGACTCCCCCCTCCCAAAAGAACCTCCCTGTAGATTATGGGAAGCCTCATACGCTCCACCAGGTCGAACATCTCAAGAGCATTACCTGGAGAGACCTGGCCGATCCATTGCTGGAGAGGGGTTGGCAAAGCTCTCCAGAACATATCAGCCAACAGACGATCCAACATAGCAGTGGGGCTCGGCCCGTCAGGCTGTAGCCACTTTTGTAAGAGGTTAAGTAATTAATAATACTGGGGTCTCACGGTCTCAGCCAGCTTAAACCCCCACTGATGCACCCGCTGGGCCCGGACCAACACATTTACCCCCAGTCTTGCCAGAATCTCACCCTTGACTTTCTGGTAGTCGGCTGCTTGTTCGTCCGGCAAGTCGAAATACACCCGCTGGGAATCAGATGTCAGGAACAGAGCGACGACCTCAGCCCACTGATCTCAGGGTAGATTTTCCCTTGTGGCCACCTTCTCATACATCGCCAGGTAGGTTTCAACGTCATCTGATGGTGTCATCCTGGGGATTGCTGCACGGATCGCTTTCCAGACATCATGGACACTCTGGGACTCTCATGCCATCTGTAAAGCAATCATGTGTTGTAACAGCAGCTGGTTTGTTTTTTGCTGGTGTTTTTAGCCTCCACGAGAGCTTTCATTACAGCCTCAATTTTGTCACAGCACACAGGTTTGAATTTAGCTGGTTTAATCCAGGACATCCAGCCGTACAAGAAAACAAGAAAAACTGTGTGTGCCCACATCCTCCACCAATTGTAAGGATTTGCTCTGGTAAGCGGGGTAAGCAGAAGCAGTACAGAGGCAAAACAAGTTTGTAAATCAAAATGTCAGTGTTTATTCACACAAAAGGAAAAAAAAAATCATAACAGTCTTGGTGTTAATTTAGACAACGAAAAATCCATATAACAGACACATCACCTTGCTAGCCGTTTTTTCCCCAACAGTTCACAACAGGCTTTAGGGGCCTGTTTCCCAACATACAGCCCTCATGCGGCTCTGAACCTTCCAGCACAGCACCATGCTTCAGATCCCAAGACAGAGACTCAGATTTTGAGCTTAGCTGCCTATTTAAAGGACAGCCAGGTGCTGCCAAAACCTGGACTGACACTTAAACTCCGGTCCAGTATTTTATCTCACCTGGCTGGATATCAGCCCAGCCGCCCATGTTGGGAGGAAAATATCTGCTTTCCCAAACATAACCACTTGCTATGTCACATTAGCGTATGGTGTCCCTAACTGTCCCTACTCCAAAATGCAGCCTCTCCCTACACTGGCAAAACATATAATGTAAAATGGCTTGCCAGATCGGGTTCTGTTACAGGTTTGGGCGTGTGTCCATGTGCTGAAACATCTCAATTGGCTGTCCTGTCCCACCTGATGGATGTGTCATGGGTCAAAGTTTGGCGCAATGCAATAAAATATGGCGCATGCGAATATCTCCATATGTTTGCATGTTCAGTGAATCGCGAACGAGCAAAATTCGCCACGAAACGACCGCCAGGCGAACCGCAAGGCCATCTTTAATGCTGAAATATAAATCTGGTGCACCTTTAGTCTGTCTAGTCTGAGTTTATACCATATCATCTTTTATAGAGATGAGCGAATCGAAGTTGGTGAAGTGGAATTCAATTCGAATTTCAGAAAATATTCGATTTCCTCACGCTTCGTGGTAACGAATCACATTTTTTCATTAAATGGCTGATGGACAGGGTGCCAATATTGGCACCACGGCCCTGCATTAGTGATGTCGTGAACATAAAAATTTCTGCAAATGTTCGCGAACGTGCGAACCAGGCGAACCGCAATAGACTTCAATAGGCAGGCGAATTTTAAAACCCACAGGGACTCTTTCTGGCTACAATAGTGATGGAAAAGTTGTTTCAAGGGGACTAACACCTGGACTGTGGCATGCCAGAGGGGGATCCATGGCAAAGCTCCCATGGAAAATTACGTAGTTGACGCAGAGTGTGGTAAGCTGAAATCGCAATGCGATTTATAGAACTTGAATTAATCGCATTGCGATATCAACTTAGAGCTTCTGCCGACTTCCGTGCTCATGGAGCGTCCCATCACCATGGGAATGGCTTCATGCTAGAATGTACTGTCGGATTTGAGAAAGTTGTAATCGCAATGCGATTAATGCAGGTTATATTAATCGCATTGTGAATTCAACTTAGAGCTGCTGGGTTCCTAATGGTTGTATTGCTAGTATATAACGAAGATTGAGAATATAGTGTTATATTCGTTATATTCGTCAATTCTAGCAATACAACCATTAGGAACTTAGCTCTAAGTTGAATTTGCAATGCGATTAATATAACCTGCATTATTCGCATTGCGATTACAACTTAGATCTGAGTTCCTAATGGTTGTATTGCTAGAATTGACAACGAATATAGCACTATATTCTCAATCTTCGTTATATTCTATCAATATAACCATTAGGAACCCAGCTCTAAGTTGTAATCACAATGCGACACTGCAGCTTCAGAATTAATCTAAGATGGATGCTGTCCTTGCTTTTTAATAGGCGGTTGGAGGGTCTGGGAGGGAGGGTATGCTGATTTGCTGGAATGTGTCTCCTGACTGTGAGGTACAGGGTCAAAGTTTGCTCAATGATGACGTATAGGAGGCAGACCGAACATCGCATATGTTCGCCCGCCGCGGCAAATGCGAACAAGCTATGTTCGCCGGGAACTATTCGCCAGCGAATAGTTCGGGACATCTCTACCCTGTGTCAACATATGCAGCATCACCATAAAGTGGCCTTGAAGAACTGTGGCTCCAATGTGGTGGTCCAGCCTGCTGCAGCAACTGCTGAATCACCCAGTGGAACGCAACCGATTTCAGGCAGTCAAGGCTCCAACACCTCAGCTGAATGGAGCTGTCTGTCCTTCCCATCATCTACCGGTCCTGATGCTCTCGCTCCTCGCCCTCCTACTCCTCATCAGTCATTCTGTCAACAATTGATCACCGAAGCGATTGCCAAGAGACAACAGTATGTGTGCAGTCATCCAACGGCGCAGAAGCTGAACGTGCTCCTGGCCAAGTGGTGGACTCTGCACCTTTCAGAGAACTGATGGCTTGTGCCGAGCCGAGGTGAAGCTTCCTAAGCCATCATTTATTTGCCAAAAAGGCAGTACTAGCCCTGCACAAGTATGTAAAACAGAAGGTGGGCCAGTCCATGAGCCTGTTGGTGCCTGCTAAAGTGCACGGCAACACCGACGTGTTGAGCTATAACTATGGTCAAGGACAATATATGTCCTTTAAGGCCCAGTGGGTAAATGTGGTTCCTGCCCAGCCAAAACTTGGCCAGGTGACGCCGCTTCCGCCTCCATGTTCTCACGCCATTGGTCCTGTGACAATGTCCGCCTCTGCCTCCTCATTCTCCACCGTTTCCTCAGCCTCCACTGCAGGGACAATTCACGGTGCTCCTCCAGCATACCACATATGCAGGGCATGGCGGTGTCATGCTGTTCTACACCTCGTTTGCCTGGGTGAAGGGAGTCACACAGGGGAGACACTACTTGGTGTCCTTCATCAAGAAATCGAATCTTGGCTTTCTCTGCGACAACTCAAGATCGGAACCATGGTGACGGACAGCGGGAAGAACATGGTGTCGGCACTGCGTCAAGGAGGGCAAAGCCATGCCCCCTGCATGGCACATGAGTTCAATCTGGTTGTCAAGCGGTTCCTAAAGTCTTCCACCCATCTGTAAGACATTCTAAAAATGGCCAGGAAACTTTGCATGCACTTCCGCCACTCGTACACCACAAAGCAATCCCTCCTTGAGCTGCAGCGGCAGAACAGGGTCCCCCAACATAGGTTGATATGTAAAGTTTCCACCCATTTGAATTCCACCCTCCATATGTTGGACCAACTATACGTACAGAGAAAGGCAATAAACGATTTCTTGATGATCCAAACAGACAGAAGTACTCCCCTGTGTAACTTCGAAGTCAGACAGTGGCAGCTCATGCGTGACACCTGCCGTTTGTTCAGGCCCTTTGAGAATGCCACGTTATTTGTCAGTCGCCATGACTATAGGATAAACAACGTCATTCCACTGCTTTATATCCTGGAACAGATGCTGGTACATCTGGCTGGTCAGGGGACTGGAGACGTGGCACCTACATCTCATGGCCACATGAGCCCTGTGGGGGCTAAACTGAAGGCGGAGGAGGAGGAACACATTGGAGCACAAGCAATGTGTAGCAAAATAAGTGGTTTTTCTACATAGGTGACAGGAGAGGAGGAACAGGAACAGCTGGAGGAGCAAGAGGGAGATGAGGAAGATGAGTAGTGATGAGCGGCAGGGGCAATATTCGAATTTGTGATATTTCGCGAATATTTGGGTGAATATTCGCCATATATTCGAGAATTCACGAATTCGTAATCTCCAGGCATTATTTTCTTGATTGCGAAAATTCGCATAAAATTCGCATATAAATTGTCGCATAAAAATTCGCATGAACTGGTATTTTTAAAACAAATCGAATATTCGCAATTACGAATATAATTAGCAATATTCTAAATATTCGCAAATTCTCGAAGTGCCGATATTCGCGATTAAAATTCGCAATTCGAATATTCGTGATCAACACTAAAGATGAGCCAGGCACACTGTGGCAGTATGCAGTGGAGATGAAGGAAGGGCGTCCCTCCAAGTCATTTGTGCAAATGGCCTGCTGCATGCTCACTTGCTTGGGTAGTGACTGCCGAATTGTTACCATTCAGCACAGGGATGACTTCTAGCTCTCCACCTTGTTGGACCCTTGCTACTGGTCCAAAATAGGGGCCTTTTTTACATCCGATGAAAGGGAGGACAAACTGAACTACTATAGAGACAATACTATAGTCAGTTGAACACTGACTATCTGTGCCATCATCCATCCTCTCGCAGGTCTGACTGGGGGGGCCTCTGTGCTCTCGTTTCACTGCCATGGCTGCTGTGGCAGGGTGGGGGGGTAGGAGCAGTACCAGCTCCATCAGCAGCAGCTTGAGTCTAGAGTCGATGATAAACAGCTTTCTTAACCCGCCTAGTGAAGAAACTACTCACAAGCAGCAGCAGCTAGACCTGGAGCAGAACCTAAACCAGCAGGTGGTGGCATACTTGGACAGCACCCTGCCACCCCACATTCAGGGCCGGTGCTACCATAAGGCAGACCAAGCGGCCGCCTTAGGGCGCACCCTGGGGGAGGGCGGAAAAATGTGACATGGGGGTCTGATGGATGACATTGGGGGCTGATGGCTGGGGGATGATGTCTGACATGGGGCTCTGATCTGAGGTCTAATTAACATTGGGGGTCTGATTGGGGCTGTGAGCTGAGGTCTGATTAACATTGGGGGTCTAATTGCTGGTCTGACCTGAGGTGTAATGGAAAATATTTTTTTCTTATTATCCTCCTCTAAAATCTAGGTGTGTCTTAGAGGTCGAAAAATATGGTCCTTAAACCAGCCATTGTCTGAAGCAAAGAGAAGATACCAGGACCACAGAGAGGAGAAGTGTGGGGGGAGGGGGGGCGCCAAAATGTAGTTCGCTTGTGTTGGCAAAAATCCTTGCACCGGCCCTGCCCACATTGAAGATCCTCTGGACTACTGGACAGCCAAACTGGATTTGGCTGCAACTGGCAGAGTTTGCCCTAGGAAAGCTGTCCTGCCCGGCCTGTAGTGTGGCATCAGAGCGGGTGTTTAGTGCGGTGGAGGCTATAGTTACCCCAAGGAGACCTCGCCTGTCCAGCCAAAATGTGGAGAGACTGACCTTTGTCAAGATGAATCAGGCGTGGATCAGCCAGGATTTCCACCCTCCAATGCCTGATTTATCAGATTAGATAATTTATTCTGCCTCATACAAACCTTGACAAAAGAGACTGGTTTCTTCTGGCTACCTGCTTCAGCTACTATTCTGATGCTGTCACCCACCTGATGCCACACATCTGATGCCAAGTGCTACTTCTTACACCCACCATCATCAGCGGGTACTCTTATTGCCACCCACCTCCCCACTCTGTCACTGGGTCACTCTGTGGTCCCTGATGCTGCTGCCACCTCACCACTCAGGTCTCCTCATGCTGTTGCTGCCACCTCCAAACTTTGTCTTTGTGCCACTCTGTGTCCTCGTCATGCTGCTGCCACCTCCACACTATTAGTGATGAATAGCATAGGCAATATTCGTATTTGCAATATTTTGCAAATTTTTGGATGAATATTTGCAATAAATTCACAAAATTTATTGCGAAAATTGGCAATGTTATGCATCACTTTTGCTACATTTTTCAAGCTGCTAGAAGTTTCCGGAGACTGGAGAAAATGGTTGGCAGAAACTTTCCTCACTGTGAGGAAGAACGCCTGATAACTGTAAGTTTACATTTTGCATGCATGGCAGAACAATAGCTTAATATGCAGATAGAGTGTTCCGGTGTTGCGGGGAAAATGCGGGGAAGGCAGTGTGGTGAATGCCTTTACTATGTGCTATAAGCTATGTATTTTCTTTCACATCTGTGTGCGAGAGGAGGTTCACCCTCCCCCTCCAGGTGGGTGAAGCTGTTACTTTCTGTTTCTTTGAAGCTGCTTGCTTGAGCTGAACGGAAACCGTCTTGAGGCACATAATAAAGCAGAAAGCAAGCTTCTTGTTATAGGCGTTGGCTGGGTACCTGACCGCCATTTTTAATACAGTATAGTTCTCAATAAGCAAGTATCCATTTTGTATCAATAGTCCATAACAGTCCCCCCTTGGATACTTGATTGCAGACTTACCCTTGCCTAGCGAATCCCCTGGGCATACCATTCGTATCCTCTTCACCAGCAGTGGCGACAACCTACCCCTTCTAGGTAGGCTTCCGGTTGCTCAGACTTGTGGTAATACCCTGGGATTCATCTCACCCCATCTCAGCCAGGCATCATAGTGAGAAGCTGGGGGGGGGAGGGGGGGGAACTGTGTTGAGCGATGTTTCCTTTTGTTCTTCCTCATCAACATACATGAGCATGATGGGTGTTTTCGTCATTCTTTTTGAAAGGTGGGTCACACAAGTAAGAACTAGTTTAATTACCATATATATCACCAATAGTATTAGGGCTACCTGTAATATTCCTTGGACAATTCCCATGAGCCAACCCCCGATCGTTTAAACCAGTTGGCGGGGTTAAAGAAGGAGAAGGTATCAGACCACCATGTATCTTTATCAGCTTTATGTGCGTCCAACCATTTATCCCTTAGATCCGCCATTTTATCTAGACCCACCTTAACTTGCAAATTACCCTGCACGTCTATGTAATGGCAACAAGTGGGTCCCACAACCTGGCACATACCTCCATCTTTGGCTGTAACATAGTCTAGAACTAATGTGTGTTGGTTGGTGACAATGATCAACTGGTTTTGCACAATGTTCGAGGTATTCATAAGTCTCATCACTTCCCATATCTGATCATCTAGATAATCAGTTGCCACCACCAAATGATCCCACATCTGCACTATATTGGTATATATGAAAAGACTACTAAGAATTTTATTTGAAATGCTCATTTCTACAACATGTGGCTTACTGTTTGGTCTGGGTGTGTTATCTTTGGCCCTACGATACAAGTAGTGTTGATCACGAATATTCGAATTGCGAATTTTAATTGCGAATATCGGCACTTCGAGAATTCGCGAATATTTAGAATATTGCTAATTATATTCGTAATTGCGAATATTCGATTTGTTTTAAAAATACCAGTTCATGCGAATTTTATGCAAATTTTCGCAATCAAGAAAATAATGCCTGGAGATAACGAATTCGTGAATTCTTGAATATATGGCGAATATTCGCCCAAATATTCGCGAAATATCGCGAATTCGAATATTGCCCCTGCCGCTCATCACTAGATACAAGGTGTGTTTAGGAATAGCATTTATGTCAATTTCAGAGTGTGGTACTATAAAGGTGGCAGGAGTAAGCCTGGTGATGGTGCACAGTCCTGTGACATGAGCCTTTACCTTAATCACTGCCACTTGGGTGGGCAGGAGTACTGCTGCCATTAGAGCCGCTACTGCTGAAGCATTCTTGATTGGGGTTCCTGCGACCATGATGTAATTCCGGGCCTTTCATATTACTCCAAAGTCATGAACTACTCCAAAGGCATATCTAGTGTCAGTGTAAATTTTGGCAGTTGAGTATTTTGCCATGAGGCAGACTTCAGTGAGAGCAATGAGTTCAGCCTCCTGTGCTGACTGGTCTGGACGCAATTGTCTTGTACACAGCACCTCATGCTCACTAGTGACTGCCATGCCTGTATGGAACTTCCCCTTGTCATCAGCATACCTTGAGCCATCCACAAAGAGAGTCCAGTGTGGATTCAGTAATGGAGTGTCCTGAATTGATGGTGACATTCCTACTTCAGCCTCCATCATTGTGAGGCAGTCATGTTCCGTTTCAGCATAAATTGAGTCAGAGGAACCCCATAGTTCTTATTCTTGAAGATCCTCTTTGGCCTGTAGAGCAATAAAGTCTTCAGATTCTCCAGTATACTCCCCCCTTGGAAGAGAGAGAAGAGCAGCAGGATTGAGATTTGAATAGTGACATTATCAGGTAGGAGCAGACTACCTTGCAACCGTAGGTGCCATTGATTAGTCAGATGCCTAGGTTGTGTTTGTTGGAGAATGGCAGAAATGTCATGTAGTGCTAGGATAGTGAGAGGGTGGACTAGTACCATATCAGAAGTGGTGTCCAGCAGGGCACTGGCTGCATGTACAGCTCTGACACAGGAAGGGGCTGTCCTGGCTACTGGGTCCAGTCTCTTTATATGGTAGTACATTGGGGTCCTTCAGGGTTACAGTGACTGGGGCGACATTGAGGCATTCGATATCCTAGGGTCCTTTGGCCCAGAGAGTATCGGGGATGAGGTGCAAAATGTTTGCAGCGAATACCCTTGCTCATATGAATCAGTGCAGAATTTTATTGTCAGACATCCGGCAGTCGTGAGCATCACATAACTTGAGTGAAAACCACAAAGAAGCAAGACAGTGTCTTATCAGAAAGAGGATGTTAAACTAACACAGCAGAAACTAGCATTTGTGAGAAAAGAAAAGGTGGGGGTCAACTGCTCCCCAGCTGCACGTAGCTGTTCTTCAATGTGGTGGAATGATCTGCTCATTTAGTTTTTGCCCATTTCTGTAGTTGCTCTATAAAGTATTCCCCAGACTCATGATCCCAGGGGTCAAAGTTCTGACCCTTCAGCTCAGGGATGGGAATGTCGTCCATTATCAATGAGGAGTATTCGCCTGTCTTGTTCTCCACGATGCTTTGCAGGTCTGACCATGTGCATCCATAGGTTTGGTGCACCAGAGATAGTTTCCTGTAAAATGGAATTGGGTGAGTATCGGGATCTGGCAAGATGTTCACTATGGTGAACAACTGCTGTAGGGTGAAGGACACATATTTGGGTGGGACATATTAGTGCCAGGGCTTCCCTAAGGGTTTAGTAATTGCCCCTCTCTAGATCTTACAAGTAAAAAGGAAAGAGCATCCCTTGGCGCAAGGAACCAACCAATAGCGGATGATGTATCTTCAAAAGGTATTTATTGCAAACACACAACGCGTTTCGGGGAAAGAATCCCCTTCATCAGGTGAAAATATTGCATGACAAATGGGCAAGCATGCTGGGTATATATACACACATAATTGGTCACATGTAGGTGAGGTCAAGGGGGAGGTGGGCGTCACCTCAAGAGTCTCCCCAAACTGGAAGCATAACAATAAATATACAAACTGGTGAACCAGGATGTGTACTTGTATTTAATAAGCCAAAGGACATGCAGGCTAATAAATAGTTAGATTTTAGTCATTAACATGTAAGCAGATCGTCTGGAGGCACAGCCGATCTCTAGAGGAGGAGGAACAGCATCACCCAGGGTCACATGATCGCAAGTCCGATCATGTGACTTGCCATACAGATATGTTGCTAAGAGACTGGACGCTTTCAGGTTAGTGTGGAGAGCGGCTCGGCAGACAGGGAGATCGGGCGTCATGCCACCTTCATGATGCCGCCAGTAATCCTGTGGGCGGTGTTTATGCTGTCCTCCGTCCTCCTTCACTAGAAATGATCGGTCCACCTGGGCATTCAGGAGAAAAAAGAAAGAAACAGGAGAAAGAAAAAGAAAGGGGGGGGGGGAAGGGGAGGAATTCATTTTCCTACATATCTCTACCGGGCTCAGAGATCTATATATTAAAAATGACATAAATATGCAATATAAATAGAGGAATAAGAAGTAAATACAAAAGTGATAAAATCCAAAATCCATGATTATAAATAAGCATATAATTAATTATAATTGATTGATTATGAAAAAAGACATTATGAAAAATTGATTATGAAAAATACACATAAAAAAAATATATCAATTTGATATAAAAATTGGGTATAAAAAAAAAAAAAATATATATATATATATATATATATAAAAAAAAAAAAATATATATATATATATATATATATATATATATATAGAGATAGATCATGCAGGAATACATATTGAATTATTATAGAGACTTCAGATCTATCTATCTATCCATTCAATACACAATTGGATAGATGATTAATTGATTGAATGATTAGTTAAAATCTAGAATTTAACTAATCATTCAATCAATTAATCATCTATTTAATTGTGTATCAAATGGATAGATAGATCTGAAGTCTCTATAATAATTCAAGATATATTCCTGCATGATCTATATATATATATTTTATACCATATTTTTATATCAAATTTATATATATATTTTTTATTGTGCATTTTTCAGAATGCATTTTTTCATGTATTTTTCATAACCAATCAATTATAATTAAATATATGCTTATTTATAATCATGTATTTTGGATTTTATCACTTTTGTATTTACTTCTTATTCCTCTATTTATATTGCATATTTATGTCATTTTTAATATATATATATCTCTGAGCCCGGTAGAGATATGTAGGAAAATGAATTCCTCCCCTTCCCCCCCCCCCCTCCCTTTCTTTTTCTTTCTCCTGTTTCTTTCTTTTTTCTCCTGAATGCCCAGGTGGACCGATCATTTCTAGTGAAGGGGGACAGCATAAGCACCGCCCACAGGATTACTGGCCGCATCATGAAGGAGGCATGACGCCCAATCTGTCACGAAAGGTGTACAGAAACTAGAAGACACAAAATGAAGATCCGACTGACTGGATCCAAAACTAAGGAACCAGAGGGTATACCCTGTAACAGACCTGGCTCTCTCCATTACTGCTCAGCCTATGCAAAAATCTCTATGGTAGATGATTGCATATCCTCGTTCCTCGACTGTATGACACCTGAACACCCTATAATAGTGAGGGGACACGACCACCGGCTCCCTACACTTAATACGGAGGGAGTCAGGGTCACCTAGGATCCAGCAAACAGGAAAATACAAATGAATGAACAAACATATCTGTAGAAGACTCAGTAGTAGCATCCAGCATGCACACACTCCAGGAAGTTGTATAAACCGCAAAGTGATGCAGTATGGGAAGGGATTTAAAGGGATGCAATCAGTGCAACTACATGACAGCTGAGAGAGGCTAACGAGATGAGAAAATGAAAGCAAAACAAAAGGAACCTCAAGGAGGAGGTTCTGAAGAACGTCTGTCAGAGCTTCTCAGATGTCTGGTGGTGACAGTACCCCTCCTTCTACGAGTGAACTCCGGACACTCAGAGCCCACCTTCTCAGGATGGGACTTATGGAAAGCCCTGATGAGACGAGTGGCCTTAATGTCCGTCACTGGGACCCACATCCTCTCCTCAGGACTATAACCCTCCCAATGAACGAGGTACTGGAGAGAACCGCGGACAACACGAGAATTCACAATCCTAGTGTAACGGAACGCCTATCACCCTAGAGACCTGAAAATCAAGATTACCATCAACCACAATCGGAGGAGGAAGCAAAGACGAGGGTACAATGGGTTGGACATAAGGTTTTAACCGCCTCCGGACCACCTAACGCAGGATCGCAGAGTCACGCAGTAATGCGTCATCTCGCGAGACGCGAGATGATGCGATTAGCCGGCCAGCACATGTGCATCGCGGGCCGGCAATAGTTAGAGGGGGGTCGGGTCATCAGCTTGCCAGCCAATGATCGTGGCTGGCAAGCTGATGATTTAAAAAAAAAAACAATCAGAAGCCAGTTAACACAATATATTAGTAAATATAATGTGTTAAATGGCTTCCCTGCTCCTCTGCTGGTCATTTTGGTCGGTTGGTCTCAGCAGAGGAGCAGGAATCACAGTGAGTAGCACCAAACACCACACACAGCCCCAGATCACCCCCCTGCACCCCAATTAACCCTTTGATCACCCCTTGATCGCCCCTGTCAATCACCTAGTGAAAGGAAAAAAGTGATCAGTGTAAACTGTCACTTTTTTTTTTCACTGGTATTGACTGTTAGGTTTTAGGATAGTTTAGGCCCCTTGGTTAGGTAGTTTAGCGATCGCTTAGCGCCCAGCCCACCGCACCGCAGTCACTGATTCGCTGATTAGCGTATCGCCAATCAGCATTTGTACTTTTATAGTATCTGTAAGTGATCAAAATTGATCACAGTCAGATCTATAATAGTATTAGTGTCACCTTAGCTCGCCCTCCACATAAAATGCAGTGTTTGCCCGATCAGGCCTGATCGGTCGCCCACACGTGCGTTCACCCACGCCCGCCCCGCCGCAGTGACAAAAAATATATATTTTTTGATCACTGCACAATCACTTTATAAGCGCTGCGGCGATAAAAAAAATCAGTTTTAATATTTTTCATCAACCGCAGCGGCCACCGGTACTTCGCTAGCCTCCCATTTGTAAGACAGGCTTGCTTTTTTTCTTGGGTAGTCTCAGGAAATACCCCTAAATTTAGTAGCCCAAATGTCAAACAAGGGGTATTCTTCTGAAGAGGCCTACAGGCTTCTGACCCAGTCGGATGAGGAATGGGAACCCTCATCTGATGAATCTAGCGGGTCAGAATATGAACCTGTAGAAAGCAGTGGCAGTCTGACTCAAAGTTAGGACGAGGAGGTTGAGGTCCCTGATAGCACCAGGCGTACCCGGCCCGTGTCGCTAGACCACAGGTTGCGCAGGATCCGCTTCAAGGGCAGCAGAGTGGGGCTGGTGCTGTCGATTTACGTGGTGAGGCATACACCAGCAGCGCAGCCCTCCCTGGACCTAGTACCAGCACTGCCGTACAACATGGTGAAGTGGCGAGCACCAGAAGGGCAGTTGAAGCTGGTACGGTGGCAAGTGCAATAGTTACCCCGTCGCAGCCACTGCACAGACAGGCCCGTAGACCCCCTAGAATCCCTGAGGTGCTGGCAAATCCTGATTGGCAGTCCCTAACTTCAGCCGCACCATTAGTTCCCCCTTTCACCGCCCAGTCTGGAGTTCGGGTGGAGACAGCTCAGATCGGTTCGGCCATGGGATTTTTTGAGCTGTTATTGACTGCGGAGCTCTTGGAAATAGTCGTGGCAGAAACAAACCGGTATGCCACACAATTTATAACCACCAACCCGGGAAGCTATTGTGCCCAGCCTTTCCGGTGGAAACCAGTCCAAGTTTCCGAAATTAAAACTTTTCAGGGCCTTCTCCTCAACATGGGTCTAACCAAAAAGCATGAATTGCGGTCATATTGGTCCACGAACCCAATTCATCACATGCCCATGTTCTCTGCTGCCATGTCCAGGGCACGTTTTGAGGCCATCCTGCGTTTCCTGCACTTTAGCGACAACACCACCTCCAGTCCCAGAGGCCACACAGCTTTTGACCGGCTCCACAAAATTCGGCCCCTCATAGACCACTTCAACCAGAAATGTGCAGATTTGTATACCCCCGAGCAAAACATCTGCGTAGACGAGTCCATAATACATTTTACCAGGCGCCTTGGCTTCAAACAATACATCCCAAGCAAGCGCGCCCGGTATGGGGTCAAATTGCATAAGCTCTGTGAAAGGGCCACAGGCTATACCCACAAATTTCGGATCTATGAGGGAAAAGATCAGACCCTGGAGCTGGTCGGTTGCCCTGACTACCTGGGGAGCAGTGGGAAGACAGTCTGGGACTTGGTGTCACCCTTATTTGGCAAGGGGTACCATCTTTATGTGGACAATTTCTACACAAGTGTGGCCCTCTTCGGGCATTTGTTTCTAGAACAGATTGGCTGCTGTGGCACCGCGCGAACTAGTCGCGCGGGCTTCCCCCAATGGCTCGTTACCACCCGTCTTGCAAGGGGGGAGAGGGCTGCCTTGTGTAATGAAGAACTGCTAGCGGTGAAATGGAGAGACAAGCGTGACGTTTACATGCTCTCCTCCATTCACGCAGACACGACAATCCAAATTGAGCGAGTCATTGTAAAGCCTCTCTCAGTACATGACTTTAACCTTCACATGGGAGGGGTGGACTTCAATGACTAGATGTTGTCTCCGTATTTAGTTTCCTGATGCACCAGACTGGTATAAGAAGGTGTCTGTATATTTAATTCAATTGGCTCTGTATAATAGTTTTGTTCTCTACAGTAAGGCTGGGAGAACAGGATCCTTCCTCAAATTTCAGGAAGAGATCATCGAGAACCTCCTGTATTCAGGAGGTTCCGTGGCAACATCCACCAGTGTAGTTAGCCGTCTACATGAGCGACATTTCCACAATGTCGTTGCTGGTACCTCAACCCAACCGTCATCCCTAAAAAGATGTTGTGTCTGTAGCAGGAGTGGAATAAGGCGTGACACCCGCTATTTCTGTCCTGACTGCCCTGACCACCCTGCCCTATGCTTAGGGGAGTGTTTCCGGAAGTACCACACACAGGTACACCTAGCATAGGGATCACATCTCACCAGGACAGGCACACAGGGCTATAAGGGCCCATTCACACACAGCTGCTGCAAACCTCTCCTTTCACCTGGGACAAAGTGCATAATGCACTTCGCCACATCTTTGGGCGATTTGCGCTTTGTACATTGTTTCATGGGGAAGGAGAGGTTTATCCTATAAAGGTAAAAAAATAAATAAAAAAAATACCAGTAAGTAATGTTCAGTTCCAAAAGTTAAATAAAGTTTATATGTTCTGTTCAAAAGTTATTATAAAGTTAATAAAATTATTGCGTTGCGGCCTGGTTTTTTCTTTTGTTTTTTTTACCTTCCAGGTGGACCAACCGATAGACTAGCTGCAGCACTGATGTGCATTCTGACAGAAGCATTGCGCTGCTGTCAGATTACACACAAGTCGGTGTATGCGGCGCTGCAAGACAAGATTTCTCCTCTGCAATAAAAGATACGTTTGCCGAGGCATATGAGCTGAGGAGGTGGCGGTGTTCATATGCTTTGGCAAACACTTTGTAAATAAAAATAAAAATAAAAAATCCCGGCAATGATTTATTCATCTACATTGATTGATGTGAATGGAGAAATCTGGTTTGCCAGGGCATACGAGCTAAGTGGGTATGGATGTTGGGCGGAGCTCCTATGTCCTGGCAGACGCCTTTCCCCTCCTTTTTTTTTGGGCAGAAATTTTTTCATCCACATTGATCGATGCGAATGAAGAAATCTGTGCCGTTCATTTTTTTCTTTCAGCCCAGAGGCTGAACGGAAAAAAAAAATCTCATTACCTGTATGCTCAATATAAGGAGAATAGCAGAAAATCCTAATGCTGCCATACATGTAATGATTCCGGAGACCCTCAAATGCCAGGGCAGTACAAACACCCCACAAATGACCCCATTTTGGAAAGAAGACACCCCAAGGTATTCGCTGAGGGGCATATTGAGTGCATGAAAGATTGAAATTTTTGTCCCAAGTTAGCGGAAAGTGAGACTTTGTGAGGAAAAGAAAAAAAAAAACAATTTCCGCTAACTTATGTCAAAAAATAATAATTCTATGAACTCGGCAGGCACCTTGGGGTGTCTTCTTTCCAAAATGGGGTCACATGTGGGGTATTTATACTGCCCTGGCTTTTTAGGGGCCCTAAAGCGTGAGAAGTCCCAAATGTCTAAAAATGCCCTCCTAAAAGGAATTTGGGCCGCTTTGCGCATCTAGGCTGCAAAAAAGTGTCACACGTACTCAGGAGAAGTTGGGGAATGTGTTTTGGGGTGTCATTTTACATGCCCCTATCAGAGACTATGTCTGAAGGAATACCATGCAATTTGACAATGTGATCAATAAATAAATGCCTGCTCCAGCGTCTTAGCATTGGGCAAGCCAGGAAAAGGAATGAAATGCACCATTTTGCTAAAACGGTCCACCACCACCAGAATCACAGTCTTCCCCGAGGAATGAGGCAAGTCCGTAATGAAGTCCATGGACAGATGTGTCCAAGGACGGGAAGGAATGGGTAACGAAAGGAGAGGACCTGATGGCCATGAATGAGAGACTTTGACACGAGCGCAGGTCTCGCAGGCTGCCACAAAACCCTCAACCGACTTACGAAGCGCCGGCCACCAGAATCTCCGAGCGATGAGATCCACTGTGGCTCTTGCCCCCGGGTGCCCAGCAAGGACAGTATCGTGGTGCTCCTTATAAATCTTGTGTCTTAAAGCGAGAGGCACAAACAACCTCCCAGGAGGACAAAGATCAGGAGCCTCTGACTGGGCTACCTGAACCTCTGCCTCCAATTCAGGATAAAGAGCAGAGACCACCACACCTTCAGCCAAAATGAGACCCGGGTCTTCCAAACTTTCCACCTCCCGGAAAACAACGTGACAGGGCATCCGCCTTTACATTCTTAACCCCAGGGTGGAACGTGACAACAAAATTAAACCTTGAAAAGAACAAAGACCATCTGGCCAGATTCTTATGGTCAGTAAACACGGTAATAGGGTGTCTGGCTCCCTCTAGCCAATGGCGCCATTCCTCAAAAGCTAACTTGATGGCCAACAACTCCCTATCTCCCACATCCTAATTTCTCTCAGCGGAGGAGAGTTTCTTCGAGAAAAAGGCACACGGTCGCCATTTGGCAGGAGAGGAACCCTGAGACAAGGCCGCACCCACACCCACCTCAGAAGCGTCCACCTCAACTATGAAGGACAGAGAAATATCAGGTTGTACCAAGATGGGAGCGGAAGCAAAACTCTCCTTGATACTAGAAAAGGCCTTACGCGCCTCTACCGACCGGATAAGGGTCACGAATAGTGATACTGTTCAGCTCCCTGAAATCCAGACATGGTCTTAAAGAACCATCTTTTTTCTTAACAAAGAAAAAAACAGCAGCAACAGGTGACTTTGAGGGTCATATGTGTGCCTTTCTCAGACTCTCAGAGATATAAGCACGCATAGCGATCCTTTCAGGTTGGGAGAGATTGTATAAACGAGATTTAGGCAGCTTGGCACCTGGGGTGAGATTAATGGGGCAATCATACTCCCTGTGAGGGGGCAAGTCCTGAACACCACTCTCAGAAAACACATCCAAAAATTCAGAGAGAAAAGATGGTACAGTCTTAGTAGAAACCTCTGAAACAGATGTCGTGAGGCAATTCTCTCTGCAAAAGTCACTCCAACCATTTATTTGCCTCGCTTGCCAATCAATGGTGGGGTTATGTTTAGTGAGCCAGGGTAGCCCCAACACTAGAGGAGTAGGCAACCCGCTTAGGACGAAACATGACACATCCTCAACATGAGTATCACTCACAATCAAACGGATATTGTGAACTATGCCCTTTAACGATTTCTGAGAAAGTGGAACGGAATCAATAGCAAAAACAGGTATATCCTTTCCCAAAGTGCATACCTGGAAACCATGAGTTATAGCAAATTGATTATCAATGAGATTGACAGCTGCTCCACTATCTACAAAAATCTCACAAAAAATGTTCTTGCTCTCTAGCGCCACCCTGGCAGGTAGGACAAAACGGGAACTACAAGCAAACGTAAAACCTTCAATTTCCGCATCAACCTTGCCAATAGTAACAGATGGAACATTTTTAGAGGATTTTTTTCTTTTTGTTTCTTTATTACTCTCAAAAAACTGCCTGAATCTCTTAGAGGGACAAACATTTGCCAAATGATTTATACCTCCACAACAGAAACAAACCTTCCTATGAGAGCTGAATCTTCTATTGTCAGAGGCAAGCAAACCCAGCTGCATGGGCGCCTGCTCAGAAGGGATTGAGAGCGACTGAGACCCCTGTGCACTGAATGAGACTGCCGCACTGTCCTTGGACTGAGTATGACAGGAAGGAGTGATCTCTCCTCTCTCTCTAAGACGCTTGTCAATACGAACGGCCCGAAACATGGCAGAGTCCAAGGAGGTAGGAATCTCATGAAAGGCAAATGCATCTTTCAATCCCTCTGAAAGACCATGGCAAAATTGACTTCGGAGTGCAGCATCATTCCAACTAGTATTAGCTGCCCATCTCCGAAATTCTGAACAGTATATCTCTGCGGACTGTTTACCCTGGCATAAAAGACGTAGTCTAGACTCAGGCAGAGCAATATGATCCGGATCATCATATATCTGACCCAGGGCTAAAAAAAATTAATCCACTGAACAGAGGGGCCGTGCCCCCACCGGCAGCGAAAAGGCCCAGGACTGAGCGTTATCCCTGAGCAGCGAGATGATGATTCCCACCCTCTGCTCCTCATCACCAGAGGAATGGGGAAGTAGGCGAAAATGGAGTTTGCAAGCCTCTCTAAAACGAACCAAATTCTCACTACCCCCGTAGAACGTATCCGAGAGCGAGATCTTAGGCTCAGAACTAACTCCATGAACGCAAGCTGAACCGGTCACCTGAAACTGAGAAACAGTTTTACGGAGATCTGCTACCTCCAATGAAAGACCCTGCATGTGTTCAGTCAAAAGTGAAACCGGATCCATACTTGAGACAGTTTTGGCGGTTTATAATGTCACGGAAGGTGTACACAAACTAGAAGACACAAAATAAAGATCCGACTGACTGGATCCAAAACTAAGGAACCAGAGGGATAGCCCTGTAACAGACCTGGCTCTCTCCCTTACTGCTCAGCCTATGCAAAAATCTATATGGTAGATGATTGCATATCCTCGTCCCTCGACTGTATGACACCTGAACACCCTATAATAGTGAGGGGACACGACCACCGGCTCCCTACACTTAATACGGAGGGAGTCAGGGTCACCTAGGATCCAGCAAACAGGAAAATACAAATGAATGAACAAACTTATCTGTAGAAGACTCAGTAGTTGCATCCAGCATGCACACACTCCAGAAAGTTGTATAAACCGCAAAGTGATGCAGTATGGGAAGGGATTTAAAGGGATGCAATCAGTGCAACTACATGACAGCTGAGAGAGGCTAACGAGATGAGAAAACGAAAGGAAAACAAAAGGAACCTCAAGAGGGAGGTTCTGAAGAACGTCTGTCAGAGCTTCTCAGTAGTCTGGTGGTGACACAATCTCCCTGTCTGCCGAGCCGCTCTCCACCCGAACCTGAAAGCGTCCAGTCTCTTAGCAACATATCTGTATGGCAAGTCACATGATCGGACTTGCAATCATGTGATCCTGGGTGATGCTGTTCCTCCTCCTCTAGAGATCGGCTGTGCCTCCAGACGATCTGCTTACATGTTAATGACTAAAATCTAACTATTTATTAGCCTGCAGGTCCTTTGGCTTATTAAATACAAGTACACATCCTGGTTCACCAGTTTGTATATTTATTGTTATGCTTCCAGTTTGGGGAGACTCTTGAGGTGACGCCCACCTCCCCCTTGACCTCACCTACATGTGACCATTATGTGTGTATATATACCCAGCATGTTTGTCCATTTGTCATGCAATATTTTCACCTGATGAAGGGGATTCTTTCCCCGAAACGCGTTGTGTGTTTGCAATAAATACCTTTTGAAGATACATCATCCGCTATTATTTGGTTCCTTGCCGCCGAGGGATGCTCTTTCCTTTTTACTTCATTCCAATCCTCCGTGTGGGCCTAGGCACACCTATCTGAGGACACCTGCATCCGTGGCTGCATACCTACCTTCACATTGGGGATTAAACTCATCTCCGACACGTCCAAATTAGTGTTGTGCCTATCATTGCACAACCCTAAAAGGTGAGCCTCCTATATTGGAGTACATTTCATATTTCCAAACGTTTTTACCCTATGGTGCACCCTGTTTCTCTGTTTATACAGTAAACAA
The DNA here is from genome assembly GCF_014858855.1 of Bufo gargarizans. Classification (NCBI taxonomy): domain Eukaryota; kingdom Metazoa; phylum Chordata; class Amphibia; order Anura; family Bufonidae; genus Bufo; species Bufo gargarizans. The sequence goes on from NC_058083.1 coordinate 259,228,832, forward strand.
TTTGCCTCTATACGTCATTTAGATCTTACATGTGTCACGGATGGTGTTACAGAAAACTAGAAGACACAAATGAAGATCAGACTGACTTGATCCAAAACTAAGGAACAGGAGGTTAAGCCCAGTAAGAGCCCTAGCTCTCTCCCTTACTGCTCAGCCTATGCAAAAATCTCAATGGTAGAAAATTGCATACCCTCGTTCCTCGACTGTATCACACCTGAACACCCTATAATAGGGAGGGGACACGACCACCGGCTCCCTACACTTAATACGGAGGGAGTCAGTGTCACCTAGGATCAAGCCCACAGGCAAACAGAAATAAAGAAAACAGACTTATCTTGTGGATGCAGCAGTAACAGCTTCTAGCATCAGCACGCTCCAGGAAGTTGTATAAACCGCAAAGTAATGCAGTATGGGAAGGGATTTAAAGGGATGCAATCAGTGCAACTAGATGACAGCTGAGAGAGAGAAACAAGATGACAAAACAAAAGCAAAACAAAAGAACCTCAGGCAGGAGGTTCTGTAGAACGCCTGTTAGAGCTTTTCAGATGTCTGGCGGTGACAACATGTTTCTTTGCAATGCAGTAATCTGAGACTAGAGGGCAGCGTTTGGGTTCTGTGCAGCAGGACTACCCTCGTTCCATGGTGCCAATTGGGGAGGGGTAGGAGTCCTTGTGCCCGACACAGATTCTACCGCCTCTTCAGACTGCGTTTGATCGGGCTCTTCTGTCTGACCTCCCACCATTATTGGTGTGGGGGTCGTGAATTGATGGGGAGTTATAAAAGTGCCATCCGAGTTTACAATTGGGTACAGCGTAGAGACCACCGGGACACTAGGGGTGACAGGGAATTCCCGGCCAAAGGAGATTAAAGGGTCCAGCCATGAGCGTTGGCTGTAGAAAAGATGGTGCCGTAGCGGGGACTATTGAGACGTGCTGGGGAACTACAGATGTGTGGTTATGTGGGCGTAAAGCACCACAGGCTAGGCACGTATTACTGGAGGCGAAATACTGTTGACCGCACACTTTACAAGGTAGCAGCCACCACGCCATTTTATAGGGTGGTGGCTGCTCTCGCCCAGTTAATATACTGGGTTTACAGTAGTATCTCCGGCTGTTTTTATCATAATTTAGTTATCCCCCAGTCTTTTAAAATTCCTTACTACAGTTCAACTACACACAGATGGATGGTATCTATTAACTGTTCGTCCTCCAACTTCCCTCTTTTCTCATTCAACAACGTCCGCCACATAACTGGGCAGTGTGCCACCTTTTGGTGTGTTATAAATTTTTTCTAACTTGCTTAAACATTTAACAGATCGTTCTCCTCGTTTGTCCGTCCACGTACTGCTCAGGGGAACAGTAACCCTTCAGGACACTTTCATCATTTCCCATCTTTCCTCTCTCTGTGGAGGCCTTCGTAACCTATACTTGTATCAAGTGCTCAGATATCTCTCTAGTTAGACCTTCGACTCACTGGCTAAGTCTGACCGCCTCCTCCCCATCTGTGATCCGGGCAGACGCCTCTGGCTGTCCCGCGATCCAGGCAATTGAGGTAGACTTTGGATATGTAACGTTCAACACAGATACTCAAGGTTCTCCCTGTTTCCACATGACAAGATAATGAAATTTACAACACATCAAGTTATTATCAAATACATGGGGTTCTTACTTTCATGCCATTGAGGACGTCCCAAGCTGACAAGGTACCCCTCCCTCAGACATGCACGGATGGACTACACCAAAGGACACATGGAGGTAAGATAAGACAGTTTTCTTACCTCTTATCACAGGCCTGAAGTCCTGGTGTCCGTTAGTGAGGTCCTCCTCGTCTGAGTTCTGGGGGTGCTGTATCAGAGAATCCTATCCTCGAGCCCCACGTTGGGCTCCAACTGTTTTGGTTCTGATCAATGGTCAGTAAAGTTGATGTGCTGGTCCAAATGGCTTGGAGAGAAATGACACTGACCACTCAGGTGGGAGTCAGAGCATATCTCTGGTTTATTGCAGAACAGCAATTCTATATGTTAGCAGGAAATGTAGAGCAGGAAAATGCGGGGGAGGCAGTGTGACATATGTCTTTACTATGTGCTATAAGCTATGTATTTTCTTTCACATCTGTGTGCGAGAGGAGGTTCACCCCTTCACCCCCCCCCCTCCAGGAGGATGAAGCTGTTACTTTCTGTTTCTTGGAAGCTGCTTGCTTGAGCTGAACGGAAACCGTCTTGAGGCACATAATAAAGCAGAAAGCAAGCTTCTTGTTATAGGCGTTGGCTGGGTACCTGACCACCATTTTAACTACAGTATAGTTCTCAACAAGCAAGTATCCATTTTGTATCAATAGTCCATAACAATGTTACTGATTGGTGCACTATGTATTGTTGTGACATCACAGCACTATGTCTGTAGCATGTATGTATGGACAGCAGAGAAACAATAATTCTTATGACACTACCTAACACCCTGCACTGGAACTTATCCACTACACTATATCACTATCAAACCTACACTCACTATCTCCCACTAACTATCTGTATTATATATATATGAGCTAACTAACTAACTAACTATCTAATGTAATGACACAGCAAAGCACAGAGCACAGCAATGACATTGCTCTCTCTCTCAGAACTGCGAAAAACTGCATAAAATGGCTACTGGGGAGGTTCTTATATAGAAAGGAGTAGGGAACTTTCCTATTGGTTGCTAGGGATGTTGCTAAGCTCAGACAAAGACATTGCAGCCTTCTCATTGGGGCCACAAGCAAGAAGCAGTGAGGGATCACAAGGGTACTGAAGAAAAGAAAACTAGAATATTTGTGATTATGAAGATATAGCACTATAGTTCAATTTTACATTTTTGAGAATTCTAGAAGTGCTGATATTCGCGACAAAAATTCATTAGAATATTCACGATAAACACTACACATGTCACCTTGCCAGTCTGTGGCCTCCTCATGCTGCTGATAACTCAACACCATGTCACCTTGACAGTCTGTGGCCTCCTCATGCTGCTGCCACCTTCATAGTATGTCACCTTGTCAGTCTGTGGCCTCCTCATGCTGCTGCTAAATCAACACTGTCACTGGGCCACTCTGTGGCCTCCTCATGCTGCCACCTCCACAATATGCCACCTTGCCAGTCTGTGGCATCCTCATGCTGAAGCTAACTCAACACTATGTCAATGGGCCACTCTGTGGCTTCCTCATGCTGCTAGCACCTCAACACTATGTAAATGAGACACTCTGTGATCTCCTCATGCTGCTGCTGCTGCTACTACCTCCCCACTATGTCACTGGGCCACTCTGTGGTCTCCTCATGCTGCTGCTACCGCAACACTATGTCATTGGGCCACTCTGTGGACTTCTCAAGCTGTTCTCCCACCATCCCCACTCCATGACTGGGCCACTTTTTAGCCTTCTTGGCCTTGTTGACATCATAATTTCTTTGACCCTTTTGATCTGTCAGAAGAAAGGAAAAAAGGGAAGCACAACAGATCCTGTCTGTGTAGCAGCTGTAAAGCCTGTATAGTCCCATCAGAATTGGCTTATGATGTGGTAGCCTAAAGCAGGAGTGGGTACAAACACAGAAGACATGCAAATATTCCATTCACGTGTCATCTCTGTATTTGATCCACTCCTGTTTTTTTTTGCATTAGCAATACTGATGGATTACTGACCAAATGCTGACCGAGTGAAGGCGGATGTTCAACAGACAAGAGCCATTTTTTGGAGGGGCTATTGTTCTGACGGTTCAGAGGAAGGGCAAAATAATCAGTGACGTCAACACAAACTTACTGCTGACACCCTCTTCACTCTGTCAGGAGGGCTCTACTTGTATAAGCGTTTAATAGAACAGGTTCTGTAGACATCTATGTGGAATCAGCTGACAACGGTGTAAAAGGAGTGTGCTCTTTCAAGCTACAGTAGTATCTTGGGGCTCTGCATAATTCTTTATTCCTGGCGCTAACCTGTAAGGCTAAGTTCACAGTTGAGTTATTTGGTTAGTTTTGGCCCCGAACTGCCCAAATAAGTGAAGTGTGCAGTGATTCTAAGAGTGACGCCTGTCATGTGCGTGTCATACTGACTCACAGTATTCTTTCACTACCACAGCAGTCTACCTATGCGTGTTACTGCAAGGCACAGTGTTCTACACCACTATACAGGTTCTCTGCAGCCTGGAAATAGCAGTTTTTTAACGCTATTCGCCACGAATAAAGTCGGATTGAACCCAATTTTTTTTTTCTATTAGCTTACCTTTTGCCAGAATTTTAGGTCAAAATGTTGGTGCAGTTTTAGAGCAAATTATGATATCTAAAAAAAATGTACCTGTCATTTAATTGTCTTTTCAAATATGTAGGGGGATGTGATTATGATTATTTTTGCACTATACTTTATTAGGTGATTTTTAGAGATGGACAAAGTTGTAAAATATTCAATTTGGCTGCTTTGGCAAAGTTTACAAAGAAATCAGATTTGTTATGAATTACCTCATCACAAAACGCTTTCCATTGTATGTAGCAGGCGCAATGACGAGGAACGGCGATCGCACCGCTCCCAGTCATTGAACCCCTCAGATGCCGCATTCAGTAACATTGAGGCCTTTCCAGGGGTTAATCAGGGATTAAAACAAAAAAATACATATTTACCTTATCCATTTGCTTTGTGGACTTGTGGACATCTTCATTGAAGAAAATTCACCAAATCTTGGGTTCGTTGATGTGATGCTAACACCACGTCATCACGCTGCCTGGGCGCAGTGACATCATAACTTCAATCAAAATTATCTAGCTTGAAGATCTCGGCCAAAATTATGCGGCGCGAGATTACGTCATCACACCGGCTGATGATATAATCTCTCGCCGCACGGGATTTCGGCCAAAGTCTTCAAGCAAGATGGAGGCTGGCGGCCTGTCGCAAGCAAATGGAGGAGGTAAGTTTGAATTATTTAGTTTTTTATACTATTTCAGGATAAATTGTGGGATTTGATTCGCTCATCTCTAGTTATCACAAAGAGCTAGGAAATTCAGCTTTGCGACAGATCAAAATTTTCCCGAAATTCTGATCAAAGTCTACTTCATTAACCGCCTCCGGACTGCCTAACGCAGATCTGAGGTCCGGAGGCGGCAGCTCTGCGCAGAGTGACGCATATACGCGTCATCTCGCGAGAGCCGTGACTTCCTGTGAACGCGCGCACACAGGCGCGCGCGTTCACAGGAACGGAAGGTAAGACAAAGGATCTCCAGCCTGCCAGCGGCGATCGTTCGCTGGCAGGCTGGAGATGCGATTTTTTTAACCCCTAACAGGTATATTAGACGCTGTTTTGATAACAGCGTCTAATATACCTGCTACCTGGTAGCTGTGTAAAGTACCACAAAACACCACTACACTACACCCCCCCCTGTTACTTATTACCCCTTATGAACCCCTGATCACCCCATATAGACTCCCTGATCACCCCCCTGTCATTGATCACCCCCCTGTCATTGATCACGCCCCTGTCAGGCTCCGTTCAGACGTCCGTATGATTTTTACGGATCCACGGATACATGGATCGGATCCGCAAAACACATACGGACGTCTAAATGGAGCCTTACAGGGGGGTGATCAATGACAGGCGGGTGATCACCCATATAGATTCCCTGATCACCCCCCTGTCATTGATCACCCCCCTGTAAGGCTCCATTCAGACGTCCGTATGATTTTTACAGATCCACGGATACATGGATCGGATCCGCAAAAAAAACACATACGGACGTCTGAATGGAGCCTTACAGGGGGGTGATTACCTCATATACACTCCCTGATCACCCCCTGTCATTGATCACCCCCCTGTCATTGATCACCCCCCTGTAAGGCTCCATTCAGACGTCCATATGATTTTTACGGATCCACGGATACATGGATCGGATCCGCAAAACACATACGGACGTCTAAATGGAGCCTTACAGGGGGGTGATCACCTCATATACACTCCCTGATCACCCCCTGTCATTGATCACCCCCCTGTCATTGATCACCCCCCTGTCATGCTCCGTTCAGACGTCTGTATGATTTTTACGGATCCACGGATACATGGATCGGATCCGCAAAACACATATGGACGTCTGAATGGAGCCTTACAGGGGGGTGATCAATAACAGGGGGGTGATCACCCCATACAGACTCCCTGATCACCCCCCTGTCATTGATCTGTAAGGCTCCATTGTAAGGCTCCATTTAGACATTTTTTTTGGCACAAGTTAGCGGAAATAGATATTTTATTTTTATTTTATTTTTATTACAAAGTCTCATATTCCACTAACTTGTGTCAAAAAAATAAAATCTCACCTCACATGAACTCACCATACCCCTCATGGATTCCAAATGCATAATTTTTTTAGACATTTATATTTCAGACTTCTTCTCACGCTTTCGGGCCCCTAAAATGCCAGGGCAGTATAAATACCCCACATGTGACCCCATTTCGGAAAGAAGACACCCCAAGGTATTCCGTGAGGGGCATATTGAGCGGAAAGGGAGACTGTGAGAAAATACAAAAAAAAAAAATCAATTTCCGCTAAATCTATGAACTCGCCATGCCCCTCATTAAATACCTTGGGGTGTCTTCTTTCCAAAATGGGGTCACATGTGGGGTATTTATACTGCCCTGGCATTTTAGGGGCCCAAAAGCGTGAGAAGAAGTCTGGGATCCAAATATCTAAAAATGCCCTCCTAAAAGGAATTTGGGCCGCTTTGCGCATCTAGGCTGCAAAAAAGTGTCACACATGTGGTATCGCCGTACGAGAAGTTGGGCAATGTGTTTTGGGGTGTCATTTTACATTCACCCATGCTGGGTGATATAAATATCTTGGTCAAATGCCAACTTTGTATAAAAAAATGGGAAAAGTTGTGTTTTGACAAGATATTTCTCTCACCCAGCATGGGTATATGTAAAATTACACCCCAAAACACATTCCCCAACTTCTCCTGAGTACGGCGATACCAGATGTGTGACACTTTTTTGCAGCCTAGGTGGGCAAAGGGGCACACATTCCAAAGAGCACCTTTAGGATTTCACAGGTAATTTTTTACACATTTTGATTGCAAACTACTTCACACACATTAGGGCCCCTAGAATGCCAGGGCAGTATAACTACCCCACAAGTGACCCCATTTTGGAAAGAAGACACCCCAAGGTATTCCGTGAGGGGCATGGCGAGTTCCTAGAATTTTTATTTTTTGTCACAAGTTAGCGGAAAATGATGATTTTTTATTTTTATTTTTTTTTCTTACAAAGTCTCATATGGGTGAGAGAAATATCTTGGCAAAAGACAACATTTCCCATTTTTTTTTATACAAAGTTGGCATTTGACCAAGATATTTATCTCACCCAGCATGGGTATATGTAAAATGACACCCCAAAATACATTCCCCAACTTCTCCTGAGTACGGCGATACCAGATGTGTGACACTTTTTTGCAGCCTAGGTGGGCAAAGGGGCACACATTCCAAAGAGCACCTTTCGGATTTCACCAGCCTTTTTTTACAGATTTTGATTGCAAACTACTTCTCACGCATATGGGCCCCTAAAATGCCAGGGCAGTATAACTACCCCAAAAATGACCCAATTTTGGAAAGAAGACACCTCAGGGTATTCCGTTAGGGGCATGGCGAGTTCCTAGAATTTTTTTTTTTTTGTCACAAGTTAGTGGAATATGAGACTTTGTAAGAAAAAAATAAAATAAAAAATAAATCATCATTTTCCGCTAACTTGTGACAAAAAATAAAAAGTTCTATGAACTCACTATGCCCATCAGCGAATACCTTAGGGTGTCTACTTTCCGAAATGGGGTCATTTGTGGTGTTTTTGTACTGTCTGGGCATTGTAGAACCTCAGGAAACATGACAGGTGCTCAGAAAGTCAGAGCTGTTTCAAAAAGCGGAAATTCACATTTTTGTACCATAGTTTGTAAACGCTATAACTTTTACCCAAACCATTTTTTTTTTATCAAAGACATGTAGAACAATAAATTTAGGGAAAAATTTATATATGGATGTCATTTTTTTTGCAAAATTTTACAACTTAAAGTGAAAAATGTAATTTTTTTGCAAAAAAATCGTTAAATTTCGATTAATAGCAAAAAAAGTAAAAATTTCAGCAGCAATTAAATACCACCAAAGGAAAGCTCTATTAGTGATAAGAAAAGGAGGTAAAATTCATTTGGGTGGTAAGTTGCATGACCGAGCAATACACTGTGAAAGTAGTGTAGTGCAGAAGTGTAAAAAGTGGCCTGGTCATTAAGGGGGTTTTAGCTAGCGGGGTTGAAGTGGTTAAAGAGGTTGTCCAGTCCCAAAATCAAAATTCTTTTATGTGCTCCTAACACCCCTCACCATGCATACATATGCCCCCAATACCTGTTTTTCATGTCCGAGCTTTCCTTTCTCCCTGGAAGACATAAAATTATCCTGGCAGATCTCTTTACTTTCTTCCCTTCTTGTTTTTTTGAATACATAACTTTATTAATACATAAGCCTGGCTGCACTGCACAGTGATGAGTCACATGCTGGACACGCCCCCACTCTGCTCTGCCTGCAGCTGCTACACTAACTACAACTTCTGTGCCCATCTTTCTGCACACAAACATGATTCTACTTCTCACTTATCTAAATCCCATTACTGACCGTCCGCAGGCTCTTCCCTCATCATCGCCAGAGTGTAATAAACAGCTGGAAGCAGCAAGCACACCCAAACACATCTGTATTTAATCCTATCCTGTGAGATACAGCTTGTTGAGCTGTGTATCTAAACTCATCACTGACCTTCCACGGGCTCCTCCCTCACCCTCTCCAGAGTGTGATAAACAGCTGGAATTGGCAAGCACGTCCAAACACATCTGTATCTAATCCTAACATGTATGTGTGCCTAAAACAAAGCCTGCTGTGTGTGATACTGCCTGCTGAAGTGTGTATCTAATCCCATCTTCTATGATACAGCCTGCTGAGCTTTGTCTCTAATTCCATTTTGTATCATAAAACCTTCTGAGCTGTGTATCTAATCCACATTTTTTGCAGTTCCATTGAGTTCTATGGATTTGAGGTCCTCATTTTGAGGACCAGAATAGGAGATGTTCTGTCTTTACTGGAACTGACATATGGATGTAAAAAAACACACTGATGACGTCCATGTGCTTTCCACATCCATATATCAGTTCTGCGAAATATAGAACATGTCCTATTCTGGGCCTCATAATGCAGATTTAAAACCCATAGAACTGAATGGGACTGCAAAAAAAAAAAAGTGAATCGCACACGGACAGTAATCTTATTTAGTGGATCCGCAACTTGCAGACTACAAAACCAAAACGTTCTGTGCACAAGCTCTATCACTTATACTCAGTCCCCATAACAGTGACAACCACAGCGCCCCCCATAAAAGTGACATCCATGGTGCCCCCCATAACAGTGACATCCACAGCGCCCCCCATAAAAGTGACGTCCATGGTGCCCCCATAAAAGTGACATCCACAGTACCCCCATTCTGCCATCCATTGCCCCCCTTGTGGCATCCAGTACCCTCTTCTAGCATCCTGTGCCCCTGTATGCCATCCAGTTCCTCTGTTTGCCATCCAGTGCCCCCATTGTGCCATCCAGTGCCCCCTTTTGCCATCCATTGACCCCTTGTGCCATCTAGTGTCCTCATTGTGCCATCCAGTGCCCCTTGTGCCATCCAGTGCCCCTTTGTGCAATCCTTTTTACCCTTGCGACCTGCAGTGCCCCCAGTGTGCCATCCAGTTCCACTGTTTGCCATCCAGTGCCCCTGTTTGCCATCTAGTGCCTCCTGTTTGCTATCCAAAGTGTCCCCCTTTACCATCCATTGCCCCGCTTGCACCATCCAGTCCCCCATGTGCCATCCAGTGCCCTCATTGTGTCATCCAGTGCCCCTTGTTTGCCATTAAGTGCCCCTGTTTGCCATCCAGTGCACCCTTGTGCCATCCAGTGGCCCTTTGTGCCATCCATTGCCCCCTTATGACATCCATTGCCCCCATTGTGCCATCCATTGCCCCCTTGTGACATCCATTGCCCCCATTGTGCCATCCAGTGCCCCCTGTATGCCATCCAGTGTCCCTGTTTGCCATCCAGTGCCTCCTTGTGCCACCCAGTGCCCTCATTGTGCCATCTAGTGCCCCTTTGTGCCATCCTTTTCCCCTTTGTGACATCCAGTGCCCCACTGTGCCTTCCAGTGCCCCTGTTTGCCATCCAGTGCCTCCTGTTTGCCATCCAAAGTGTCCCTCTTGTACCATTCATTGCCCCCCTTGTGCCATCCAGTCCCCCTTGTGACATCATGATCCGTCTCTTGCACAAGAAAGGAAGAGAAGACAGGAAGAGAAGAAGATGGAGACTCACCGGAAGACAAGAAAGCCCGATAAGAGCAGTCACGTGACCGGGTGGTGGATCTTGGAACTGGTTGCGCCGTGGAAGGTATGTATGCGCTCAATAATCTTTCCTCCACAGATTAGCTTTTAATTCCCCCCAAAAAAGGTTATGCCCGGAGAACCCCTTTAACTTTGATTTGCTCAACACTAATGATTTTGAACTCTCACACAACTTTTTTCACCATTGCTTTCCAGGAGATATAACTTGTATGAGGGCTGATAGTTTTTAATGCACCATTTTAGGTACTTATACTCATTTATTAAAGCCAGCTGTCTAGCCTAAACCCCCTTTGTTTGTCAGTAAAAGGTGTATTGGTGGTAGCTAAGGTTTAAAAAAATAAATAAAATAACTATGAAGTTGTATTTAGCCATGTGTTACTAAGGAAAACCCTTCTTCAGCAGTCAGCACAGTGCAGTACTGACCACTGAAGATGATCCCAGGTCTCTGCTGCTAACCTCATTACTTCCCTGCTATACATCTCTATAAGTGACCTTATAAACTACAGAACCACTTCTGCCCTGTCTGCTTGACATATATACTTTCAGTGGTCAGTGTTGACAGCATACATGAGATCTGTGTCCCCCGCTCAATCACTAACAAACTGTCAGGGAGATCCAGGAGATAATTTTCCCTATACATTGTGAAGAACGCAGAAGCTGGATCAGGGACAGCTTCAGAGCCAGTTTTATAATGGAAAAAGTACAAAATAACCTAATAAAGTATTCTGCAAAATAGTCACTTACCTTGCACAAAAAAAATCTATGACAGTTACACTTTAATAAATATTGTGTCAGGCTTATACACTGTTTTTTCGTACAAATTTCTATAAATTTGGGGCATTTTAGTAAACCTCTACCAGTGACATGAAATCAAATGTCAGCATAAAGTAGAAAATTAATGTACAAAAAATGTGTATCATAGTTTCATAAGTTGTTTGAGGTTCCACAAGAATCTCTCCACTGATAGTTGGGTAAAATGTATTTCTGTTTACACATCTACACACTATGGTAAGTGGCACTCAGCATACCTAGCCAGAGGTCCTGCCATTAGTTAGATGGCGGCATTCAAAGGGAAAGCTTTACCTGGGTATTCCACATAACAATCCTAAAGCATTAAAGGCTATGACACACGACTGACCTCTGATGATGAACAGAAAAGAAATCAGATTGATTGTATATTTTTTCTTTCCTTAAAAACTCTCATGTAATCTTCCCCTAAAGTCAATACCTGTTAGTTGTTATTGACTAGAATCTAATGGGAGGGAAGGAGGGAAGATATATTGTTTTTAATGAGAGGGAGTGAGGAGGTAAGTTTGGTGAATAGAAAGGGAAAGGTATGTTTTAAGTCTTACTAATGGGTATATTTAATCTATTTCATTTAATGTTTGTGTGTGTCGTTAAAAGATATTAACACTATCCACTATAACAGTGACATCTACAGCACCCCACCCCCTTAACAGTGACCTCCAGAGCCTCCACAGTGCCCCGTCCCTTAAAATTGGACCTCCACAGCAGCCCACCCCCTTAACTTTGACCTTTACAGCAGCCTTTCCCTTTAACAGTGAGTTTTACAGCACACCACCCCCTTGATAGTGACCTCCATAGGGGCCCACCCTTAACAGTGGCCTTTACAGCAGTCTGCCCCTTAACACTGACCTTCATAGCGGACCATCCCCTTAATTGTGACCTCCTTGTATGTTTGAGACACATGCTGTTATTAATTATAGCACTTTGTAAATGTACTGTATCTATGAATTTTTTTACACTGCTTAGGAGATATGTCCACATGTTTTAATTGCTGATATTCTGAATTTTGTTTCTTTTCTGTATAAATTGTTTTGATCACAACATTGATTGATACACCTATATATTGTGTGATTGTAACACATGTGCACATAGCTTGAGAAAGACCGCAACAAGCGGTTGAAACATCGCTGCTACTGACATTGGGTGAATAAACCACACTTTTTTCCTTTTGAAATCCCTGGTGTGCTGCTGGCTTTTTTATTTCTACTGAATTGGACCTTGGTGCTGATCCACATTGGCCTGAATTGCACCCGACTAAGATTGTGTGCTGCATCCTCATTTTCCAAGTATATATATATATATATATATATATTAGCAGAAGGACCCGGCTTTGCACAGGTATATTTCATCTATTTCATTTTATGTTTCCATGTGTCGTAGAAAGGTATCAACAGTATTCCCCATAACAGTGACCTCTACAGTACCCGCCCCTTTAACAGTAACCTCCACAGTGCCCTCCCCTCTAAAAATGACCGCATCTTTAACAGTGACCTCCACAGTGTTCGCCCCTTTAACAGTGACTTCCACAGTGCCCACCCCGTTAACAGTGCCCGCCCATTTAAAAGTGGTGGCAATAGATCTAAGCTACTAAAACTTAAGGAGTTACAGTGGATACATAGGCTGGGCAGTCTTAAAGGGAACCTGTCACCAGTTTTATGGTGTCCTAACTAAGGACTGATTCTCTTAGCAAAATGTTGGGTCACTTTCTTTAATTGACCCAGTCAATCTGCCAACATCTTGTATTGAAAAGCTCCAGCTGATAATGATGAGTCCTGAATATTCATGAGCTCCTGACTCTCCCCACCTACCTGCTGCTGAATGACAGTTATTTTCCATATGAATCAGCAGCAGGTGGGCAGGGGAGTGGCTATAGCTCTGAATTAAATATATGCTGGACTCAATGACATCACACTGGACTCAAATCAGCTCATTAGCATGCGGCATGCGGCATCTTTGTGTGTATATTATAAGATAACCATTTGTCACACCAGTAAGTGAATACATCTAAGGTACTTTTTAGCAGTTAATGATTGTATATAATGTTAAAAAGTGTTAAAAAGATACTGGGCACTCTCTTAATATAGGAACCTCATAGTTTATTAATATTACCACACATAAACAATTCATACATTACTACTTAAAATGATAAAACATGCAATATAGATAATAAAAGATTCCTAAAATATTGGGTACCAATCACACATAAAATTAATAAAATATGGAGTGTCTCTGGGTATTTGAGGGGTGAAACAAGACTTCAAATGTACTGTCCATCCAACTTTGATTTAGATGTAGAAGAGATCGTTTTTGGGAGTGTTGGAAAAAATTCTCCACAGAACGAAATGGCAATACAGCTAATGTTGCAGTGATCTGTTGATGCGGCGTCCCGCTATTACTCACTGTTTCGCTGTACACTTGTGCTCCGCCGCTATGTCCGTACTGTAAACTCAGGGATGTCTTGTGATAGTCGTAATCCCTTAGGCTACTTTCACACTTGCGCTTGATCGGATCCGTTCTGAACGGATCCGATCATATTAATGCAGACGGAGGCTCCGTTCAGTACGGATCCGTCTGCATTAATAACTTAGAAAAATTTCTAAGTGCGAAAGTAGCCTGAGCGGATCCGTTCAGACTTTCAATGTAAAGTCAAAGGGGGACGGATCCGCTTGAAGATTGAGCCATATGGGCTCATCTTCAAGCGGATCCGTTCCCATTGACTTACATTGTAAGTCTGAACAGATCCGCACGCCTCCGCACGGCCAGGCGGACAGCTTTTCTTTACTTTAATGATTGTATATAATTAGTTAGATTAAAATATCCACATGACAGGTTCCCTTTAAGCCCAATGGATTGAACGTTGAATATAAATTTGGGGATATTATATAAGGTGTGGCTTGCCTCCTCTGACCTGTGATTTGCATCTTGGTCTCCTGTGTGTAGACTTGGAGAATTACAATATTTCTTGTTTGATTGATTATTTTTTCTTCTTTTCTCCTTTATTTTCAGATCATTTGCACAAGTTGGATGCAGCACATCTGTCGGGAATGAGGCACTTTTAATCAGGCCCGCCATCAGGGGGGTACAGCTGATACCCCAGTAAGGGGCCCGGACCCTGGGGGGGGGGGGGCCCGGCCAGTTCCAATAAAAAAAATAAAATCCCCCCCCATTTGTCAGGCACTTGAATAGAACTTTATTGCATCGCTAGAGGGGGGCAATTGATTATTCCTTGCTAGTGATGTTCGGTTCATGAACGAATGAGTGTAATCTGATCATAGAGTGGAAGCTGCTTCTGCCAGCCCCTCCCCGCCCACCAACCAATCAGAGCTGAGGCAACTGGCAAGCACTAGCAGCTCTGAGTCTGAGTCACACACAGTACAGGGAGGAGTGTAATCTGATCCTAGAGTGGAAGCTGCTTCTGCCAGCCCCTCCCCTCCCCCGCCCACCAACCAATCAGAGCTGAGGCAAGCACTAGCAGCTCTGAGTCTGAGTCACAAACAGTACACTGAGTCTAAGAATCGAATGAGTCACAGGTTAAAAGAATCTAAAGATCCGACTTAGTTAGAGACTCATTCGATTCTTTGAGTTAAAAGAACCGTGAGTCACTTGAACAGTTTACACTGAGGCTGTCTGCTGATGCTTTTGTTGCAGCAGTGATAAGATTAAGGGACAGGAGCAGAGAGATAAGAGAAGTGACAGATGACTGTGAAGACCATGCAAACTGTTGCTCAGAAGCCATGAGATTGTAAGGCTACTTTCACACTAGCGGCATGACGGATCCAACAGGCTGTTCACCCTGTCAGATCCGTCCTGCCGTTATTTCACCGGACCACCGCTCCGTCCCCATTGACTATAATGGGGACGGGGGTGGAGCTCCGGCGCAGCACTGCAGTGCATGGCGAAAGGCCGCCGGACTAAAAGTACTGCATGTCCAACTTTTTAGTCCGGCGGCCTCTCACCGCGAACTGCCGTACTGCGCCAGAGCTCCACCCCCGTCCCCATTATAGTCAAAGGGGACGGAGCGGCAGCAGGACGGATCCGACAGGGTGACAATCTCTATTCAGGTTTATTAGAAAATCGCGCACAGATTGCACACTAGTTATTTTCCTGAGTGACTGTGGGGACTATTTTATTATCAGCCAGTGCTACTGTTATCAACTTAGCGCATACAGTTTTCCCAGTGCATTCACTGCACTTGGTTGTACCGCTGTCACTGTGGGTAACAATGCATTGCATGCACAACAGACAACAATGCACAGCACACAGCTCCTGAGTCCTCCTGTCCGCTTCCCTTCATTCCTGACTCACTCAGTCATGGAGCTCAGACAATGTACCAAGAGCCGACTCAGCGAGTCAGCAAGTGAATCGAAGCATCCGCGCATGCGCACCACCTAAGCTCTTCAGTCAGTAGACTCAGCAAATGAATGAGCTGATTCAAATGAACCAATTGATCTGAAAGATCCGAACTTCCTATCTCTATTTCTTCTCTCCCCCCCCCCCCCGCTCCGCTGATTCCCGTATTATACCTGGTATACCGGCTCCGGCTGCATTCCCCTTTAAAAGGCTCTGAGTCGCTGCGCAGAGGAATGTATCTGCGCAGCGGCAGGTGACGTCATACGCTGTCCGATGCCTGCTGCCACCTCATGCCGTGACGCCGCTTTCAGATTAGCGTGCCGCAGCCTGCCTGCAACTGCCCGACACAGTCAACTTTGGTTTGCAAGCTTGCAGCCAGGCGCGGCGGCTGGAACTTCTGTTCTGGACTCTGGGAGTGGGACTGGAATCGAATCTGGATAGAATTGTGGTGGAAGCCTGCCCAGCTGCCCTAGTGCCCTCGCTCCTCGCCCCACTTAGCCAGCCCAGGAAGGAGTCAGTGCCGACTCCATGCTCCACTCCATCACATGTTGGACCGGACGGACTCCAACGATTCATTAAGGTCCATTAGGTTACTTGTTTCCATAAATAATGTTATCATTTTACTGTTAATTGTGGCATACAGTATTTTTTCAAAGCAGAACACACAGCTAAATAGCTGGGGCTTGGTGGGCTGGCAAGGGAGGGGTTAATAACAATAAGTGATGGAGGATCCTTGCCCTGTGGGATAATTTTTTTTTGGGGCGGTTAATTATCTTTAACAGACTTAACCACTTTTTACTTTGCTTGGTGAACGCTATGAGGCAAACATCTGATAAGGGACGCGGTCAAGGTCATGGTGGTGGTGTTGGTTAAGCCTCTGGTGCAGGGAGAGGACTTGGCCGTTCTGCCACAGCTACACGTCCTACTGAACCTACTACCTCAGGTCCCAGTAGCCGCCAGAATCTACAGCGATATTTGGTCGGGCCTAATGCCGTTTTAAGGGTGGTAAGTACAGGTGCTAGTCAATTGGGTGTCCAGTGGACAGTGGAACCAGCACGTTCACATTATCTCCAACCGTCTTCTAAAGAAAGCGCACAGGTGGCGCCTGAAACCCATGCCCATCAGTCAGTCACATCACCCCCGTGCATATCAGGGAACCTGTCTGAGCCTCAAGTAATGCAGCAGTCTCTTATGCTGTTTGAAGACTCTGCTGGCAGGGTTTGCCAAGGGCATCCACCTAGCCCTTCCTCAGGGGTGGTAGAATGCACTGATACACAACTACTTCTGTTTCCTAATGAAGACATGGGAATACCACCTCAGCACGTCTCTGATGACGACGAAACACAGGTGCCAACTGCTGCGCCTGCAGACCGAAAAGGAGGTCAGGGAGGAAGACTGGGTGGAAGACGTTGCAGCTCTGGGACTAGCCGATTTGACGCACATCCCTTGCCTGGCGCATGTGCTGAATTTGGTGTTGCAGAAATTCATTCACAACTACCCCAACATGTCAGAGCTGCTGCATAAAGTGCGGTCCGTCTGTGCGCGCTTCTGCTGTTCTCATTCTGCCGTCGCTCGGCTGGCTGCTCTACAGCAAAACTTTGGCCTTCCCGCTCACCGCCTCATATGCGACGTGCCCACCAGGTGTGACTCCACCTTGCACATGCTGGAGAGACTGTGCGAGCAGCAGCAGGCCATAGTGGAGTTTCAGCTGCAGCATGCACGGGTGAGTCGCACTGCGGAACAGCACCACTTCACCACCAATGACTGGGCCTCCATGCGAGACCTGTGTGCATTCCACCAACATGGCCAGTGGCAATGACGCCGTTATCAGCGTTACAATACCACTTCTATGTCTCCTTGAGAAAACACTTAGGGCGATGATGGAAGAGGATGTGGCCTAGGACGAGGAGGAGGAAGAGGGGTCATCTCTAACACTTTCAGGCCAGTCTTTTAGAAGTGGCTCAGAAAGAAAATTTTAGCAACAGCAGAGGCCAGGTACAATTTTGGCCATCCAGGGCCCACTACTGGAGGACGAGGGGGAGGAGGAGTAGGATGGGGATGAAGCATGTTCACAGCGGGGTGGCAT
This sequence comes from Bufo gargarizans, assembly GCF_014858855.1. Lineage (NCBI taxonomy): Eukaryota > Metazoa > Chordata > Amphibia > Anura > Bufonidae > Bufo > Bufo gargarizans. The sequence continues at coordinate 259,246,481 of NC_058083.1, forward strand.
CCAACGCAGCTCGGGCTCATCAGTGGTGCCTGGCTGGGGGGATACGGAGGATGCAGACGATACGCCTCCCACAGAGGACAGCTTGTCCTTACCTCTGGGCAGCCTGGCACACATGAGCGACTACATGCTGCAGTGCCTGCGCAATGACTGCAGAGTTGCCCACATTTTAACGGGGTGGCCACCCTGCTGGATCCCCATTACAAAGTGCCGTCCTTAATTCCCTCACTGAAGCATGATCTTAAGATGCGCGACTACAGGTGCACGCTGGTAGACGCGCTCCTGAGAGCATTCCCGACTGACGCCGGGGACAAGTGGAAGCACAAGGCGAAGGCAGGGGAGGAGGAAGAGGTCGCCAACGCAACGCAGCTATGTCAGCACCAGCACCTCAGAAGGCAGGGTTAGCATGGCCGACATGTGGAAAAGCTTTGTCACCTCGCTGCGACAACCGGCCCCAACTGCTGTTATGGAGCGTGTCAGCCAGGAGCGTAACTAGAAGTGACTAGGCCCCACAGCAAATATTTGTAAGGGCCCCCCCAGCGCGCTTCGCATCTCCCTCCTCCTGTGTAAACCCCACTCCTTTGGCACAGTGTAGCGGAATACTGTATATTGTGGGGCACAGTGTAGAGGTATACTGTATATTGTGGGGCACAGTGTAGCAGTATACTGTACATTGTGGGGCACAATATAGAGGTATACTGTACATTGTGGGGCACAGTGTAGGCTATATGTGTATAACAAACATATTTCATATGAACACTTACAATTTCTTGAATTGGCCCTTGAGGATCTCGGACGCCACTTCACCACATTGGCCGGGGGCTCAGCGGAGCTGATGTGTTTTATCCTAATGAGAAAGATTTCATAATAAGGATATGGAGAAGGGGCAGAGGGATAGCAGAGCAGGGAGAGGCTGGTGCTGCTACTAGGGGGTCATACCATGGGGGAGTAATAAAGCCCACCATAATGCCCACCCAGTAGTAATAATTCTCCTTATAATGTGACAGTGCAAAAATACCCCCTTGTAATGCCCCCAGTAAATTCCCCCATAGTGCTCCTCTCCCCCCTTCCTGCTAGTGCCCCCCATAATGTACCAGTATAAAATGCCGCATATATAGTGCCCCAGTAGATGCCCCTCAGTGTCCGGCCTCTGATAGGCTGCCGGCCTAGTGTTCCCATAATGCCCCCCAATAATGTGCCAGTAAGTGTCCCCATAGATGCCCCCCATCATGTGCCAGTATCAAGTGCCCCCCCCCCCCCCACATGTCCCAGTATCATAGTGCCAAACCCCCCCATGTGCCAGTATCAAGTGCCTCTCTCTTCCCCCCCCATGTCCCATTATCATAGTGCCATCTCCCCCCCAAAAAGTGCCAGTATTAAGTGCCTCTCCCCCCCCCATGTGCCAGTATCATAGTGCAAACCCCCCCCCCCATGCCAGTATCAAGTGCCTCTCCCCCCCCCATGTCCCAGTATCATAGTGCCATCTCCCCCCCCCCACAAAAAAAAGTGCCAGTATCAAGTGCCTCTCTCCCCCCCCCACCCCATATGCCAGTATCAGGTGCCAACCCCTCTCCCCCCATGTGCCAGTATCAGGTGCCTCTTCCACCCCATGTGCCAGTATCAGGTGCCACCCCCCCTCCCCCCCAGGTGCCAGTATCAGGTGCCACTCCCTCCCCCATATGCCAGTATCAGGTGCCACTCTCCCTCCCCCCCGTGCCAGTATCAGGTGCCACACTTCCTCCCCCCCCATGCCAGTATCAGGTGCCACTCTCCCTCCCCCCCCATGCCAGTATCAGGTGCCAACCCCTCTCCCCCCCATGTGCCAGTATCAGGTGCCTCTTCCCCCCCATGTGCCAGTATCAGGTGCCAACCCCCCCCCCCCCAGGTGCCAGTATCAGGTGCCAACCCCCCTCCCCACATGTGCCAGTATCAGGTGCCACTGCCAGTATCAGGTGCCTCCCGCTCCCCCATGGCAGTAACAGTCGGGTATTAAAAAAATAAAAAATAAACACTTCTACTTACCTCCATGTCAGCGATGCGATGCAGCCTCTTCCTGTGTCCCGCCTTGTACAGGTCCTTCTCAAAAAATTAGCATATTGTGATAAAGTTCATTATTTTCTGTAATGTACTGATAAACATTAGACTTTCATATATTTTAGATTCATTACACACCAACTAAAGTAGTTCAAGCCTTTTATTGTTTTAATATTAATGATTTTGGCATACAGCTCATGAAAACCCAAAATTCCTATCTCAAAAAATTAGCATATCATGAAAAGGTTCTCTAAACGAGCTATTAACCTAATCATCTGAATCAACTAATTAACTCTAAACACCTGCAAAAGATTCTTGAGGCTTTTAAAAACTCCCAGCCTGGTTCATTACTCAAAACCGCAATCATGGGTAAGACTGCCGACCTGACTGCTGTCCAGAAGGCCATCATTGACACCCTCAAGCAAGAGGGTAAGGCACAGAAAGAAATTTCTGAACGAATAGGCTGTTCCCAGAGTGCTGTATCAAGGCACCTCAGTGGGAAGTCTGTGGGAAGGAAAAAGTGTGGCAGAAAACGCTGCACAACGAGAAGAGGTGAACGGACCCTGAGGAAGATTGTGGAGAAGGACCGATTCCAGACCTTGGGGGACCTGCGGAAGCAGTGGACTGAGTCTGGAGTAGAAACATCCAGAGCCACCGTGTACAGGCGTGTGCAGGAAATGGGCTACAGGTGCCGCATTCCCCAGGTCAAGCCACTTTTGAACCAGAAACAGCGGCAGAAGCGCCTAAACTGGGCTACAGAGAAGCGGCACTGGACTGTTGCATGTCATTCGGAAATCAAGGTGCCAGAGTCTGGAGGAAGACTGGGGAGAGGAAAATGCCAAAATGCCTGAAGTCCAGTGTCAAGTACCCACAGTCAGTGATGGTCTGGGGTGCCATGTCAGCTGCTGGTGTTGGTCCACTGTGTTTTATCAAGGGCAGGGTCAATGCAGCTAGCTATCAGGAGATTTTGGAGCACTTCATGCTTCCATCTGCTGAAAAGCTTTATGGAGATGAAGATTTCATTTTTCAGCACGACCTGGCACCTGCTCACAGTGCCAAAACCACTGGTAAATGGTTTACTGACCATGGTATTACTGGGCTCAATTGGCCCGCCAACTCTCCTGACCTGAACCCCATAGAGAATCTGTGGGATATTGGGAAGAGAAAGTTGAGAGGCGCAAGACCCAACACTCTGGATGAGCTTAAGGCCGCTATCGAAGCATCCTGGGCCTCCATAACACCTCAGCAGTGCCACAGGCTGATTGCCTCCATGCCACGCCGCATTGAAGCAGTCATTTCTGCAAAAGGATTCTCGACCAAGTATTGAGTGCAGAACTGAACATAATTATTTGAAGGTTGACTTTTTTTGTATTAAAAACACTTTTTTTTTATTGGTCGGATGAAATATGCTAATTTTTTGAGATAGGAAATTTGGGTTTTCATGAGCTGTATGCCAAAATCATCAATATTAAAACAATAAAAGGCTTGAACTACTTCACTTGGTGTGTAATGAATCTAAAATATATGAAAGTCTAATGTTTATAAGTACATTACAGAAAATAATGAACTTTATCACAATATGCTAATTTTTTGAGAAGGACCTGTATGTCCATATATGGAGTCAGTGCTTGTATTTCAGAAAAGATTCTGCTGGGATTCGAACCCACGACCTTCTGCCTCAGAGGCAGAGCAGCTAACCACTAGACCACACCAGCTGCCTTGCTGCTGGCTGAAAAAATATGAGACTTCTACTGTTATAGCTGGCTAAGTGTACATCTATACACATGACAGCTGCTCATATATAGAGATATAGCAGAGCTGAATGTTCTGAGACAGCTGTCATATACAGATATAGCAGTATCTCAGATATATCTCTATATGACAGCTGTTCCAGCACACTCAGCTCTGCTATATCTCTATATATGATAGCTGCCCCAGCAAACCCAGCTCTGCTACATCTATGCATATGACAGCTGCCCAAACACACCCAGCACTGCTATATCTCTATATGACAGCTGTCCCAGCAGACTCAGCTCTGCTATATCTCTATATATGACAGCTGCTCCAGCACACCCAGCTCTGCTACATCTATATATCTCTAAGTATTGCTATACAGTAGATAGATATATAGAGATATAGCAGAGCTGAGTGTGCTGGGGCAGCTGTCATGTGTATAGATGTAGCAGAGCTGGCTGTGTTTCGGCAGCTGTCATGTGTATAGATGTAGTAGAGCTGGGTTTGCTGGAGCAGCTGTCATATATAGAGATATAGTAGAGCTGAGTGTGCTGGTGCAGCTGACATGTGTATAGATGTAGCAGAGCTGGGTGTGTTTGGGCATCTGTCATGTGTATAGATGTAGTAGAGCTGGGTTTGCTGGAGCAGCTGTCATATATAGAGATATAGCAGAGCTGAGTGTGCTGGTGCAGCTGTCATGTGTATAGATGTAGTAGAGCTGGGTGTGTTTGGGCATCTGTCATGTGTCTAGATATAGTAGAGCTGGGTTTGCTGGGGCAGCTGTCATATATAGAGATATAGCAGAGCTGATTGTGCTGGGACAGCTGTCATATAGAGATATAGCAGTGCTGGTGTGTTGGGGGACAGCTGTCATGTGTATAGATGTAGCAGAGCTGACTGTGTTTCGGCAGCTGTCATGTGTATAGATGTAGTAGAGCTGGGTTTGCTGGGGCAGCTGTCATATATAGAGATATAGCAGGGCTGAGTGTGTTGGGGCAGCTGTCATGTGTATAGATGTAGCAGAGCTGGCTGTGTTTCGGTAGCTGTCATGTGTATAGATGTAGTAGAGCTGGGTTTGCTGGGGCAGCTGTCATATATAGAGATATAGCAGAGCTGAGTGTGTTGGGGGCAGCTGTCATATACAGATATAGCAGTGCTAGGTGTGTTTGGGCAGCTGTCATGTGTATAGATTTTTTCAATGAGTTGTAATGCAGCCTTTATGGCTGTGAGGGTAAATGCTTTGCCACTGATACACTGCTAGGTTGTGGGTTCAAATCCCAGACCAGGAGACTTTAGCAGACAGTAAGATTAGATCACACTAGTGGCTGCTGTGAAGGGGCCCTGAACATCGTTCACTAACTTGAAAATAAACTGTCACACACGCTGCCAGGGCGCTGGCAGCCCGGGCCCCGAAGCAGCTGCTTCCCCGGTAGTTACGCCACTGGTGTCAGCAGGAGGCAGCATTTGAACAAATTGGTGGAACAGTACCTGTGCACACGCCTACACTTACTGACTGATGATTCTGCCCCATTTAACTTCTGGGTCTCCAAATTGTCCACATAGCCAGAGCATGCCTTTAGCACGGCCGGAGGCGTCATTACAGACAGACGCGGCCGTCTGCCCACAGCCAACGACGACAAGCTCACGTTCATTAAAATGAACTAGGCTTGGATCCCACAAGACTTGTCTGTACCATGTGCAGAATAGACATTTATACCACCATCAAACATACATTCTTGTACTCAAGTCAAGTGCAATGTTTTTTTGTTTTTGTTTTTCTAATATTTGGGGGGCTACCTGCCCCAATCAAAAATGCAAAATAAACATTGTTGGCTACCTACTCCTCCTCCATTGCTGCCTCCACCTACAATACCACATTCACCGCCTCCTCAACCTCCGACTCCATATCCACCTCCTTCTCTGAGTTGCAGTTTAATAATTTGTAATTTTTAGTTATTTTATTTCATTTTAAGTTAATTCCCTATGCACATTTGTTTGCAGAGCAGTTGCCATGCTCTTAAGCACAAGAACCCTTTTTGCCCATGAATGAACCCCTGCTGTGCCTGGGTGACAGGGGCCTAAATCTCTCCAAATCCTCTGTTCTATTGCTGGGTGACATAAACCCCCTTTTGCCGTGAATGAACCCCTGCTGTGCCTGGGTGACAGGGGCCTAAATCTCTCAAAATCCTCTGTTCTATTGCTGGGTGACAAGAACCCCCTTTTGCCGTGAATGAACCCCTGCTGTGCCTGGATGACAGGGTACTAAATCTCTCAAAATCTTCTGTTCTATTGCTGGGTGACAAGAACCCCCTTTTGCCGTGAATGAACCCCTGCTGTGCCTGGGTGACAGGGGCCTAAATCTCTCCAAATCCTCTGTTCTATTGCTGGGTGACATGAACCCCCATTTGCCGTGAATGAACCCCTGCTGTGCCTGGGTGACAGGGGCCTAAATCTCTCAAAATCCTCTGTTCTATTGCTGGGTGACATGAACCCCCTTTTGCCGTGAATGAACCCCTGCTGTGCCTGGGTGACAGGGTCCTAAATCTCTCAAAATCTTCTGTTCTATTGCTGGGTGACATGAATCCCCTTTTTCCGTGAATGAACCCCTGCTGTGCCTGGGTGACAGGGGCCTAAATCTCTCAAAATCTTCTGTTCTATTGCTGGGTGACATGAACCCCCTTTTGCCGTGAATGAACCTCTACTCTGCATTGCTGACAGGGGCCTAAATCTCTCAAAATCCTCTGTTCTATTGCTGGGTGACATGATCCCCCTTTTGCCGTGAATGAACCCCTGCTGTGCCTGGGTGACAGGGGCCTTGTTTTCTCAAAATACTCTGTTCTATTGCTGGGTGACAAGAACCCCCTTTTTGCCGTGAATGAACCCCTGCTGTGACTGGGTGACAGGGGCCTAAATCTCTCCAAATCCTCTGTTCTATTGCTGGGTGACATGAACCCCTTTTTGCCGTGAATGAACCCCTGCTGTGCCTGGGTGACAGGGGCCTAAATCTCTCCAAATCCTCTGTTCTATTGCTGGGTGACATGAACCCCCTTTTTTCCGTGTATGAACCCCTGCTGTGCCTGGGTGACAGGGGCCTTAATCTCTCAAAATCCTCTGTTCTATTGCTGGGTGACATGAACCGCCTTTTGCCGTGAATGAACACCTGCTGTGTCTGGGTGACAGGGGCCTAAATATCTCCAAATCCTCTGTTCTATTGCTGGGTGACAAGAACCCCCTTTTGCCATGAAAGAACCCCTGCTCTGCATTGCTGACAGGGAACTAAATTTTGTGAAAACATCTGTTACTGATAGGAAGATGCACGACTACAAGAGCACGCTGCTGATGGCATGCCCACCTGACAGTGGGTGCACAGTGGAAGCACAAGGCGAAGGCAGAGGAGGAGGAAGAGGTCGCCAACGCAGCTGGGGCACCGCCAGCACCGGAGAAGGCAGGGTTAGCATGGCCCAAATGTGGAAAAGCTTTGTCAGCCTTGGAGGTGCTGACCTTCCCTGCAGCCAGTGTATAGTGTGAATGTGTGTTTAGCACGGCAGAGAGCTTTATCACAGGACACAGCCAATGTGAACAAGCTTATTTTTATTAAAATGAACCAGGCATGGATCCCACAGGATGTACCTTGTACAGAATAGACATTTATACCAGCCTCAACCATCCATTCTTGTACTCAAGTGCACTTATTATTTGTATTATTTTGTTATATGTCCCAATATTTTGGGGAATACCACAATAAAAAAATAAAAAAATAACACAAATCAGTGTTGGCTACCTAGTCCTCCTTCACCGCCGCTTCCACCCACACTGCCACGTCAACCTACACCGCCACATCAACCCATCCATCGCCTCCTCTACCTCCTACTCCTAGATCCAGATTGTTATTTTGTTTTTTTTTGTATTTTTTGCTATTTTAAGTCATTTCCCTATCCACATTTGTTTGCAGAACAGTTGCCATGCTCTTAAGCACATTTTGATGCCTTTTGCAGCCCTCTAGCCCTTTCCAGGACTATTTTAGAGCCATTTCAGTGCCCAAAAATTTGGGTCCTCATTAACTTCAATGGGGTTCGGGGTCAAGTTCGGGTCAAGTTCGGGTCCCGAAGCTGAACTTTTTTTCAGGTTTGGCCGAACTCGTCGAACCCAAACATCCAGGTGTCCGCTCAACTCTCCTCCCTGCCCTTCCTGGAACCATAACTTTTTTTTATTTTTCCATTCACTTTTTTGTAAAAAATTTGTACTTTTTAATGGACCATTTACATTGCATTACAATGTAGTGGGAAGATGGAAAAAAAATGCAAATGAGGTGGAATTGAAAAGAAATATGCAATTCCATCACAGTTTTATGGGGTTTGTTTTTACATTTATATTATTTTTTCGTGTGTTTTAATACTGAAAAAAATTAGGAAAAAAATAGATTTTTGTCTCCATATTCTGACGCTCATAACTTTTTTTTTATAGTTATGTTTACAAAGCTGTATAACAGCTTATTTTTTTGCAAGATAATCTGTTTTTATTGATACCATTTTGATGTGGGTACAACTTTTTCCCATTATTCTGTTACACAATGGGATAAATATTTTTATATTTGAATAGCTGGTCATTTTTGGATACGGCAACTGCCATGATATTTTGTATTTGTATTATTTATGTATTTAATTTTTTTATTCTAGGAAAAGGGTGGTTATTTGAATTTTCATATATTTTATTTTATTTTTTTACTTTTATTAAGTCACCCTAAGTGGCTTTTACATGCAATCATTGGATTGCAATTTTTTATCCCGTATCAATACAGAATACTGAATTCACTACTGTATATTCAAATGCAATGCTGCCACCTCTAGGCCTGTGTGGGAATATATTAGTAATCGGCCTGTAAGTCTTGTACTAGCTTAGGCCAATTACTAGTACAGGCCGCCTTCCCTGATCTCAGCCAGGGGAAGGCGGCCAGGGCTGTGAAGCACATGGCTCCTGATCACAGATAATATCCCTAGGCTTCAGCTGTGTAAAACATCTTTAAAGCCAGGACTTCCACCGTACATGTATGGTGGAGGTCTGGAAGGGGGTAAACTCTATGTGAATCATACAATTAGGCATGGAGTAGTATGCCAGTATGATAAACTGATTTGCTTTGGGCCATATTCCCCAATGCTAAATATATAACAGCTCCCTCCATGTGCCATTATAATACTGCAGTCTTCTTATATAACAGAGTGACCATTTAGACCCCTTGGGTGCCAGGGTCCAGGTTTGACTTCTACTTTTGCATCTTTCATAGCTCTATGTCCCCACTCAGAACTGAAAACTGGCATATAGGGGGTTATTTATTAAGACTGGCATTTTAGACTCCAGTTTTAATACCCATTTAGCTGACCGCAGATGTACTGAATTTATGTACAGACATCGCATGTCGGCCTACCCTGCCCCCCCCCCCCCATTTTTTTTTTAGAACTGGCGTGAGTGGGGAAAAGTCACAGATTGCAGATCTGTTAGTAAATGACCCCCCATAGCCTTTGTACAAAATGATTACTAACTGTTATAAAATCTATTTTTACTTAGACAAATTAAAGTTGTGTATAGAAGCTTTCCTAGATATGGTGTTAATGACAATAGCTATTTTTCACTAATATTTTTATATTTTCACAAGAGTAAATTCACATGACTATTGCACAGTGTTAAGAGTATATATTCTTGGTAAAAGCAGGGATCAAACCCATATGAGAAAAGCTACAAAATCTTTTAGAAAGGATATACGTTTTTCAAGAATATAAAAAATATATGTCACCAAATAAGGACTGAGTCACATTTAACCCCAATCAGCTTACATGGAAATCAATCAACTTTCTATTGCTTCTGAGCAGGTGCAACATCATTGCTTCAATATTCCAAACTCATAAGAGTGAAATTTTTCATAAATGTGATACATTAAAAGGGTACTGACACCTAAATTGAAATAGTGTGATGCTCCAGGCACCTACACTTAAAATGTAACTTAGCAACCATTGAAAAGAATTGTGGTGTCAGGGTGTCAAAAGTATAGATTAATGGCATTTAAAGAAATTATAGCTAGACCACCAGCCTATTTCTTATGTCTCTGGGACTGACAAGGTCATACGGAAGGCACAGACAAAACATGTGGCATGAGGGACATAAAAAAAGACATCTTTGCAATAATTGAATGTACAACTTATAAAATATTATGTGTAATGACACAAAGTAATATTTTTGAAGTTGAGTAAATAAACTATGAAACACTGAAAGAAAATTCTATACATTTTAAATAATATTTTAATTTGATTGGTAAATAAAGTGTGACACATTTACTAATGCTGTAGATGACATAAACTTAGCCAGATGTCTAGACCTGCACCAGATTTATCATAATAGCTCAGGTTGGATGATAAATGTGGTGCAGGGATAAACACTTTTTTCTAACTCTATACTATATTCTCAACTATTTGTTGTTTTATTTTCATTTTAGTGTAAAATGTTGGCACATTTGTTGAGCAAGTTGAAAAAGTTTAGAAGCCCGAATTTTGCCAAATTGTGCAGAAATTATGCCACTTTTTAGACAGATTATAGGCACAGAGAAATTAGTAAATATCTTTTCAGCATGGACATACAGAATCCCACTGTTGAATGGCCAGTTTGTCTGGATTATCTTTGCTATTTGCAATGGAATAAAAATCTAAGTAGTGGGTTTTTGTACCTCAACTATAAATTTTAAATTCAGTCCACTCATATTTAGGTGGTTCACAAAATCTGGGATGGCCGTAACATCCGATCCCCAAATCTTAATGAAAAAAGAAATACAGCGCCCACTGTGGGTTCCAGTTCCAAAAACCAGATGTACGCCTATTGAAAGAGCTGTATTCAAAAGCTCCCTTCCAAATCCACATGAAAAAAACTGAGGCAGCATTCCAGAGGAGAAAAATTGTGTTTTTAATCCATAAGTGGCAATCCAATAACAACCCTAGTACATGCAACGTTTCGTCTACATCTTAGCCTTTCTCAAGCATACATACAACAATGCAACATCAGACTTATATACCTGTGTGCAGTGACATCACTGGGGTGAACCCGGAAGCACATAATCATAATGAAATCTTCACAGTAGTGGCCATATCAGATCAGAAAACCACCCAAATTCAGATTAAAATTTGGGTGGTCAGATAAAAATTCAGATTAGATAAAAAGCTGTCAGTATGCTTCCACCAATATGTTGGCTTAAGAAGGAGAGACTTTGGACCCCATTGAGGCTCCTGTTTGTAGAATTGATTATTTAAAAAAAAAAGGCATGAGTAATGAGTAAAAGTTCCATAGCTACAAATCCAAACTATTTCAATTCTCTTAGAAACAGTTACAAAACAATGAAACAGTTACAAAACAATGAAAAACACTGTTCCCATTGGATAACTATAAAGAGCTAAAAGAAACTGATTCAACAGTTTGTGGAAAGAAGAGCAAGAAAAAGTTGGCAAGAGATTCTTGGATAGGGGTTATCCAGTTTGGCCTATCGAAAAGGCAAAAAGAAAATAGCACTCCAAGGAAAAATATGTTACACGACACTACTCGAGGAAAGAAAATATAAGGAAAAGCTTCTTTAGTCTTTACCACCAGATACGGCATGAAGTTTGGAGAGATAAAATTGTTTGCCCGTTTTGAGGATTCAAAAAGGGCACCTACAATTGGACATTATTTTTCTCCTAGTACCTTCATAATATAGTAATCCGAATAATAAACATGGCTGCAGACTATAGGCTGTTTTAAATGTGAATATAATAAAACGTGTGAAAACATACAGATAACAGAGGAGTTTAATCCATACTCAAATGGTGGTATTTATAGTATTAGACCATATATTAACTTCAATACCTCCTTAGAAATGTGTCTAATTGTATGTATAACATATAAAGTACAATATGTGAAATGCACTTTTTGCCTATTAAAGGTCAAGATTTGCAGACACATTTCAAACAGTGAAAAGATAGAGCATGACAGCATCTCTAATATTTTTACTTTTTCCAAATACTCATTACATTGTCACAAGGGCAACACACCGTCCTTGACATGTGTAGGAATCAAGAAGGTTAGTCTACGCAGCAGATTCAGACTGGGATGACTAAGGTCCACTGTAAATCTAAATGCAAATATTATCTGCTCTCACAATGGCTGGCAGCAATAAGACACTACAAGATGATTGACTGCGGGGGTCCCGGCAGAAACTTCAATAAGGCAGATCTGTAACGGATGAAAGAGAATACTGGCTGGCCTACCACTGAACCTACAAGTCACCTCAGCCGCCTAATGCATCTAAAATAATACATTGGATAGTTTGTTAGATAATCTACCCAGTTTTTTATGAACATAGGCTGGCTGAGATGCTGTAAGCGGTATATCTGTATGTAGTGCAGTCACTATGTTGTGCTCACCTTCCTCAGGCCCTGCGGGGGATTCTCCTGTTCCCTTGTGGGCCAGTCCAACCCCAATACCCAGCAGAAGGCTGTTACTTGATACTTACTTGACTTCTTGATATTTGCCCTGCTGTATTGACCTGCTTGAATTCTTGACACAAATATAAATGTATTTTTTTTTCTTCTGTTTTTACAATGCATATGGATGTCAATTGTAACCAGGCATCTATGCTACACCCAAAAATATTGATTGTGGCCAAACTTGCCACTGTGATCTGTGCTATGATTAAGATCAAGGATTTATCAAAACATGCAAGCATTTTTTTTAGGACCCTTTCTACAAAGTATGGATTATTGGATAAAGCTAAAAACAAAAATTGAGTGGTTCTGGCTTTTCTACAAATCTACTTCGGCACTACATTCACATTTTGTAAGGACTTGTGTAAACACTGTGAGCTGATTGGACTTTTATGTAGGATTTTTATGCTTACAAAATGTCCTGAATAATGTCCTTTTTGAGGGCAAATGGCTACTGGTGCATATACACACACACTGCCTGTGGTCATCTGATCCTACTTTATCTTTCCTTTCCTCTAAAAAATTGGCTAATTGGGAAATTTGCCCAAATTGAATTGCCAAAAATTTGTATTTAGATATGGCCTGAATTTTTTGAAAATTTGGGTTACATTTTATTCATTTAGAATCAATTTGCTCATCTCTAGTTACAACTAAGAGTTTAGTGTGTATGTCATCAGCCGGGTTCTGAGAAATGTTCTGTGACAGTATGATACTGCAGTGATACCTTGCTGCTTTTTACATTTTGCTGGTCTCAATCATTGTTAATATACTTTTTTCATCATACCTTGAAAGCACATCATATGCTTCCTATAACATTAAAATGCTATGATTCTATTTTAAAGGTATAGTTTATCAACTAGCATCTAATAGACATCACTGTCTTTTAGGTCTTGGCTGTGCTTACTATTCTTTCATTAATAATTCATCTTCTTTGGTTCTTTAGTCATACTTGTCATGTCTTCCACATGAGGGTCAGGGTGCCTGTCTACCTCAAGCTGTAGCATCTTTGTCAGCTTCTTTTTCCATTCCTTCTGCATTGTGGCCTTCATAGACAGTGAAAGCTAGGAATATTCAAATCTCTGCAACATGACTTTACACAGTGACTTCATTCTTGTTAGCAAAATACTGAGTCATATTTTTGAAATCTTGCAAAACTATTTCAAAGTGATAAGCTAGCAGAAGAGAGGCTATGTTAGCTCACCTAATAGGAAGACTGAACTCTGAGTTCATGGTCAGACCCTGTACAACACTATCTATTTTGCTAGAAAACACTTAATGATAAAGAGCGTCTTTCTCTTCGAGCATCATTTTTGTTGCCTTTTCTCCAGCAGCAAAGTATCACATATAAAGCTTGGTTGTCTGGCAGCAACTGCATAGGCAGATATTTCCTTGATTTTTGTATAGTGTTGAGTGAATTCGGGTATCCGGACTCGAACCTGAACTTTGCAGCAAAATGCATGCAGCATTTATTAAAGCTTGACAGGGCAGCCAATCAACAAGCTTTTAAACTGTCGGCACTTAGAAGTCATCACAGCAATGCCTAGTAATGGCATGGATGTGATTGTCCAGTGCATCATGTGACAAAGCCTCTATACAAGCCGGATCACATGTAGCACCACCCATCAGCTCTGAGTAGTGCAGGGATAGGAAGCAGGCAGCTGCAGTGAGGGAGAGTGTTAGGAATCTCATCTGCCTATTTATTCTGTGGGTGACCTATAGTGATTTTTTTGTGGGTGCAATGCACCATCTTTGCACCCCTGACACAAAAAAATAATAGTTAATCTGGATGTTAGGTCGGTGGGTGACATATACCAATTTGCGGTGTGAGGTACACCTGAACTGCATCCATGACAGGGAAATGAATATAGTTAATCTATTAGATCAGTGGGTGACATATAGGTCCTTCTAAAAAAAATTGCATATTGTGATAAAGTTCATTATTTTCTGTAATGTAAATGATAAACATTAGACTTTCATATATTTTAGATTCATTACACACAACTGAAGTAGTTCAAGCCTTTTATTGTTTTAATATTGATGATTTTGGCATACAGCTCATGAAAACCCAAATTTCCTATCTAAAAAAATTAGCATATTTCATCCGACCAATAAAAGAAAAGTGTTTTTAATACAAAAAAAGTCAACCTTCAAATAATGATGTTCAGTTATGCACTCAATACTTGGTCGGGAATCCTTTTGCAGAAATGACTGCTTCAATGCGGCGTGGCATGGAGGCAATCAGCCTGTGGCACTGCTGAGGTGTTATGGAGGCCCAGGATGCTTCGATAGCGGCCTTGAGCTCATCCAGAGTGTTGGATCTTGCGTCTCAACGTTCTCTTCCCAATATCCCACAGATTCTCTATGGGGTTCAGGTCAGGAGAGTTGGCAGGTCAATTGAGCCCAGTAATACCATGGTCAGTAAACCATTTACCAGTGGTTTTGGCACTGTGAGCAGGTGCCAGGTCGTGCTGAAAAATGAAATCTTCATCTCCATAAAGCTTTTCAACAGATGGAAGCATGAAGTGCTCCAAAATCTCCTGATAGCTAGCTGCATTGACCCTGCCCTTGATAAAACACAGTGGACCAACACCAGCAGCTGACATGGCACCCCAGACCATCACTGACTGTGAGTACTTGACACTGGACTTCAGGCATTTTGGCATTTCCCTCTCCCCAGTCTTCCTCCAGACTCTGGCACCTTGATTTCCGAATGACATGCAAAATTTGCTTTCATCCGAAAAAAGTACTTTGGACCACTGAGCAACAGTCCAGTGCTGCTTCTCTGTAGCCCAGGTCAGGCGCTTCTGTCGCTGTTTCTGGTTCAAAAGTGGCTTGACCTGGGGAATGCGGCACCTGTAGCCCATTTCCTGCACACGCCTGTACACGGTGGCTCTGGATGTTTCTACTCCAGACTCAGTCCACTGCTTCCGCAGGTCCCCCAAGGTCTGGAATCGGTCCTTCTCCACAATCTTCCTCAGGGTCCGGTCACCTCTTCTCGTTGTGCAGCGTTTTCTGCCACACTTTCCTTCCCACAGACTTCCCACTGAGGTGCCTTGATACAGCACTCTGGGAACAGCCTATTCGTTCAGAAATTTCTTTCTGTGTCTTACCCTCTTGCTTGAGGGTGTCAATGATGGCCTTCTGGACAGCAGTCAGGTCGGCAGTCTTACCCATGATTGCGGTTTTGAGTAATGAACCAGGCTGGGAGTTTTTAAAAGCCTCAGGAATCTTTTGCAGGTGTTAATTAGATTAGAGTTAATTAGTTGATTCAGATGATTAGGTTAATAGCTCGTTTAGAGAACCTTTTCATGATATGCTAATTTTTTTAGATAGGAATTTGGGGTTTTCATGAGCTGTATGCCAAAATCATCAATATTAAAACAATAAAAGGCTTGAACTACTTCAGTTAGTGTGTAATGAATCTAAAATATATGAAAGTCTAATGTTTATCAGTACATTACAGAAAATAATGAACTTTATCACAATATGCTAATTGTTTTAGAAGGACCTGTATACCCATTTTTGGTGTGAGGTACACCTGCACTGCATACGTGACAGGAAAATTAATATAGTTAAAGGGGTAGTATCATCTTAATGATCACTGTTAAATCTGTTAATGATTTAACAGTAATCATTTTTCTAAATATATTTAATTAACAAATCCCCACCCCAAAACCTATACTTACCTGACTGTTGTCTTCCGTCTCCCCTGGTTACGACCTCTTCTCAGGAATCGCGGTGGCCGCGTGTGCGCAAACGTCTTCTTTTCTTCTCCCGGCCGGCTGCGCGCTGTACTGAACGCGCAATCAGAGTCCGCGCATGCGCCCTGGTGACTTCTTACTGGCAAGTATACTAAATAACCCATTTGGAAAGACATTTTTGTATCATACAACAAACTTTGGTCAAAGTACAGTATTAATATTATGTATTTTTGTATTTAATATTTTATTAATTTTAGTTTGTGTAATTTTAAGCATGTTCGTTTAATAGTGTATATTACTAATAAATATTGTTTATATCAATTATCCGTGTGGAACCGAATAGTGGTGTGCCCTACTACTTTTCTCCCTTTTTCCAATATTTTTAGAGGATTGGGTGAATCCTCTCTGTAGGAGCACCCATACTATTTTTGATTATACAGGTGAGCCCTCTCTAAATATTTACATGCTGCAGTGCCTGCGCAATGACCACCACGTTGCCCACATTCTAACTAGTGCTGATTACTGGGTGGCCTTCCTGCTGGATCTCCACTACAAGGACAACGTGCAGTCCTTAATTCTGTCACCTGAGCGTGATCGGCAGATGCGCGAGTACAAGCACATGCTGGTAGACCTGCTGCTGATGGCATTCCCACCTGACAGCGGGGGCTCAGTGGAAGCACAAGGCAGAGGAGGAAGAAGTCACCAACGCAGCTGGGGCACCGCCAGCACCTCAGAAGGGAGGGTTAGCATGGCCGAAATGTGGAAAAGCATTGTCAGCACGCCACAACAACCAGCACCATCAGCTGATATGGAATGTCTTAGCAAGAGGCAGCATTTCAGCAACATGGTGGAACAGTACATATGCACACGCCTACACATACTGACTAATGGGTCTGCCCCATTCAACTTCTGGTTCTCCAAATTGGGCACATGGCCTGAGATTTGCCCTTAACACCATGGAGGTGCTGGCCTGCCCTGAAGCCAGTGTATATAAAAGCAAAAAAAAAAAACACACAGTCTTGACTATCTCCTCCTCCACCGCTGCTTCCACCTACACCGCCATGTCTACCACCTCCTCCACCTCCTACTCCACTTTGACCTCCGCCTCCTAGTTCAAGATTAATATTATTATTTTTATTCTATGGTATTTCAAGTAATTTCCCTATCCAGATTTGTTTGCAGGGCAATTGTCCTGCTCTTACCCTCATTTTGCTTTCTTTTGCAGACATCTAGCCCTTACGATGTCTATTTTACAGCCATTTTAGTGCACCAAAGTTTGGGTCCCCATTGACTTCAATGTGGTTCGGGTTTGAGTTCGAGTTCAGGTCAAGTTCGGGTCCCAAACCCAAACTTTGACCCTATATCCACAGGTCCACTCATCCCTATTTTTAAAGTATACCTTACTGAGAAAGGATGAAATGATGGGGTCAGTATCTAAATCAGTCCTTCCCTAATATCAAGCTTTACATTTCATCAGAGTGTCAAGCTGATGACAATGGGTGGGGGGGGGTCATATTCTATGTGTGTAATATAACATAGGTTTAGGTGGCATTTTTATTTAATCATCACCAAGTGGCAGCGGTGTATGTGGGTGTGTGTATGTGGAGGCATTGTAGGGGGCCATCAGCCCCAGCACATTAACTGTCATTGATACCAGTTTTATGGTATAAATTACAATTGAAATCTACTCCATCGACTGAGCATAACAGTTATATGGAACACATGAAAATAAATGGATTGTGCGCATATTATACAGATGAACCAGGTCATGTACAGTCACCTATAGTAAAAGAGAATAGGTCACCATATTACAGTATGCTAAATCCATATAATGGAGATCCTTAGCAGAAGTTGCTGAAAAAAGAAAGATCCTTTCAACAAATAACTATGCTAGTGTGAAAAGTATACCCACTATTACCCTTAGTAGCACTTAATACTACTATTATATGCCATGAAGGTAATTTTACCATAAGAGTAGGGGTTTTCCAGAATGCTATTTCTTTGTTATGGGTTTTAGGTATCTTAGGCTGAAAAAAAAAAGCTCTTATACTCTTCAGTGAATATGTGTTGCATATCTGGCAAATCTCTATCAAGCTCGAATCTGTGTTGAATGATTGATATCATAATTTTACTTACATATTATATAAGAAACCTTGAATATTGTTTTAGTTCTCCACACTTTGGTACCAGGATACATATTGACCTTTGCCAAGTTGTCAGTCAACATCATTTTCCAGATTCACTGGTCTAGAATTTATATTTGACAATACAGTTACTTTCAATATTTTCTTTCAGATGCCATTGACTCCCATGTCACATTATTTTCAGTAATCACATGGGTGATCTGACCACCTTCCAGCTATGAAGGTTCTTCAATATAGCTGATACAATTAAAAGCTTAATGGGCATTAATTCTTTGTAAATGAAATGTGTCAAAATTGCAAAAGTCGGCAAAATTATCAAAAAAAATTGTGCCTAAAGATTTTTGTTTATCATTCTTCATGGTGCAGTTCCTTCTACATGTTAACCACTTAGTGACCAGCCTTTTTGGGCATTAGTAACCAAGCCATTTCTGCATCTTTTTCATCATCTAAGAGCTATAAGGTTTGTTTTTTGTGGGGCAAGTTGTAGTTTTTAATGGCACCATTTTGAGGAACACATAACCTAGTAATTGTATTAACTTTCATTAAATATTTTTTTTATGTTATATATTTTGTGGCATTCATTTTTTGGCATAAATATCATAACTTTATTCTCTAGTCTAGTTCAATACAATTCAGTGAAACCTAATAGTTTTTTAATAGGTATATCGTTTTTTTAGTATAGTTATATAGTTTTATAGTATAGTTATATAGTATAGTTATATTTTTTTTTATTTTTTATAAAAAAACTTTAAAAAAATGTTTTTTTTCTGCATCTCAAGACCCATAACTTTTTTTTTATTTTTTATCCTATGAAGATGTGTGACTGCTTGTTTTTGTGGAGTGGCTAATAGTTTTCATTATTATCATTTTTGGCTACATAACACTTTTTAATTTCATTTTTTTGTGGCACAAAATAGCAATTCTGGCATTTTTTATAGGATAAATTACATGATAATTGTGTAGTGAGTGGTTAAGAACGTGGCAATACCAAATATATGAAGGCAACTTTATTTTTGCAATTGTTTCTCATTTTCTAACTTTTTTATTTAATAAAACTTTATTTAGCTTTTTTCAAACATTTTTTAGTCCCACAAGGTGAATTTAATAGGTGATCTTTTGTTCTCGTCTATAATAACTTGCACTGCTTATGCCAGAGAGGCACAGCCTAATAGGGACACTGCAGGAAGGCCTCGTGCCTTCATTAGGCTTCAGGCTGCCATATGAAGACATCCACTCCCCAAAAATTCATTTGTGGGGTGCCAGTGGGAGACATTGGGAGCTCCCTCAATCTAAGCCCCTTAGATGCCATAGACACTGTAGACCGTTGCAATTAAGGGGTTAAATGGCCCAGAAATGTACTTCTGCCAATGCCCAAATATTTTGCTTATAACAGATTACTTGAGGCATTGGTTAGTAATGTATATCTGATTTGTTTTAACACCAATCTATCTGTTTAGCTTATGGTACTAATAGTTGTTATACTTTGAATTTAAAAGGATTTTATGAGGATACAAAATAATTTTTTACTAGTGACAATTCAAGTTCTCTATGACATCACTTTAAATCCCAATGTAGTGATGTCATGTGCAGGGGCCAGTCAATCAAAGGCTGCTGCAGTGGTGTTAACTATAATGAGGTCACTACAATAAGCCATAGCTGACCAGCCTTCTCATGTGGCAATTTTTACCAGGCAAGAAGACAACTTGGGAACATGAACAATAGAAATAAGAGAATGATGAGTAAATTGAAAAGTACTGTAAGTATGTTTAGAAACTAAATGACCCCTGTGTCACTTTTTAAGCACTATATTTAGAACAGTACAAACTGCCTCTGTCTTTGGAGTTCTGGAGTATAGTGTAACAGACCAAGAACACCAGACAGCATGCAGCAGGAATTAAAAAATTAAAGGCGTTGTCCAGCCATTAATATTGATGACCTATCATCAGGATAGGTCAGTAATATCTAATTGGCAGGGTGCCAGGTGTCCGACGCCCGTCAGATATTGTTGACCTACCCTGATCAGACGTTTGAAGAGGAGGTGGGCTCCAAGCAAGCACCACTATCTCTTTATTACACTGCACTTTGTCTCGGAAGAGCAGTGTAATATAAATACCTGTGCCATTCACTTGAATCGAGAGACTACTTGTAATTATACTACACCACCACTCCACTGGAGACAAGACATAGTGTAATGACAAGGAAATGGCACTCGCTTGGAGAGCTGTCTCCTCATTTCCCAGCTGATCAGTGGGGGTTCTGAGTGTCGGATCCCCACCGATCAGATGTTAGTGACCTATCCTGACGATATTAGTGGCTGGACAATCCCATTAAGGTGCTTTTACTTTAACAATTAATTCCTTTTCATTATACTGCATGAATCTGTGCCCCATTTACTAAACATGAGTTCATCTAATTACTACACCAGCTTATTCTTCAGACAACCCCTTGTATTGCTACCTTCAAATATATTATCATGCATTTCGGAATAAAAAATATTTTTTTCAGCAGTTTGCTATTAATTTAGAATATATATTTTTGGTATATAAGCAAAGGGGCATAATGAGCAGAAGTATCTTATGTGATCACCTTAAAGGGGTTGTCCGGGTTCAGAGCTGAACCCGGACATACCCTTATTTTCACCCCGGCAGCCCTCCTGAGCCTGGCATCGGAGCATCTCATGCTCCGATGCGCTCCCGTGCCCTGCGCTAGATCGCGCAGGGCACAGGCTCTTGTGTTTTCAATAACACACTGCCGGGCGGTAACTTCCGCCCAGCAGTGTGTTCGGTGACGTCACCGGCTCTGAGGGGCGGGCTTTAGCTCTGCCCTAGCCGTTTTACTGGCTAGGGCAGAGCCAAATCCCGCCCATCAGTGCCGGTGACGTCACCGGGCTGCCTGTCAGCCCCATAGAGAGCCCGGTATGTCACCGGAACTCAGAAAAATGCCTTTGCCCTGCGCGATTTAGCGCAGGGCAAAGGAGAGCATCGGAGCATGAACTGCTCCGATGCTCATGTCAGGGGGGCTGCCGGGGTGAAAATGGAGGGATGTCCAGGTTCAGCTCTGAACCTGGACAACCCCTTTAAGTTAAAAACTGCAGAGGGAGAATCAGTAGTTAATACCAACTTATCTTTTCATTTAAGTTATGAATACCAAGCTTCCAGTTTTGCAAAAGCCTAATTTATTTTGTATATAGAAATCCCACATTCAAATAGTGATTCCATATTAAAGATGACACTTATGAATAACTGAATATTTTCTGTGTTCACTAAGCTGGGATTTAAAACAAATCTCAATTCACATGTTATATACTGTCACAATAAATTGAATTGAGTTTTGAATGTTCATTATTTTGATCTGCTTGTCTGTGCTTGTGTATGTTTAATATATACTATATATACGTTTTCCCCAACAATCTATACTTAATACCTCATAATGAGAAAGTTAAAAGAATTTTAAAAGTTTTTGCACATTTATTAAAAAGGCAAAACTAAAATTTTGCATAGACATTTTACAACCCTTTTCCATGACTCTTTAAATTTTGCTCTGGGGGCCTCCTATCTCTCTTGATAAACTTTGAGATGTTCCTATACCTTGATTGGAGTTTGTCTGTGGTAAATTTCAGTTGACTGGACAGTATTTGGAAAGACACTCCCCTTTCTATATACAGAATCTCATTAAAGTGAGGCCACCCGTCACATTTTTGTAAATGTTTTGTAATATCTTTTCATGGGACAACACTGAGGATATGGCACTTTGATACAATGTAAAGTAGTCAGTGTACAGCTTTCATAACAGTGTAAATTTGGTATGCCCTCAAAATAACTCAACACACAGCCATTATTGTCTAAACCACTGGCTAGAAAAGATGCGAAATCACTGAAAATAATGCACTAACACTCATGTTGATATAATAATATCTGAGACTCTCAGCCAATATATTTTGATCAAATAAATCTGTGCCCACCTACCTGTACCAGCACCAGGGTTGTCTCAGGTTTAGAGTAGGACCTGCCTGACTATCTATGCCATTGGACATCTATATTCAGGAGAGCAGACCCTGCACATACTGTATAGTGTTCTGCTTTTTGTTACCTCTGTGTGAGGTAACTATACAAAGGTATATGTGATACACCTAATCAAGGTCGCCTGTGGGATAGGAGGGGGAAAAGTACGAAAAAATGCTACTCCAAAAATAAAAAAAAAGCATATTCACACTTTTGGTGCCCCTACTTCAAGTGTATACTACAAACTAAACAAAAATCACAGAAAAAGATGTGGATGTGCATGGCTACATTTATGAAAGAAAAATCATAGAAAATAATGCACTGACACAATAGATGCAAACATTATATATGGACTAAGCCTAACTCTAATATAATCAAATCTGAGACTCTCAGCCAAAAGATTTAGATCAAAAACACATCTGTGCTTATTTTTATCTTATTATAATATAATATATCTTATTATAATTATCTAATTTTGTGATACAGTATAATGTGTACATGAATTGTGCTTGACTTTTATGGTAATGCTTATTATTAGTCTTTTATTACTTTGCAAATCTTGAACCTGGTAAATTGATATCCTGATTATACCCTGATTGCACAATGATTTGCTTACTTTTAACAATATGTCCCTTTCTTCATGTTGTACTTTTAAAGGAAATGTGTCAAAGAATTACATACAATTTACAGTGGGATGCGAAAGTTTGTGCAACCTTCTTTTTCGTCATGATTTTCCTGTATAAATCGTTGGTTATTACTAGAGTTGAGCGAACACCTGGATGTTCGGGTTCGAGAAGTTCGGCCGAACTTCCCGAAAATGTTCGGGTTCGGGATCCGAACCCGATCCGAACTTTGTCCCGAACCCCATTGAAGTCAATGGGGACCCGAACTTTTCGGCACTAAAAAGGCTGTAAAACAGCCCAGGAAAGGGCTAGAGGGCTGCAAAAGGCAGCAACATGTAGGTAAATCCCCTGCAAACAAATGTGGATAGGGAAATGAATTAAAATAAAAATTAAATAAATAAAAATTAACCAAAATCAATTGGAGAGAGGTCCCATAGCAGAGAATCTGGCTTCCCGTCACCCACCACTGGAACAGTCCATTCTCAGATATTTAGGCCCCGGCACCCAGGCAGAGGAGAGAGGTCCCGTAACAGAGAATCTGGCTTCATGTCAGCAGAGAATCAGTCTTCATATCATAGCAGAGAATCAGGCTTCACGTCACCCACCACTGTAAGAGTCCATTTTCATAAATTTAGGCCCAGCACCCAGGCAGAGGAGAGAGGTCCCGTAACAGAGGATCTGGCTTCATGTCAGCAGAGAATCAGTCTTCATGTCATAGCAGAGAATCAGGCTTCACGTCAGCCACCACTGTAAGAGTCCATTTTCATAAGTTTAGGCCCAGCACCCAGGCAGAGGAGAGAGGTCCCGTAACAGACAATCTGGCTTCATGTCAGCAGAGAATTAGTCTGCATGTCATAGCAGAGAATGAGGCTTCACGTCAGCCACCACTGCAACAGTCCATTGGCATATATTTAGGCCCAGCACCCAGGCAGAGGAGAGAGGTCCCGTAACAGACAATCTGGCTTCATGTCAGCAGAGAATCAGTCTTCATATCATAGCAGAGAATCAGGCTTCACGTCACCCACCACTGTAAGAGTCCATTTTCATAAATTTAGGGCCAGCACCCAGGCAGAGGAGAGAGGTCCCGTAACAGAGGATCTGGCTTCATGTCAGCAGAGAATCAGTCTGCATGTCATAGCAGAGAATCAGGCTTCACGTCACCCAACATTGGAACAGTCCATTGGCATATATTTAGGTCCCCGGCACCCAGACAGAGGAGAGGTTCATTCAACTTTGGGTAGCCTCGCAATATAATGTTAAAATGAAAATAAAAATAGGATTGAATGAGGAAGTGCCCTGGAGTCCAATAATATATGGTTAAGGGGAGGTAGTTAATGTCTAATCTGGACAAGGGACGGACAGATCCTGTGGGATCCATGCCTGGTTCATTTTTATGAACGTCAGCTTGTCCACATTGGCTGTAGACAGGCGGCTGCGTTTGTCTGTAATGACGCCCCCTGCCGTGCTGAATACACGTTCAGACAAAACGCTGGCTGCCGGGCAGGCCAGCACCTCCAAGGCATAAAAGGCTAGCTCTGGCCACGTGGACAATTTAGAGACCCAGAAGTTGAATGGGGCCGAACCATCAGTCAGTAAGTGGAGGGGTGTGCACATGTACTGTTCCACCATGTTAGTGAAATGTTGCCTCCTGCTAACACGTTGCGTATCAGGCGGTGGTGCAGTTAGCTGTGGCGTGTTGACAAAAGTTTTCCACATCTCTGCCATGCTAACCCTGCCCTCAGAGGAGCTGGCCGTGACACAGCTGCCTTGGCGACCTCTTGCTCCTCCTCTGCCTTGGCCTTGGGCTTCCACTTGTTCCCCTGTGACATTTGGGAATGCTCTCAGTAGCGCGTCTACCAACGTGCGCTTGTACTCGCGCATCTTCCTATCACGCTCCAGTGCAGGAAGTAAGGTGGGCACATTGTCATTGTAGCGTGGATCCAGCAGGGTGGCAACCCAGTAGTCCGCACAGGTTAAAATGTGGGCAACTCTGCTGTCGTTGCGCAGGCACTGCAGCATGTAGTCGCTCATGTGTGCCAGGCTGCCCAGGGGTAAGGACAAGCTGTCCTCTGTGGGAGGCGTATCGTCATCGTCCTGCCTTTCCCCCCAGCCACGCACCAGTGATGGACCCGAGCTGCGTTGGGTGCCACCCCGCTGTGACCATGCTTCATCCTCATCCTCCTCCACCTCCTCCTCATCCTCGTCCTCCTCGTCCTCCAGTAGTGGGCCCTGGCTGGCCACATTTGTACCTGGCCTCTGCTGTTGCCAAAAACCTCCCTCTGAGTCACTTCGAAGAGACTGGCTTGAAAGTGCTAAAAATGACCCCTCTTCCTCCTCCTCCTCCTCCTGGGCCACCTCCTCTTCCATCATCGCCCTAAGTGTTTTCTCAAGGAGACATAGAAGTGGTATTGTAACGCTGATAACGGCGTCATCGCCAATGGCCATGTTGGTGGAGTACTCGAAACAGCGCAACAGGGCACACAGGTCTCGCATGGAGGCCCAGTCATTGGTGGTGAAGTGGTGCTGTTCTGTAGTGCGACTGACCCGTGCGTGCTGCAGCTGAAACTCCACTATGGCCTGCTGCTGCTCGCACAGTCTGTCCAGCATGTGCAAGGTGGAGTTCCACCTGGTGGGCACGTCGCATATGAGGCGGTGAGCGGGAAGGCCGAAGTTACGCTGTAGCGCAGACAGGCAAGCAGCAGCAGGATGTGAACGCCGGAAGCGCGAACAGACGGCCCGCACTTTATGCAGCAGCTCTGACATGTCGGGGTAGTTGTGTATGAACTTCTGCACCACCAAATTCAGCACATGCGCCAAGCAAGGGATGTGCGTCAAATTGGCTAGTCCCAGAGCTGCAACGAGATTTCGCCCATTATCACACACCACCAGGCCGGGCTTGAGGCTCACCGGCAGCAACCACTCGTCGGTCTGTTGTTCTATACCCCGCCACAACTCCTGTGCGGTGTGGGGCCTGTCCCCCAAACATATGAGTTTCAGAATGGCCTGCTGACGTTTACCCCGGGCTGTGCTGAAGTTGGTGGTGAAGGTGTGTGGCTGACTGGATGAGCAGGTGGACGAAGAGGAGGAGGAAGTCGAGAAGGAGGAGGTGGCAACAGGAGGCAAAGAATGTTGCCCTGCGATCCTTGGCGGCGGAAGGACGTGCGCCAAACAGCTCTCCGCCTGGGGCCCAGCTGCCACTACATTTACCCAGTGTGCAGTTAGGGAGATATAGCGTCCCTGGCCGTGCTTACTGGTCCACGTATCCGTGGTTAGGTGGACCTTGCTACAGATGGCGTTGCGCAGTGCACACTTGATTTTATCGGACACTTGGTTGTGCAGGGAAGGCACGGCTCTCTTGGAGAAGTAGTGGCGGCTAGGAACAACATACTGTGGGACAACAAGCGACATGAGCTGTTTGAAGCTGTCTGTGTCCACCAGCCTAAATGACAGCATTTCATAGGCCAGTAGTTTAGAAATGCTGGCATTCAGGGCCAGGGATCGAGGGTGGCTAGGTGGGAATTTACGCTTTCTCTCAAATGTTTGTGAGATGGAGAGCTGAACGCTGCCGTGTGACATGGTTGAGACGCTTGGTGACGGAGTTGGTGGTGGTGGTGTTGGTGGTACATCCCCTGTTTGCTGGGCGGCAGGTGCCAACGTTCCTCCAGAGGCGGAAGAAGAGGCCGAGGCGGCAGCAGCAGAAGAGGCCGAGGCGGCAGCAGCAGAAGCGGTAGCAGGGGGAGCCTGAGTGACTTCCTTGGTTTTAAGGTGTTTACTCCACTGCAGTTCATGCTTTGCATGCAGGTGCCTGGTCATGCAGGTTGTGCTCAGGTTCAGAACGTTAATGCCTCGCTTCAGGCTCTGATGCCACAGCGTGCAAACCACTCGGGTCTTGTCGTCAGCACATTGTTTGAAGAAGTGCCATGCCAGGGAACTCCTTGAAGCTGCCTTTGGGGTGCTCGGTCCCAGATGGCGGCGGTCAGTAGCAGGCGGAGTCTCTTGGCGGCGGGTGTTCTGCTTTTGCCCACTGCTCCCTCTTTTGCTACGCTGTTGGCTCGGTCTCACCACTGCCTCTTCCTCCGAACTGTGAAAGTCAGTGGCACGACCTTCATTCCATGTGGGGTCTAGGACCTCATCGTCCCCTGCATCGTCTTCCACCCAGTCTTGATCCCTGACCTCCTGTTCAGTCTGCACACTGCAGAAAGACGCAGCAGTTGGCACCTGTGTTTCGTCATCATCAGAGACATGCTGAGGTGGTATTCCCATGTCCTCATCATCAGGAAACATAAGTGGTTGTGCGTCAGTGCATTCTATGTCTTTCACCGCTGGGGAAGGGCTAGGTGGATGCCCTTGGGAAACCCTGCCAGCGGAGTCTTCAAACAGCATAAGAGACTGCTGCATAACTTGAGGCTGAGACAGTTTCCCTGGTATGCATGGGGGTGATGTGACAGACTGATGGGGTTGGTTTTCAGGCGCCATCTGTGCGCTTTCTGCAGAAGACTGGGTGGGAGATAAAGTGAACGTGCTGGATCCACTGTCGGCCACCCAATTGACTAATGCCTGTACCTGCTCAGGCCTTACCATCCTTAGAACTGGCATTGGGCCCCACCATATATCGCTGTAAATTCTGGCGGCTACTGGGACCTGAGGTAGTTGGTACACTAGGACGTGTGGATGTGGCAGAACGGCCACGTCCTCTCCCAGCACCAGAGGGTCCACTAACACCACCACGACCATGTCCACGTCCGCGTCCCTTACTAGATGTTTTCCTCATTGTTATGGTTCACCACAACAACAAAAATATTATTTGGCCCAATGTATTGTATTCAAATTCAGCGGGATATAAATGTGAGGCCTAGTATTTAGGCGCTGGGTGACCGGTATGGATTTACTAACAGAATTGGACTTGGAAATGCACAGTAGCGTGTGTGTGAAGTTATTCTGAATGACCCTATGTGCACCTTGAATATTATATACCCTTTTAGGGATAGTTTTCAAATAGCTCTGATATAGCAGAAACCACTAAATTATGAAATTGCTAAATTGGGAATTGTATTTCAACCCAGAACAAAAAATGTGCTTTGACGGACACTAAATAACTTTCCCAGCCACAACAGGACAGCGGTAACGAGAGATTTAGCGGGATATAAATTTGAGGCCTAGTATTTAGGCGCTGGGTGACCGGTATGGATTTAGTGACAGAATTAGACTGGGATATGGCCAAAAAATAACCCACTATTGCTGGTTAAATGCACTTGGTGACGGGCGCAGCTTGCCCCTGATGTAGTATATGGCCAAAAAATGAACAGACTATTGCTGGTTAAATGCACTTGGTGTCACAGCTTGACGAACCACACTACTGAGGGTTAAATGCACTTGGTGACGGGCGCTGCTTGCCCCTGATGTAGTATATGGCCAAAAAATGAACAGACTATTGCTGGTTAAATGCACTTGGTGACGGGCGCAGCTTGCCCCTGATTTAGTATATGGCCAAAAAATGAACAGACTATTGCTGGTTAAATGCACTTGGTGTCACAGCTTGACCAACCACACTACTGAGGGTTAAATGCACTTGGTGACGGGCGCAGCTTGCCCCTGATGTAGTATATGGCCAAAAAATGAACAGACTATTGCTGGTTAAATGCACTTGGTGACGGGCGCAGCTTGCCCCTGATTTAGTATATGGCCAAAAAATGAACAGACTATTGCTGGTTAAATGCACTTGGTGTGATAGCTTGACCAACCACACTACTGAGGGTTAAATGCACTTGGTGACAGGGCGCAGCTTGCCCCTGATGTAGTATATGGCCAAAAAATGAACAGACTATTGCTGGTTAAATGCACTTGGTGTGACAGCTTCACCCTGATGTAGGCTTTAGCCAAAAAACAACCACACCATTGAGGGTTAAATGCACTTTGTGACAGGCGCATCTTGCCCCTGATGTAGTATATGGCCAAAAATTAAACAGACTATTGCTGGTTAAATGCACTTCGTGTGACAGCTTCACCCTGATATAGGCTTTAGCCAAAAAACAACCACACCATTGAGGGTTAAATGCACTTGGTCGCAGCTTGTGCTGGCGCACCACAAGACACAAAATGGCCGCCGATCACCCCAGAAAAATGTGACTGACAAACGGTCTGGGCAGCCTAAAAACAGTGAGCAATTGAGTATCAGCAGCTCAATGACCCACAGCTGCAGATCGATCAATAATCAAGTCCTTTGGAGGAGTTAATCTGCCTAATCTCGCCCTACTGTCGCAGCCGCAACCTCTCCCTACGCTAATCAGAGCAGAGTGACGGGCGGCGCTATGTGACTCCAGCTTAAATAGAGGCTGGGTCACATGGTGCTCTGGCCAATCACAGCCATGCCAATAGTAGGCATGGCTGTGAATGCCTCTTGGGGCAAGTAGTATGACGCTTGTTGATTGGCTGCTTTGCAGCCTTTCAAAAAGCGCCAAGAAAGCGTCACAAAAGCGCCAAGAAAGCGACGAACACCGAACCCGAACCCGGACTTTTACGAAAATGTCCGGGTTCGGGTCCGTGTCACGGACACCCCAAAATTCGGTACGAACCCGAACTATACAGTTCGAGTTCGCTCATCCCTAGTTATTACGATATAAAAATGTCAGTTAAATATATTATATAGGAGACACACACAGTGATATTTGAGAAGTGAAATGAAGTTTATTGGATTTGCAGAAAGTGTGCTATAATTTTTTTTAAACAAAATTAGGCAGGTGCATAAATTTGGGCACTGTATCATTTTATTGATACCAAAACCTTTAGAACTATTTATTGGAGCTCAAATTGGCTTGGTAAGCTCAGTGACCCCTGACCTACATACACAGGTGAATCCAATTATGAGAAAGAGTATTTAAGGGGGTCAATTGTATGTTTTCATCCTCTTTTAATTTTCTCTGAAGAGTAGCAACATGGGGGCCTCAAAACAACTCTCAAATGACCTGAAGACAAAGATTGTTCACCATCATGGTTTAGGGGAAGGATACAGAAAGCTATCTCAGAGATTTCAGCTGTCTGTTTCCACAGTTAGGAACATATTGAGGAAATGGAAGACCGCAAACTCAGTTCAAGTTAAGGCTCGAAGTGGCAGACCAAGAAAAATCTCGGATAGACAGAAGCAACGAATGGTGAGAACAGTCACAGTCAACCCACAGACCAGCAACAAAGACCTACAACATCATCTTGCTGCAGATGGAGTCACTGTGCATCGTTCAACCATTCAGCGCACTTTATACAAGGAGATGCTGTATGCGAGAGTGATGCAGAGGAAGCCTTTTCTCCGCCCACAGCACAAAAAGTGCCGCTTGAGGTGGGCTAAAGCCCATTTGGACAAGCCAGCTTCATTTTGGAATAAGGTGCTGTGGACTGATGAAACTAAAATTTAGTTATTTGGCCATAACAAATGGCGTTATGCATGGAGGAAAAAGTACACAGCATTCCAAGAAAAACACCTGCTACCTACAGTAAAATATGGTGGTGGTTCCATTATGCTGTGGGGCTGTGTGGCCAGTGCAGGGACTGGGAATCTTGTCAAAGTTGAGGGACACATGGATTCCACTCAGTATCAGCAGATTCTGGAGACCAATATCCAGGAATCAGTAACAAACCTGAAGCTGCGCCGGGGCTGGATCTTTCAACAAGACAACGACCCTAAACACTGCTCAAAATCCACTAAGGCATTCATGCAGAGGAACAAGTACAACATTCTGGAATGGCCATCTCAGTCCCCAGACCTGAATATAATTGAAAATCTGTGGTGTGACTTAAAGAGAACTGTCCATGCTCGGAAGCCATCAAACCTGAATGAACTAAAGATGTTTTGTAAAGAGGAATGGTCCAAAATACCTTCAACCAGAATCCAGACTCTCATTAGTACCTACAGGAAGAGTTTAGAGGCTGTAATTTCTGCAAAAGGAGGATCTACTAAATATAGATTTTATTTCTTTTTTGTGGTGCCCAAATTTATGCAACTGCCTAATTTTGTTTAAACAATTATAGCACACTTTCTGTAAATCCAATAAACTTTGTTTCACTTCTCAAATATCACTGTGTGTGTCTCCTATATGATATATTTAACTGATATTTTTTATCGTAACAACCAACGATTTATACAGGAAAATCATGATGATTAACAAAGTTTTTTTATGCAATGTATAGCATAGAATTTTTTTAATTTTATTTTTAATCATTCACATTCTTTCTTTTAAGAAACCTAACATCATGCAGTTTTCGCACTGGCAACTAGCTCTAAACATATAAAGACTTAGGCCCCTTTCACACGGGCGAGAATTCCGTGCAGATGTGTGCACCCGCACTGAATCCGGACCCATTCACTTTAATGGGGCTGTGCAGATGAGCAGCGATTTTCACACATTACCTGTGCGTTGCATGAAAACTGCAGCATGTTCTATTTTCTGCATTTTTCACGCAATGCAGGCCCCATAGAAATGAATGGGTCTGCATGAAAATCGCAAGCATCCGCTAGTGCAGATGAGGTGCGATTTTCACACATGGTTGCTAGGAGATGATAGGGATGAAAGCAACCCCGGACCACATTAAAGTGTATTCACTGTATTATTTTCCCTTATAACATGGTTATAATGGAAAATAATAGCATTCTTAACACAGAATGCTTACTAAAATGTGGATTGAGGGGTTAAAAAAATAAATTAATTAACTCACCTTATCTAATTGATCGCACAGCTGGCATCATCTTCTTGCTTATTCTTTCAGGACCTGCAAAAGGACCTTTGATGCTGATGTCACAGCACTTCCTCTCATCGGTTGCCTCAATCCACATTTTAGTAAACATTCTGTAATAAGAATGCTATTATTTTCCCTTATAACATGGTTCTAAAATGATCCAAACCGGAACTTCAATGAAGAAGCCTGGGTTCGGGTCTGGGTACCACAGTCAGTTTTTTCTCACACGCGTGCAAAACGCATTGCACTCGTGCAGAATTCTTTTACATCGGAATACAATCGCAGTCAAAACTGATTGCAATTGCGTGCCTACTTTGCGGGTTTTCAGCAATGCACACGCGACGCAACTGGAGAAAATCCGTAATGCCCGTGAAAAAAAAAGGTCTTACTGTTGCTTGAGTGCAGCCTCAAGGGCCATAGACATAATGGAAAGCAGAGGACCTCATTGACTTCTAGAGGAGTTTTTTATTTTTGCCTTGCTCTGGGACCTATGCATAGGTCAGGTGGAGCTAAGATAAGTTTAAGTTTAAGTTTAAGTTTATCACCTGTTATGAATGGTTGAAGTCTCATATTATTAAGCCTAGTGGCCTAGTGTGAAATCTACATAATTTGTAGGTATTTTTCAAATATAGATAATGGCATTGAAAATTGAAGCAAAAATGCCCAGAAATTCTAAAAACTTATAAAAATATAGAAACAATAGGTAATTTTATAATGACACATTCCCATTAAATGTGTATTTGATCGGATAATGACAGATGGAGGTATCGATATATAAATTAGGATCAATTGGCTTAAAATTTTTCTCATATTTAAACTCTTGCTTTCTACATAGATCTCAAGATAAAAATAAAATAAAAAAAATCAGACTACTTACCTCTTTAAATCTTAAATTCCAATCATTCTGATTAACTGAGGCTATCAACTTGTCTGAATCCTCTCTCCCCTTTCCATAACATAATAGTCATCGATATACAGTACAGACCAAAAGTTTGGACACACCTTCTCATTCAAAGAGTTTTCTTTATTTTCATGACTATGAAAATTGTAGATTCACACTGAAGGCATCAAAACTATGAATTAACACATGTGGAATTATATACATAACAAAAAAGTGTGAAACAAGTGAAAATATGTCATATTCTAGGTTCTTCAAAGTAGCCACCTTTTGCTTTCATTACTGCGTAGCTTCAAGAGGTAGTCACCTGAAATGGTCTTCCAACTGTCTTGAAGGAGTTCCCAGAGATGCTTAGCACTTGTTGGCCCTTTTGCCTTCACTCTGCGGTCCAGCTCACCGCAATCCATCTCGATTGGGTTCAGGACCGGTGACTGGAGGCCAGGTCATCTGGCGCAGCACCCCATCACTCTCCTTCATGGTCAAATAGCCCTTACACAGCCTTGAGGTGTGTTTGGGGTCATTGTCCTGTTGAAAAATAAATGATGGTCCAACTAAACACAAACCGGGTGGAATAGCATGCCGCTGCAAGATGCTGTGGTAGCCATGCTGGTTCAGTATGCCTTAAATATTTTATAAATCCCCAACAGTGTCACCAGCAATGCACCCCCAAACCATCACACTTCCTCCTCATGCTTCACGGTGGGAACCAGGCATGTAGAATCCATCCGTTCACCTTTTCTGCGTCGCACAAGGACATGGTGGTTGGAACCAAAGATCTCAAATTTGAACTCATCAGACCAAAGCACAGATTTCCACTGGTCTAATGTCCATTTCTTGTGTTCTTTAGCCCAAACAAGTCTCTTCTGCTTGTTGCCTATCCTTAGCAGTGGCTTCCTAGCAGATATTCTACCATGAAGGCCTGATTCACACAGTCTCCTCTTAACAGTTGTTCTAGAGATGTGTCTGCTGCTAGAACTTTGTGTGGCATTGACCTGGTCTCTAATCTGAGCTGCTGTTAACCTGCGATTTCTGAGTCTGGTGACTCGGATGAACTTATCCTCCGCAGCAGAGGTGACTCTTGGTCTTCCTTTCCTGGGGCGGTCCGCATGTGAGCCAGCTTCTTTGTAGCGCTTGATGGTTTTTGTGACTGCACTTGGGGACACTTTCAAAGTTTTCCCTATTTTTCGGACTGACTGACCTTCATTTCTTAAAGTAATGATGGCCACTCTTTTTTCTTTACTTAGCTGCATTTTTTTTTTGCCATAATACAAATTCTAACAGTCTATTCAGTAGGACTATCAGCTGTGTATCCACCTGACTTCTCCACAACGCAACTGATGGTCCCAACCCCATTTATAAGGCAAGAAATTCCACTTATTAAACCTGACAGGGAACACCTGTGAAGTGAAAACTATTTCCGGTGACTACCTCTTGAAGCTCATCAAGAGAATGCCAAGAGTGTGCAAAGCAGTAATCAAAGCAAAAGGTGGCTACTTTGAAGAACCTAGAATATTACATATTTTCAGTTGTTTCACACATTTTTGTTATGTATGTAATTCCACATGTGTTAATTCATAGTTTTGATGCCTTCAGTGTGAATCTACAATTTTCATAGTCATGAAAACTGTAGCTCCAGCCACAATTACTTGATCTTTTATGTACGTTGAATGCATAATTTTTGGGGCCTGTAAATACACTGGCCTGCAGTAAAATTGATATCCAATGACCGTATAATCTACCTCCAGCCACATATTTACTTGTTCTTTTCTGTCCGCTGAATTTATAATTTTTGGGGCCTGTAGTTCACTGGCCTGCTGTAAAATTGATATCCAATAACTGTAATCTACCTCCAGCCACATGCTTGTTCTTTTCTCTACTGTGAATGCATAACTTTTGGGGCCTGTAGTTCACTGGCCTGCTGTAAAATTTATATCCACTGACAGTGTAATCTACCTCCAGCCACATACTTGTTCTTTTCTGTATGCTGAATGCATAATTTTGGGGGCCTGTAGTCCACTGGCCTGCTGGAAAATTGATATCCAATGTCTGTGCAATATACCTCCAGCCACATACTTACTTGTTCTGTTCTGTATGGTGAATGAATAATTGTTGGGGCCTCGGAGGAATTCAACACCAGTGACAACCACGTGTTATCAAATTTCAACCATTATCATTAGGGTTTTTTTCAAGAGGGGGGATTTTGTTAGCCATGTTTTTAATCCAATTTTATATTTTTTGTTATTTTAAAAAGGAGCTGAAGGTTTTTCAGGTTTGCCTGCCATCAAAGTGAATGGGGCGCTCCGCAAACTTGCGGTTTCTCTAACATTTGATCGCGTTCGCGAACCATCCTGGCCGATGTTCGTCCATCACTATATGGCATATCTGCAAGTTTAACATGGGTGGCCTCCGCATTTAGTAAATCTTATGTATTTCACCCAGGCACTTTTATTGGTGCGTGTAAATATTGAGGGTGAAAAAATGCTGGCCAAAATACCGGGACACCTTGACACAATTCTGCTTCCTTTACTCATTGTGCCATGTAATAGATCATCATCAAATAGAATGGGTAGACATTAAGTGAGGACCAGTGTTGGTTGTTCAGAGTTCACTAGACTATTTATTTTTACTTTTGGTTTCATTTGTGTCCTTTTGAACAAAATTGTTCCCTACAATTATTATTGGCTATATCCAGAGCCCTGGATAGCATCCAGTCTGTATAACCCTTATTTTTCAATCGTGTTTTTATTGCATGACATTCTTTCTCAAATGTTGTTGATGTGCTACAATTTCTACGTGCCCTGACAAATTCTAGTGATGAGCGGCAGGGGCTATATTCGAATTAACGATATTTCACAAATATTTTATATAATATTCGTCATATATTCCCGAGTTTCGAGATTAGTTATTGAATGCGAAAAATCGGCAATGTAAAAATTGCGTAATGCAAATTCATAACGCAAAATACAGGCGTGGGTAACTTTGGCTACATTTTTAAGCTGCTGGAAGTTTCATGAATTTCTCCTGAGACTGGAGAAATTGGTTAGCATGGCAGAACATTACTATTGCTTTATATGCAGATAGAGTCAAGTGCTCCAATATATTCGCGATTGTGCTAATCGGCAGTGTTTAGAATATTTTTTCGCACTACGTGCAACTTCACATTTTAGCAGGTCTGACTACAGATTACTGATTGGTGCACTAAGTATTATTGTGAACTTGACATTGCTTCATTGGCCCACAAGCAAAAAGCAGAGATGAATTATGTGTTCAGATGGAAAAAAAATGCTGAATATTCGATATAATGAATGTATAGGACTATATTCTAAATATTCTCAAATTCTCGAAGTGGCTATACTAGCGATAAAAATAAGTTTATGTAAGTACAATCTGACCCTGGATACCGGTGAATTTTATGTCTAGAAACTTGAAAGAACAAGGAACACTTGAATGGGTAAATCTCAAATAATAAGAATTTCTATCAACATAGTTCAGAAAATCTGGTATTGCAGATACATCGCCGCTCCATATAGTGATGAGCGGCAGGGAGTAGTGATGAGCGGCAGGGGCTAGATTCGAATTTGCGATATTTCACGAATATTTGGATGAATATTTGTCATATATTCGCAAATTCGAGATTAATTTCTTGATTGCAAAAAATCTGCAATGTAATGCATTTGAAATACAGGTGTGGGTCACTTTTGCTACATTTTTCTAGGTGCTAGAAGTTTCCTGAGACTGGAGAAAATGGGGATGGAGAAAATTTTAAAAAATATATTAATAATGCCACTTGATTATACCAGAAAATACATTCCCAAATCTTATGTGTGTGTACACATTCCTAAGCTAGGAGGTAGGACTCACTTGGGTGAGGGGCTATATATTATAAAGGATGAAGCAAGCATTGTTAATGAAGAACAGATGTTGGCCAAGAACAACATGAAGCAAGCTCGTATTGTCCATGCATGGAGAAGCTCAATGGGGTTGTAGAGAGAGTTTAACCTATCCAATGAGGATAAGACAAGTATTGAAAGTTTAGGATGATTATGTGTATAAAATGAGTATAGGCCTCTCCCCCTATGAGCATTTCCTTTGTGCGATTGAAGCTGTTAGTGCTCCTGGCTAGCCGCAAGAAACCTTATTCTTCCTGAAGACTGCGTTTCCTGAGTAGTGTTGAGCGCTAATATTCGAATTGCAAATTTTTTTCTCGAATATCGCGATTTCGAGATTTCGCGAATATTTAGAATATAGTGCTATATATTCGCGAAATCGAATATTCATTTTTTAGGGTTTTTTTTATGCTCCAGTCAGTGCCCGTTGCCGCTTCTGCCAACTTCCAT
Source organism: Bufo gargarizans (assembly GCF_014858855.1). Classification (NCBI taxonomy): domain Eukaryota; kingdom Metazoa; phylum Chordata; class Amphibia; order Anura; family Bufonidae; genus Bufo; species Bufo gargarizans. Next base: position 259,283,169 of record NC_058083.1, read on the forward strand.
GCTCATGGAGCGTCCCCATCACCATGGGAACGTCTCCATATACTAGAATGTACTGTCGGATTTGAGAATTACGTTAAAATCGCAATTCGATTAATTCAAGTTATAATAATCGAATTGCGATTTCAACTTAACACTGCTATATTCCATATTTGTTAATTCTAGCCTAATATGGAATATAGCAGTGCTAAGTTGAAATCGCAATGCGATTATTATAACTTGAAATAATCGAATTGCGATTTTTAACGTAATTCTCAAATCCGACAGTACATTCTAGTATATGGAGACGTTCCCATGGTGATGGGGACGCTCCATGAGCATGGAATATAGCATTACTAAGTTGAAATCGCCATGCGATTACTTTGAGTTATATTAATCGCATTGCGATTTCAACTTGGACCTGGTTTACTATGGTTGGCTTCAATGGCTTGGTAAAATTAGCGAATATGACGAATGTATTCGTCATATTCCACAAAACGAATATACGAATGTATTCGTCATATTCCACAAAACAAAGATATTCTCCATCTTCGTTTTAGCTACCTATTCATCAACTTCGCGAATTCTAGCAATCATATAGGAAAGTTGACTATAGAGACAGCTAAGTTTAATTCGCTATGCGATTATATTACTTAGCTTCTTTTTAAAAATAAATAGAATAATTATAATACCTGCTAATTATTATAATTATTCTATTTATAAAAAAAATGCTAAGTAATATAATCGCATAGCGAATTAAACTTGGCTGTCTCAATAGTAAACTTTCCTATATGATTGCTAGAATTCGCGAAGTTGATGAATAGGTAGCTAAAACGAAGATGGAGAATATCTTTGTTTTGTGGAATATGACGAATACATTCGTATATTCGTTTTGTGGAATATGACGAATACATTCGTCATATTCGCTAATTCTACCAAGCCATTGAAGCCAACCATAGTAAACCAGTTCCAAGTTGAAATCGATTAATATAACTCAAAGTAATCGCATTGCGATTTCAACTTAGCACTGCTATATTCCATATTAGGCTAGAATTAACGAATATGAAATATAGCAGTGCTTAAGTTGAAATCGCAATGCGATTAATATAACTCTAAGTAATCGCATGGCGATTTCAACTTAGCACTGCTATATTCCATATTAGGCTAGATTTAACGAATATGGAATATAGCAGCAACCATAGTAAAACAGGTCCAAGTTGAAATCGCAATTCGATTAATTCAAGTTATAATAATCGAATTGCGATTTCAACTTTTTACGTATATTCTTAATATTGCTATAACTTCGTCTTTTAGAATATTCGTAATATTGCTCTAACTTCGTCTTTTAGAATATGACGATTATTCTAAAAGACGAAGTTAGAGCAATATTACGAAATTTCGTAAAATACACATATAGACTGTAATTTAGCTAATATACTGCTATAGTAATTTTTTTAACAGTATACATATTTTACAAAACCTAAGTTCAGAAGAGGCAAAAAAAAATAGAGAAAAAAAAAATGATTATAGCACTATATTAGCTAAATTACAATCTATATGTGTATTTTACAAAATTTCGTAATATTGCTCTAACTTCGTCTTTTAGAATATTCGTCATATTCTAAAAGACGAAGTTAGAGCAATATTACGAAATTTCGTAAAATACTGTTGCCTTATACTATTAAAAGAAAGAAATCGTAATACGCGATTAATTAAATCGCATATTATTCGCAATAATTGGAAAAATTACGAATATTCGATTTGGACGAATATAACACGAATATTCAATCGAATATTCGTGAAATATCGCGAAATCGAATATGGCACCTCCCGGTCATCACTATTCCTGAGTGGTTTTCCACAACATTTCTTGGTGACCCCGATGTGATCCCAGATACTCGAACCCTACGTGCTGGCAGTGTTACCATCAGGAAAATCTCAGCAGTGCAAGCCTGCACAAATTACAGGCAAGCAGACACCTTAATTCGCAAAAGTCTGTCCACACAGTTTTTTTTTCCAGTGGCCACCATAGTCCAGTAAGTAGGGGGGTTAGTTCGGGTGAAGAAAATAAAGAATGTTGCAATTCTGAGGAAGAGTAACGTTTATTAATAGAACATTTAGAATATTTATGAGTAAAGGGTAACAGTCAGGTTTGCATCACTGCTGTCCAAATCTAAAATTGGTTTTGATATATTTTTAATTAATTCATCAATTAATGAAATCATTTTTTAGTCAAAATTCGAATGGATTATGTTCTAAATCCCTAAAGAAAGAAGACACGGGTAAAAGATAGGGAGATACACTACTGCCCAGGCCTGGTTTTAAATCCCATGTGAGATAAACATATACCCTATTGGCTACGGACCAAAACCTTAGTTTCAGACCAAAGTAGGAAGAGTCCAGTTATGGTTAGTGGCACGGCTCATTGGTTATAAAAACCAGTGCAAAAGTCTTGTGTGAGAGAAAGAAATGCCCTATTGGTTACTGACCAAAACTCGGTTTCGGACCAAATTAGAAAGAGGTCAGTTATGGTTAGCAGCATGGCCCATTGGTTACTTAAACCAGTGCAAAAGACCTGTATGAGAGAAAGTGATACCCTATTGGTTACGGACCAAAACTCGGATTTGGGCCAGAGTAGGAAAGGGATCAGCGATTTGAGATTGTGATAAGACCAGGACATCTCCATTAACAGTCATGTGTCAGGAATACCCTGCCGATAAAAAAGAGTTAGAGAATTGGTGTGGGAAGAAGTGGCACAAAAGGACATTATCACTTACTATCGCCT